>NC_140932.1:67178354-67725854 GCF_014529385.1 Adiantum capillus-veneris | reverse complement strand
CAAGCGAAAGATTTTCCTTGATAATAGTTGGATCTATTTGAGGGATACAAAATGTTTTGTATGTGAAGATCGCACTATTAAGCAACAAAATATGTGTCGCAAGGCATATGAGGAAAAGAATAATAAAAACAAGGAGATCTCTCATGAAGAAAATGTGCCCAAGGAGGAGGCAAGTCTCTCAAGCAAATAGGGATGCATGACCTATGAGACTGAGTTACAATTGAAAATATGCTTTTGGAATTGTAATGGATACCCATGGAATGCGGGGGTTGGCATTGATGAACTAACAAGCAAAGCCGATGTTGTACTTCTTGTTGAAACTTGGGAGCATGATACACAAAGGATTAACGGCTTAGAGAATTACAATGTACATTCATTGATGTGGTCAAAGAATCTCAAGCAACGAAGAGGACAAGGAGGGTTAGCATGTATGGTTAAGAAAGGATTGGAAGATTTTGTATCAATTGTGAAAGATGACAAGTACAAACGTTATGTATGGCTGAAAATTATGACACCAAAAAGAGCACCCATTTTTGTAGCCAGTTGCTACATTCCTCATCATGATTCTCCCTTTTATGCTTGCATGGATAGAGATCAACCATTTTCTGATTTGGAAGAGGACATTGCTTATTTCAAAGGTGAAGGTGATGTTATTGTATTTGGGGATATGAATGCTCGCACAAAAACATTGCAACATGATACTCAACAATTTGATATGCCATACATTTCAAGGGAGTTGGAGAAAGTTCACTTGTATGATCGTACTTCAATGGATGAGAAAGAGCCGGATCACTATGGAAAGTTACTTTTACACATGTGTAATAGCACGGGTATGCTCATTGCCAATGGTGTATCTTTGTGGAGTGGAACCAATGGATTTACATGTAGGAGACATAATAGGGATAGTGTGATTGACTATATGCTACTCTCTGAAGCTATCATGTATCGCATAAAGAGTTTTATGTTTGGTCAATGGACCCCGGAATCCGACCATCGCACCTTATGTATTGACCTTTCATGTGGAGAAGCAACTAAGCATGATAATCTCAGCCAAAGGAAAGAGAAGTTATCAATATGTATGGATTTCAAACGGGCACCAATGTACATTGAAATGGTTGAGAAAAAATTATGGATGACAAAGCTTCAATGTGATGCACCATTGGAAACTAAATGGGAAGCTTTCAAGAAAGCTATTTGTTCTTGTGCGGAAGAATGCTTTGCCATAAAGCATCTCCATGGTATCAACAAAGATAGATCATGCAAAAGGTGGTTTGATAAAGAATGTCAAGATGCTCGAAAGTCCTTGATAAAGCTTGATGCAACTATGGACAAAGACAACTAGCAAAGTCATTTGCATTCATACAAGGCATTAATTGAAAAGAAGAGAATGTATGCGGTGGTCACCAACTCTCTTTGGTCTATGCATCGATCAATTGGAACAAATGGTACTTGACTTTATGCAAGAAGAAGGCATTGAAGAGGTCACTATTTGCAATGCGGTAATCATGGTTTTGTTGTATGCGGATTATGTAGTGCTTCTAGCACACACTTTAGAAGATGCACAAAAGCTTATGGTTGTCCTTGAGAACTTTTTCTTGCATAGTGGGCTGATTGTAAATGAATCCAAAACAAAGGTTATGCTTGTGAAAACCAACCATAAGGAGAAGCCATGCATTGTGTACAACAACGAGACACTTGAAGTTGTTGAGAGCTTTAACACTAGGTTTGTAATGGGACACTTTTATGTCTTGGGACACTTTTATGTCCTGTTAAGTGACCATTTTCCTTGAATTATGTCAAGAGTTTCAAAATGGATTTTGAGGTGCTTTCCATCTAGAAAGTTGTCTCATGAGCTGAAAAAAACTCGACATTTTTTTGGAATATCAATTCTATCTTTAACCTTGTCCTTGCACAACATTTTGCAACCTAAATTGTGTGAAAAAACGGGTCCTGTTTTTGGCTTTTTTCAACTTTTTGCAACTATACCACTCTAGAATTCATGTTTGTGAGGTCTATAATGCTACAGAACTATCTTTAGTAGTCCTCAACATGTCCTGATGCTTCTAGGGAGAAATAAATGTTTAAATTGTAAGTTAAGATCAAATCACAAAAATTGTCAAATCCTGTTTTTTAGCCAATTTTAGCTCTTCTATGATTTTTTTGGTGGCTTTCATGATATCCAAATGCAATTTTTATTTTCCATGCCGCAAATTGTAACATAAAGCTAATATTCCTTGAGTTTTGGGCCACCTAATACCCTATTTTGCATAGTACACAACGATGGTTGATTTTTTCAATTATAGAAGAAAACAAAAGATTCTAGTATATCAAGTATAGCTTTTTCAATATTGCCTGGTTCTTGTGACAACTATATGAATTTTGTAGGTAGTAACCATATCTAGTCATAAGGATCAAATTTGGCTAGATATTGAATAGTTTCTATGGGATTCTATAGCTCATAATGTTGAACCCAGTTTTTTAATGTTTGTTGTATTTATCACTTCATCTTTGTTCCTAAGATTCCCCTTGGTAAGAGATGTATTATGATTTTGACATGCTCCATGGATCCTTATGAACCTAAAGGCCAACAAGGAACTAAGAAAACATGCATATATTATTTGCATTGAGTGTGGCTATAGAAACTCTGATGATAGTTCGCAAAATGGTAAAAATTCAACTTTTTTATACCTATTTCTTTTGGCAAAACAAAAAATAGTGAGTGAGAAGAAATCATATGTCATGATCACCAACCCATTGAAGTTAACTAGGGAATTTATCTCAAGTCCTACAAAAATCCCTAATCTTAATTTTATGCAACAAAGCGTAATAAATGACTGTTTTGATGTAAATGTACTAGTTCGTCAACTTTGGAGGCTTGGTGTGACCAATAGATGAGAAATTTTACAAGTTTCTTATTTTTTCCATGTGTAGTAGGCCTTGAACTATAACCTCATGAAAGGATTTTACAAAATGAGTGGATCTACTATGGTTTTGGAGGTTTTTTTTTAAACCCTGAAAGGACACTTTTATGTCGTATTAGGTTACCAACCTAGTGTTAAGTACCTTGGCCTTGAGGTTCCATCCAATCACAAGTGGCATGAATGTGCTATGCATCGTTTGGAAGCGGAAAAGAGAGCATATTATGCATTTGAGAACATTTGTAATGCGGGAAACATCAAGTGTTGGGTTCTCAAGAAGTATCTTTTTTATGCATTGGTGACACCGGTTCTTCTTTATGGAGTTGAAGTGTGGGGCGGGAGCATCTCAAAGTCTACTTGGAAAGAGTTTGAGAATGTCCAAAAGCGTTTTCTTACAAACTTTCTCCAAGTTAAGACACAAACACCATATATGCTCCTACTTCTTGAGTCGGGATTTCTTCCAATTGAGGTTATGGGCATGGAAAGGGTTGTGGAGTACATGATAAAGATGCGTCAAAACCCCTCACATCAACTTCCTACAATTGCATGGGAAGCAAGCAAAAAAGTTCAAAAGACGCATAAAAGCAAGATCTTGAGCACGGGATGGATGCAAGACATAAAGAAGTGGTTTGGGAGATGGGATGCATTATACTTGCTACATGATGCTTCAATTGACTCTCAAGTGAATGAAGCTTTTCTATAACGCCAATGTATTACGGCTTGGGAGAAATCCGGTGGGCCACGCTTCATACATTACACCACCTATATTGCCCCCAACTACAAAACCATGTTCTTCGCTGAGAGAGGAAACCGTACTCACACTTACATGCTTGAGCCTATTCCCTTGTCCGTGATATGCACTATCACAGCAATTCGGCTTAGCTCCCATTTCCTTCGATGCGAGATAGGGCGTTGGGGCAATGGAGAAGAGTCAAATCGATTGTGCACATTATGCTTACTGCAAGTTCGAGAGTCTGAGTAGCACACACTACTAGAGTGCTCAGCTTTTGATCACATCCGAACTTGCTTCTCTCACATTTTCAGCCATAACTTAGACCTACTCACTTTCCTCTCCCAGCCAAAGTGTGGGCTCTCCATTGCGTCTCTCATCACTACAATTTTGGAGCATCGAGAGTCAGTCATCAGCCATACAAATACTACATCACATGTAACTTTGGTCCCATAGGTCATATTTGACCTCCGAGGAAGATAATAAAATCTATCTATCTATCTATCTCTCTCATGCAAGAGCAAAATACTAAGTTCGGGGTGGATGCTTGACATCAAGAAATGGTTTGAAAGATAGGATGCGTGTCACTTGGTGAAGGATGCATCAATCGAATCCAAAGTTATTGAGGCCTTCTTACAACACCAATGTATCATGGCTTGGGAGAAATCCAAAGGTTCTCGCTTCAGCCATTACACCACACACATTGCCCCAAGCTACAAATCTCTCTTCTTCTCCAAGCGTGGTAACCGAACTCATCCCTACATCCTTGAGCCCATCCCATTGAGTGCAATCCGCACCATTGCCTTCATTCGTCTTAGCTCCCATTCTCTACGCTGCGAGACAAGACGTTCGAGCACTGGCGAGGAGTCTCATCAACTTTGCACCTTATGCCCTCGTCAAGTGCGAGAGAGTGAGTACCACACACTACTTGAGTGCTCAGCTTCTAACCACATTAGGTCTTTTTTTTCCCATATGTTCATCCATGAGCTCTCCCTACATACCTTCCTCTCCCAACCACAATGTGGACACTCTATTGTGACACTCATTTCAGCCATTTTTGAGCATCGAGAGTCACTTATGACCTCCACTCACACCACGTGACATGTTCATTTGGTCCCATAGGTCATATTTGACCTCTGAGGACGATAATAGAACTATCTATCTATCTCTCTCTCTCTCTCTCACACACACACACTCTCTCTCTCTATCTATCTGTATCTCTCTCTCTCTCTCTCTCTCTTTTCCCTCTTTTCCCTCTCTATCTCTATCCCTATCTCTTTCCCTCTCCCCCTCCCTCTATCTCTCTCTATCTCTCTCCCTCTTTCACCTCTCTCTCTCTCTCTCTCTCTCTCTCTCTCTCTCCATCTTTCCCCTCTCTATCTCTATCTCTTTCTCTTTCCCTCTTTCCCTCGATCTCTATTTATCTCTATATCTCCCTCTCTCTCTATCCCTCTCTCTCTTTCCCTCTATCTCTATCTTTCTATATATCTCCCCCCCCCCCCTCTCTCTCTCTCTCTCTCTCTCTCCCTCTTTCCCTCTTTCCTATCTCTCTCTCTCTCTCTCTCTCTCTCTCTCTCTCTCTCTCTCTCTCTCCAAAAAAAAATGCAGCCGTTTTTTGACCTAGTAGACATTAGTTCACTCTTTTGATCATAACTTCTTCATCCGAACTCCGATTTGGGTGATCTATAGCCTCAATCAAAGAGCACAAAGCCCTATACGCATTGATGTAAAGATATACATTTTCAAAGTTATCGAAGGTGTTTCTGTAGTAGCTTTTTCAAAGTAAAAAATTTCAGGAAAATTGACTCTCATCTCTTATTTTACATACAATGTCTCTCGGCACTCACAAGGGTTCTTCTTCTTCAACAAAGTCCACAAACATTGTAGAAAATGATCCAAAATCTCCTAAGATGGAGAAGGCAACACAACCACCCAACAAACAACATCAAAAACCATGATCATGGCATACTTGGTATCACTACAAGAGACTGTAAACAAACAAGGTAGAGACTTACTAGTACTTGCAATGGAGAATGGCACACTAAGAGTACTTGTGGTTGAGATTGAGAATATCAAGAGGACACTTGATATGCAAACAACATGTTTGATGCAACTTGAAGAGGAAGTCAAGGAATGTAAACGCTCTCTTGTGGACTTGAATACTTTGAAGAAGCGGATGAGCAAAGTAGAGCATGACCATGTATTGAAAGAGGAGAAATTTGACACCATGAGTTGGGATGTATGTGACATGAAAAATGTATGCACAACCATGTCTTGGACTGATGTATGTGGTAGCAATGTGGTTTCTAACTCCTCACGTATGCAAGCTATGGTTCAAACAAAGAATTTTGAGAATGTGGATGTGGAGGAGTTGAAGGAACGGGACAGACGCTCTAAGAACATTGTTATTCGTGGAATTCCCAAAGAGAAGTTAGAGACACCTCCTTCTCTTGCAGTTGTTCTCAAAGATTTCTTCAAAATCCACTTTGGCATGACCGAAGTTATGGTCTATGGAGCACATAGAGTGTTGAGCACACAGTTATGGCGGGTGCCGGCGGTGATGGGCCATGGCTTGGAGTAGTGTGCAGCAAACGAGATGGAGAAATCGACGTAGCAAGAAGAAATAACATGCTATGATTGATTGATCGATTGTGTAAAAATAACTTTACCTATATAGCTTGCCATGAAAACTTGAACTGTAATTACCTGCTTATCTGCATGCCATAAGGACATGTGCCCACGAGTATGACAAATTAGCCAAAGATGGTTTGAATACCTAACAATCCCCCCCTGAAGCCCAAACTATTGACTATGGACTTGATACAGACCGTGGTAGAGTCCATTCATTTGAAACCATTAGTAGAAGTCCCCCCCTTGACTATAGCATAGGTGTGTATGTGTGTACTTCCCTCAAACAACCATCAATGTGAGACATACTAGAACTTGACCAAACAACAAAAGGATGGTCTTACCACTTTATTTTCATGGCAGTGTCTATAACCTGTACAATTTTGACATTATGACAACTGACAAGCATGACAAACTAAAACAAAACTTTGACATAAAATAGATGATAATGTTGTCAAATAAAATCATAGAAAACCTATGACACTGAACATGTAAAACCAATTTTGAACTCTGTAGATTGTTGATGGACCAAATGTTTTAACGAAAAGCTTCTTCTTTCTTATGATTGAGCATTTTGTAAAGCTTGCTTGGGACTTGGAACATGCTTATGCACCACATGTATTTCAACTGCAGGTCTACACCTATTATAGGTGACTTGCTTATCGTGAGCTATGGTTTTTAGATAAGCCTTGTTGTGTTATGGAATTGATATTTTACTATTTTTACAGCTGACAGGTGGAAAAGGTTGGACCGAGCTAGGCCTATGCAAATGGAAATATATATATTGTACATATTATTATTCAAGTGCTCTTTTATGAGCTTTGGACATTTATGACCAGCAGGCCAGTTTGTACTCAATTTGACCATTCAAGAAATCTATAAATGAAATATGTGCAAGAGGAAAATGGTCACTCTTGCACGGGGAGAGATTGCACCCAGTGTCTGTGTTGTTCTTCTCTCCTCTCTTCTCTCTCATCGTGCCGACATAGCACTCCGTTGTAGGAGGTGCATCTGTACACACTCTCTTACACTCTCTCACTCACAGTCTCTCTCTCTTTTGCGTATGGATTTGATTTTGTGCTACAAGACTTGTTAGGTATGTGAATTTGTCAGTTTTATGGTTGCAACGTGTTATTTTGCTATTTTGCATGGAACTCCACGCCTCCGGCTGTAGCAGTCGTATTAGAGCTACAGCTAGGCTCTTGCGATTGCAAAATTGGATAACCAAAAGCTAAGTCCTCTTGTTTTCTTCTGGCTTTCAAAATTTATAATTCTATGTCCTTGTTTTACATTATCTTTTCATGCAAATCTAGCGTTAATCCTTCGTTAGTTTGTAATTAGTGGAAGAGGTTTGAATAAGATAGTAGAAATGATTTAGAAAAATTTATTGCGAGTAAAGTTTACATAATATTAATGTATATGTATGTATATATATATATATATATATATATATATATATATATATATAATATATATATATATATATATTATATATATATTAATAAGCACAAAAAAAATCATCAAAGGATATACATAGTAGAAAAAAAAAGAAGATGATGATGTAGAAGACGTATAATGAGAATAAATTTTTGGGTCACAAGGCACCTTTGTGACGCTTGACTTGTAAGAAGTGGCCCCCATTGAAAGGAGACCTTGCTGAGTATATCTCAAGTTTGATGTAGAAGAAAAAGTAGTAGTCAAATTAACCCTTGGAGCTACATTTTTCCCTCCTTGGACGTAGAATACTGCCCTAGGAGGCCGCAAAGGTTTCAGAGAATATTAATAGCATTGTGATTTCCATTTGTCGTCTTCTACGGCTTCCACTCAGACTGACAGGGAATCTGGGGGAAAGTGGAGCTGCAAGAGATGCCTCTTCTGCTCCCTCTATGTACGTGATTTTGGACGACAAAGCTGGCGATTATGCTGCAATTGGATGGCGTTGTGGGAAGCCTCCATGGATGCATGGGGGGAACCAAGCCACAGTGCACATGAAGGGTTTCCGTGCCAAACTGGCCTGGGATAAAAGGCAACTCTGCAAGACTCAAGCCGTCGTACATAGTCGACTAAGGGTCATCATCCCCTATCTCCACTTGCATGCAAAGGCGGCCGCACGTTGTACGATACAACTTTCAACCACCCCCCTAGACTGTCTAGGCCTCGAGACGCTGCAAGTATCACCCACCATCTATCCAGCCGCAATTGCTCCCTCTATCTAACCCTTCCACATGCTGTTTAGCGGTCGTGGAAATACCCACTTACTTTCTCACCCTGCATGACCTCACCCAACCACCCACTTGCCCACCTGCAAACAATGTGCACTCTCTCTCTCTCTCATTGTTGCACCCAGTAGCGCCCACCACTCTTCAACGAGTTCACTAGGGTCTCCATGCACATCATTGACCTCAAAATGGAGCCTCCATGCAATAACGTAGCTGTCGACCAACTTTTATCTCTCCCTCTCTCTCACTGTTGCGGCTAGTAGCACTAATATTTCTGTGGTCTGTCAATTCACAGGAAGATTTAGAAATTTTCTCATGTAGGAAACTGGAGTCTTTTTCAGTGTTTTTCATAAAATGCATAACATCATGAGCTTCTTCTCGAGAGGCACCACATACCTAGCTAGGTACGATTGGGGGAGGGGGACCCCCAACCCCCCCAACGGGCCGGCAGTCCCCTGCCCCCAATCGTACCTAGCTAGGTATGTGGTGCCTCCCTCACAGAAGCTTGTCATGTTGAGGTAAGTCACAATGTGAGAATTATTGTGAGAATTTGTCCCAAACTTCTTGTGCAACACCCCCACACACACGTGGAGGTGGGCCGTTACTCTCACTCACCTTTCCCAAACTTATGTCTGGATCAACCACTTGGCTAATGAGGTGGAGGTTCATCGAGTTTGCCCAGAGGTCATTTTCTAGAGGTGATACACTCTCCCAGAAGTTCTCCTTGAGGTATCTGACAGTGCACTTGATGACATGAGTGTTCTTCATGGTGGGGGAGGAGTCAGAGAATTTCCGGGCAAGCCTTTGTAGGCTCAAGAGGTTGTCCAGTTGCAAGTTGCACAGGAGTTGAATGCTCCAGAAGCGTGGGGAGTTCCAGTTGAAGAGCGTGGCCTCAACATAGTAGAAAACAGGGTTGCAAGTTGGCTATAGAGGGTGCTGACTTGAGGGGGTGCATGAGACGGGCCATGAGCCGCACTGAAGGCTTGAGAGCACAAGAAGCTGCTTTGTGTAGCATCTTCTTTGAGGAGTTGATGGTGTGAAGTAAGGTGCCATCCGACAAGACGGTTGGTGTGGAGAGGGAGAGACTAGATAGCACGTCGACAAGACAACTCAGGGATTTTCGAGCACTGCAGGAGGTGATATGAGCATTGCGGCATTGCACCATGCTACTGTTGCATATAATGACGAGGATGAGGGAACGAGGCTGGCACAACACAAGGATGAGGACGCGGAATTTAGATGAGAAAGATCTCAAGCAGTCAATGATCTCCCTCTGTGAATGTCTCCCATTGTCTCATCTCCTCACAAGCCTCTCCTTGTGTCTGTGCACCTATAGCAAAAAAAAAAAAACCTGACTTGAAGAATCTCTGATCCTAATATCTCATGACTAGTCTACTGAGTGGTCCGAAGCCCTCTTTGAATAGATAATGAAATTGGACTCATATCTCATAATATATTGAACAATGAGATATGTAATGTAACTCTATGTTTGGTTGTATATGGCACAACTAGCAAATCCTAGCCTCTGATAATATTCCAGCCCTCCCCTTGTGGTACTAATTACGACAATTGTCACGACAAGACATTTAACCTCATAATGGTTGACTACCCATAGTGACGTTGTTTTCTGTGTCAAATACTTACTCTGTGCTCCATCATCACATATCTACAGATCCTAACATCGCACAAGCTCCTTCATCACCACGCCACAATGTATTTGTATCATTTGGCCTCCTCCTTATAAGAGAGCAGCTCTCCACATTCAACTTCGCTGCTACATATGCTTGCGAGTATACACATTGGTCAGTGCTCGTAGCACTTTGCAAGCCGCCTTGCAAATATGGCTTGTGTCCGAAGAATAAGCCACTTGATCGAATCTATTGATTAGTTGATGGAATTTCATTCTAGAGAAATTTTGAACAGCAAAACAATTCCTTGTTAAATTTAAGAGTAGTTTAATCACCTACTAAATGTATTAACATTTTAAAATCCATCAAAGATAAAATTGATGCAAAGTTAGGATTATTTGCCAATAAAATCAAATGAAAGTATGCAGCTTTGACAACAAACAAGCAGATAATAAAAGTGTTATATAAATTTGTAGAATGGTTCGCACGGCTAACGTGATCAGTGGCTATTGGTCTGACGTCAAAGACTTACTGAACTTAATCAATAACTATTAGGGTAGAAAAAAAAGAGGTCTCAAATTGACCCTACAATTTGTAACTTATGTAAACTACCACCCACTTTTGGCATTAACACGTGTCTTTATAGGCCATTGCAGAAATATTGGACTCATCATTCCAAGATCCTTACAGATTAATTTGTTCGACATAGTTTCTCTTTAAACTTCAGTTTTCTCAATAAGGACTTTCAAGTGTTTGTACATACTTGCTTGCATCTAACACAAAATCACCTTTCCTGCTTTGTCCTTGAGAAGCCCTTTTGCAGATGAAGCCCACTACAATGCTATCATATTAAAGAACCTTCAGGTATGAAATTTTTCATTGCATTCAATAATATACTTCTAGTAAGATCTCCCTATCGTCTTTGATCTATTGTGATTTATAACTCATGTATTAGATTAATGTCAATTGTAGCACCTCTCACAGCACATGATTCTCGCATCCTTTAATCACACATCATGGGTCAACACCATTACCTTTATTAGGTTTTTCACAATTGTCTCATTGATTTAAAAGCTTTTTCATTAAGATCATTTGTCATTAAGCTATACAGCTACTCATGTGAGTTGGGATAGTAAACAACAGTTTGTAAGTACCCTTCTACTCAAACATGGTCCAAATTGGTTTCACACATGTGTGAATGTTATATTTTTTATGTCTAGCCTAATCTATTGGTCATGGACACACAGACTTGCCAATTTAGGCAGTGCGTAGATACTCATCTTGGTGCAGATCCGCCGATTAAGGTGGCACATTGATAAATTTAAAATTCATGATTTTTATATAATATCAAATGCATAATTTTTTAATTCAGGCAGCATTAGTGCAGATTCGCCGATTTAGGCAGCACGTCTTATTGGTGTAGATTCGTTGATCTAGGCAACACCAATCACAAAATCATGCTGCAGTGGCTTGCCACCACTGTAACTGGTATGATTTTGTTACCCGGGTATAGAAAATAAAAGATATTTTGCATTTGGATTATATTTAGATTTGGATTTGGAATTGGTATATGATACTTTTCTATCGCGACAATATTTATGGAATTGGACTTGTTGATGAGAATTGATTATTGAACAATGAGTGTGACCAATGATATCTTGATCTATCATGGTATGACACATACTGCTTATTCTAGTGGTATGGGACACTAGAATTGGTAGTATGTGGATGACGACAGGCATAAGCAATGTTGTCTAATTTTATGGATTTTCCTTTTACTATTTGATACAAATGTCTAATCATTGTTTTTGACTAGTATTGTTTGTAGATTTTTATCTTCGCAACAACTAAGGACAATTACTTTCCAATGGAGAGGTATGTTATAGAATTGATATTTTACTATTTTTGCAGTAGGTAGGCGGAAAAGGCTAGACCGAGCTAGGCCTATGCAAATGGAAATATATATATATTGTACATATTATTATTCAAGTGCTCTTTTATGAGCTTTGGCCATTTATGACCAGTTGGCCAGTTTGTAAATTTGACCATTCAAGAAATCTATAAATGAAATAGTGCAAGAGGAAAATGGTCACTCTTGCACGGGGGGAGATTGCACCTAGTATTCGTGTTGTTCTTCTCTCCTCTCTTCTCTCTCACCGTGTCGGCGTAGCACTCCGCTCTAGAAGGTGCATCTATACACTCTCTCGCTCACAGTCTCTCTCTCTCTGTTCGCATATGGATTTGATTCTATGCTACAAGACTTGTCAGGTATGCGGATTTGTTGGTTTTATGGTTGCGACGTGTTATTTTCCTATTTTGCAGTTGCTATTTTATAGGGAACTCCACGCCTCCGACTGTAGCATGTTGCTCTTTTTCGACATCACTTTTATCAGGCACAATTACCGCCATCAAACCGATGAAAGTTCCACAAGATGATTTCACTTCCGAAATACGTCCAGCTTTGTGAGATGATGCTCCTTTTCAATGGTCACCAGAACACCGAGCCGAGGGTACCCAAGGGTGGGAACACCTACTTGACAAGCCACTTTATTATAGTGTGAAAAGCAAATCCGAAACCAAATATGGCGAGCTCTATAGAACAAGTATGTGCAGATAGTGTTGCTTGGGATGCTTGTCGACAATCGACTGCCTCCGTTTGTTAGCCCTCTGTGGTGCTGCCTTGTCAAGCCAACTGCATGCTACATGCCGTCTATCCAAAAGCCTTTTGCTTGCTTGCTCCTCTAAAGCTCTGGGTCATCTTCAATTGAGCCGCCCTTTTGAGGATTCTTTGACACACACACCGCGCTGCTGTAGCTTTTTCTTCAAACTCTTTGGCTTTATCCACCAAGACCTCAACAAACCTCTCAAGCGTGCTATCGAATCCCCTACATTGCTCGTGTTGCAGGTAGACGATTGAGCTCTCCTTTGCAAGAAGTTTCTTGCTCTTTGACCGTAGAAACTCGTGACTCTATTACCATATGTTGAGCACACAGCTATGGCGAGTGCCGCCGGTGAGGGGCTATGGCTTGGAGTAGCGTGCAGCAAACGAGATGGAGAGAGGAAGAATTTGACACATCAAGAAGAAATAACACGATATGATTGACTGTGTAAAAATAACCTCACGTATATAGGTTGCCTGCAAACTTGAACTGTAGTTGCATGCTTATCTGCATGCCATAAGGGCATGTGCCCATGGGTTTGAAAAATTAGCCAAACTTGGGCTTAAATACCTAACATAGAGTGGGGAAGCAAGGAGCTCCTCGCTCGAGAGAACAGCCATTTGTATGCACCATGCTGGATGAGACCAAGCAAAAGATTATCCTTGATAATAGTTGCATATAATTGAGGGATACAAAATATTTTTTATGTGAAGATCGCACTATTAAGCAACAAAATGTGCAACGCAAGTCATATGCAAAAAAGAATAAGGAAAACAAGGAGATCTCTCATGAAGAAAATGTTCCCAAGGAGGAGGCAAGTCCCTCAAGAAAATAGGGATGCGTGACCAATGAGACTGAGTTACAATTGAAAATATGCTTTTCGGAATTGTGATGGATACCCATGGAATGCAGGGTTTGGCATTTATGAACTAACAAGAAAAGCTGATGTTGTACCTCTTGTTGAAACTTGTGAGCATGATACACAAAGGATTAAGGGCTTGGAGGATTAAAACGTACATTCATTGATGTGGTCAAATAATCTCAAGCAACAAAGAGGACAAGGAGCGGTAGCATGTATGGTTAAGAAAGGATTGGAAGATTCTGCACCAATTTTGAAAGATGACAAGTACAAACGTTATGTATGGCTGAAAATTATGACACCAAAAAGAGTACCCATTTTTGTATCTGGTTGCTACATTCCTCATCATGATTCCCCCTTTTATGATTGCATGGATAGAGATCAACCGTTTTCTGATTTAGAAGAGGACATTGCTTATTTCAAAGGTGAAGGTGATGCTATTGTATTTGGGGATATGAATGCTTGCACAAAAACATTGCAACATGATACTCAACAATTTGATATGCCATACATTTCAAGGGAGTTGGAGGAAGCTCACTTGTATAATCGTACTTCAATGGATGAGAAAGGGCCAGATAACTATGGAAATTACTTTTACACATGTGTAATAGCATGGGTATGCTCATTGCCAATGGTGTATCTTTGTGGAATGGAACGAATGGATTTACATGTAGGAGACATAATGGGGACGATGTGATCTCTGAAGCCATCATGTATCGCATAAAGAGATTTATGTTTGGTCAATGGACCCTGGAATCTTACCATCGCACCTTATGTATTGATCTTTCATTTGGAGAAGCAAATAAGCATGATAATCTCAGCCAAAGGAAAGAGAAATTATCAGTCTGTATGGATTTCAAACGGGCACCAATGTACATTGAAATGGTTCAGCATAAATTATGGATGACAAAGCTTCAATATGATGCACCATTGGAAAATAAATGGGAAGCTTTCAAGAAAGTTTTTTGCTCTTGTGCCCAAGAATGCTTTTCCATAAAGCAGCTCCATGGTATCAACAAAGATAGATCACGCAAAAGGTGGTTTGATAAAGAATTTCAAGATGCTCGAAATTCCTTGATAAAGATTGATGCAAATATGGACAAAGACAACTATCAAAGTCATTTGCATACATACAGGGCAATGATTCAAAAAAAGAGAAAGATGGGAAGAAAGCCACCAACTTTTTCAAGTCCGAAAAAAGGCAAATGCATGTGGAAGATTTTGAAGCAACTTGAGAGGCAAGAGAGCTGAGAATTTTGGTAACTTGCATCTTGTGGATATATATACACATTGTAGGAAATTATATGAGCAAGAAAATGCTGAAAAAATGCCATTTTATGGTTCACTCCCTTGTATGCCCTTTTTTTTTAATACTATTGAGGATATATGCGGTGGGCTTGAGAAGTTGGCCACTTGCAAAGCGGGAGATCTTCAAGGTATCAAGCCGGAGATGATCAAATGCACAAGAGATTTTACCCATGAGTGGATGTGTAATATGCTCAACCTTGCACTTCAACGTGGTATGCCTTATGATTGGAGTACTAATCGGGTTAAGCCTTTGCATAAAGGAGGGGATGTAAAGAATGTAAACAACTACTAGACTATAATGAGTGGATCTCTTATGCAAAAGCTATTTGGGTGCATAATGGAAATGAAATTGAGTGATTGGGATGAAGAGAATGACAAGAGTACAAAGGGACAAGCGGGTTTTCATCGATGCCATAGCACCATTGATCATCTTGTCACTCTTCATGTTCTCATGGAGTAAAGTCGGTTGAAAGGCAAGTGATTGTATTGTTGTTTTAAGGACTTTAAGAAAGCCTTTGATATGATTCCACATAACAATTTGTGGAGAAGGATGGAAGAACTCCAAGTGCCAAGTGAGTTTATGCTTGCGGTTTCTCGAATCTATGGGAAGGTAATTTATCAATTGCACATGGGAAGAGAAATTTTAAAAAAAATCGTAAGAACTATCGGGGTTAAACAAGGATGTCCGTTGTCACTTACTCTCTTTGGTCTATGCATCAATCAATTGGAACAAATGGTACTTGACTTTATGTAAGAAGAAGGCATTGAAGAGGTCACTATTTGCAATGCGGTAATCATGCTTATGTTGTATGCGGATGATGTAGTGCTTCTACCACACACTTTAGAAGATGCACAAAAGCTTATGGTTGTCCTTGAGAGATTTTTCTTGCATAGTGGGATGATTGTGAATGAATCCAAAACAAAGGTTATGCTTGTGTAAACCAACCATAAGGAGAAGCCATGCATTGTGCACAACAATAAGACACTTGAAGTTGTTGATAGCTTTAAGTACCTTGGCCTTGAGGTTCTGTCCAATCACACGTGGCATGAATGTGCTATGCATCGTTTAGAACCAGGAAAGAGAGCATATTATGCATTTGAGAACATGTGTAATGCAGGAAACTCAAGTGTTGGGTTCTCAAGAAGTATCTTTTTGATGCATTGGTGACACCGGTTCTTCTTTATGGAGTTGAAGTGTGGGACGAGAGCATATCAAAGTCTACTTGGAAAGAGTTTGAGAATATCCAAACGCATTTTCTTACAAATTTCTCCAAGTTAAGACACAAACACCATATATGCTCCTACTTCTTGATTCGGGATCTCTTCCAATTGAGGTTATGGGCGAAAGGGTTGTGGAGTACATGATAAAGATGTGTCAAAACTTCTCACATTGACTTCCTACAATTGCATGGGAAGCAAGCAAAAAAGTTCAAAAGACGCATAAAAGATCTTGAGCATGGGATGGATGCAAGACATAAAGAAGTGGTTTGGGAGATGGGATGCATTACACTTGCTACATGATGCTTCAATTGACTCCCAAGTGAATGAAGCTTTTCTACAACGCCAATGTATTACGGCTTTGGGAAAATCCGGTGGGTCAAGCTTCATACATTACACCACCCATATTGCCACCAACTACAAAACCACGTTCTTCACTGAAAGAGGAAACCGTACTCACACATACATGCTTGACCCTATCCCCTTGTCGGCAATATGCACTATCGCAGCCATTCGGCTTAGCTCCCATTTCCTTTGATGCGAGATAGGGTGTTGGGGTAATGGAGAAGAGTCAAATCGACTGTGCACATTATGCTCACTACAAGTTCGAGATTCGTAGTACCACATACTACTAGAGTGCTCAACTTTTGGTCACATTCCAACTTGCTTCTCTCACATTTTCAGCCTTAACTTAGACCTACACACTTTCCTCTCTCAGCCACAGTGTGGGCTCTCTAATGCGACTCTCATCACAACAATTTTGGAGCATCGAGAGTCACTCATCATCCATACACACATGTAACTTTGGTCTCGTAGGTCATATTTGACCTTCGAGGACAATAACAAATTTTTTTTTTTTCTCTCTCTCTCTCTCTCTCTCTATCTCTATCTCTTTCTCTCTCTCTCTCTCTCTCTCTCTCTCTCTCTCTCTCTCTCTCTCTCTCTCTCTCTCTCTCTGCCCCCCTCTCTCACTCTTTCTATATTTCTATGTCTCTCCCTCTCTCTATCTCTTTTTCTATCTCTCTCTCTATTTCTCCCTCTTTTCCTCTCTCTCTCTCTCTCTCTCTCTCTCTCTCTCTCTTTCCCCCCCTCTCTATCTCTTTATATTTTTCTCTCTCTATTTCTCCCTCTTTTCCTCTCTCTCTCTCTCTCTCTCTCTCTCTCTCTCTCTCTCTCTCTCTCTCTCTCTCTCTCTCTCTCTCTCTCTCTCTCTCTCTCTCTCTCTCTCATAATCCATTTCCTAAAAAATCCATTTTGCACATCTATTTGAAAAAAATCTAACACAAAGAGATTTTTCAAGAAAAATGTCTCTCTATTTCTCCCTCTTTTCGTCTCTCTCTCTCTCTCTCTCTCTCTCTCTCTCTCTCTCTCTCTCTCTCTCTCTCTCTCTCTCTCTCTCTCTCTCATAATCCATTTCCTAAAAAATCCATTTGGCACATCTATTTGAAAAAAATCTAACATTTTCAAGAAAATATAACAAATTTACCACGCACAAAGATATTTCATCTACGCCACAATGCAACCTATATCAAATGAATGAGGTATGTCTCTTTATCTTTATCTTTCTTGTTTTGTTTTCTAATTTATGCATGTGTGTGTGTGTGTGTGCGCGTGCGTGCTTCTATGCGTGTGTTTGTGGGGTACAATACAACAGGGAAAGAGGGGGGTGGGGGTTGTGATTACCTTAGGTTGTAGCACGATTTCCCATAAGGTTGAGATTCCAAGGACGAGTGTGGTAAACCCCCTTCAATGAAGTCGCCGAAAGGAAATCAAAGCTCCTCCTTGACCCAAACGTGCATGTGTGTTTGTGTGTGTGTGTGTGTGTGTGTTTTGTTGTTGTTCTTGTTGTGTTTGTGGGAGGGAGAAGGTGGAGAGAGATGGACTAGGGAGAGAGGGAGTGAGGGTGTGGGAGGTGGAGGGGGGGAAGGAGCTTGAAGATGCAACGATGGCGGAGAGGAAGGATGGCAAGGTATGCCGCAAAAATGCAGCATCCTCTGTCCTTCTTCCCTTTCTAGGCGCCAAGTTTTACCGCGGTTATTACCGCGACCATTATCGTAGGTATTACCGTGTTTATTTCCATGCAACGTCATTTCAAACAGATCGAAGTGTATCCGAGGTTTGGGGGGGGGGTACATGCCACCCCCTCTACCCTTAGATATCAAGTACTTCATCTCTTAGCCTTTTGAGTTTTTTAATGAAGATTTGTTTTTTAATGAGTATTTTTATATGTTTTTAAATGACATTTTTAAGTCCACTTTTATTTAAAAATAATTGTAGCACTCATTGCACTTTATTCTCTTTGAATTTAACATCATTTCTTTTTTTTTTTGAAATTTAGAACTTTTCTAATTAATTATTTATTTTTTAGGATATATATGACTAAATAAAAAATTTATCCCGTGTGCAAGACATCGATTGGGATGATCGTGACCCCCTGGAGGCCGTAAGCATGATCAGTGGATTGAGGAAAAACTCCCTTGTCCTTGTGCCAAGTGCAAAAGGGATATCCCTCGCTTGAGTTGCATTCATTGGAGCACGTGGAGAACGAAGGGCTTTGACATCCTCGAAAAAGTGCTAGGAGAGATGAGAGCGTCACTCACCCATCGCTTAAGGAGGTGCCCCATTGGTATGTATTCGGTGGTGGTGCACCAACGTGCAGGGCCAAACGGCAGAGGCAAGATCTATTGGACAATTTAGATACACCGGATGGTGATCCTCCCATTAGCTCTACTTCAACAAATCCTGTGGCGTCTCAAGTGCACTTTTGAGGCAAAGGATGAGCACATGTTTGACATGTTTGATGAGCAACTGGCTCATAAACATGACGTGTGCAAGGAGGATTGCTAGTTCTGCAGTCAACGGGCAGCGACAATGAAGGATGAATTGATGGCAAGTGCCCAAACAGCTCTTTACGACGGTGCACAGTACTCGGCGCTCCGGGCATCGTTAGAAGTCCTCAACTTGTAAGAAAAAATCTGGTTGGAGCAATGCAAGTGTCAATGCACTCCTTGGGTAAGTTTGAAATATGGCTTTTTTAATAACCTTCACTTGCTTTATGGTGCCGCCTCCTTGCAATTGTACTAATATGCTTGTTTGTTGTAGTTTGATGGGAGAAAAATGTTGCTGAAAGATCACCACATGCCTCCAGATCGTCGACGAGCTAGATTGTATGTGATTGCACTTGGAATGGAGTATGAGCGCATCCATGCATGCATCAATGATTGCATGGTATACGCAACGAGCATGCACATGTACCTCATGTCACGTGTGCGGGGAAGCACGATACAAGACCGGAATGAACGAGGTTGTTGGATGGATACGCCGCGACGGACATCAGCACAGCGAGAACTCACCTAACAAGATTTGTCAGCTAAGGATGAAGCTTGACCCGTAGGCGCGTGGAAGCAAGTCTAAGGTGTCAACCTACACTCCACCGACTCCTAACTAATTCCTACAGAGGTCTCTACCCAATGTCTAAGTCAGAGCCTTCAAGAGTGCATAAGAGGAAACTTCCTACAACGCTTCCTAGAGCCGAGCACCCATCAAACAATCTCAAAACACCAGAGAACTTGAAGGAGACCCTACTAACACCAATAGGTCGCTCTCCCTAAGGTCTATGAACCAAAATCCCTACCCAAAATACACGGTGCAAAATCACGTAGGATGTCTGGCCGAAATTTGCAGGTCTTCGTTTTTGAAATCTAAAGTGCCTAATGTGTAGCTCTACTCAATGTGAACGTGTGGATATGGTGTAATGCAAAATCGGACAACATATGCTCACCAAATCACCAGATGAAGCTCGTAGAAGGAGCTCGCAAAACCGGACCATACGCGCACAATGTAGGTATCGGCGTGTAGCTCTCGTCGGGGGCAACCCGCTGCACTTCTCCGTACTCGATTACGACCACCGGTGCACATGTAGCGTCAAGATGAAGCTCACACTCTCTCTCTCGTACACAGTACGCTCACTCACAGACTTCAAAACTTCTTTTTAAAAATGACAAAAGGGTGAAAGCATGTTAGCCTGTCACGCTTTTTGTGCTAGTTAGCAGTTTCAAGTTAGCACATCCTTAAAAAGTTGGGCGTCTGGTAAATTTATTACAAATAATATCAAAATTTATCGGAGGTTGTACATTTGGATTCCTTGTTTCAAGTGCTTTCTATTGATATATCATATGTCATAGATCTTGAGATGTAGCTCAAGTTATTGTTCTAGTTAGCATATGTCAAAATTGTGTTAATTAGCATTGTTTGGGACATGAAAAAGCATGACAGGTTAACATGCTTTCGCCCAAAAAGGTCTTTCATTAAGGTCAAAAAGTGGTATAAATACCTTACAATTCTCAAACCCTAAAGTTCCAAATCAACCATCTACTCAATCTAACTATCAAAACTGGGATACAATCTCGAAACTTCTGTAAGCCCCAATATTTACAAGGTGAAATGTCGAGTTTTCTCAATAAATGAATAATTACAAAAAAATGATAATCTGCCGAGAAGTCAGTTTTCGTAGGGTGTGTCCAGCTTCTAACACTCCCCCCCTCCTTGCTCATGTCGTCCCCGACATGGACGTTGAGCTGCTTCTTCATCGTATGGTTTCGCGCATCTTGAGCAGCGATTCATATCTGGCATGTAGATTCATCATTGTTGAGCCGAAAATATTAGTGTTTATGGTGAAGAAGCGAGTGTAGAATGCTTCTTCAAAGGCTTGGAGGTGATAGGATAGCAGAAACATTATCCTTTGATACAACGCATGTATCACCTCCTTGGAAGGCTGACCAGACAGATCATAGGCACATCTGTAATATCTTGGAAGAAGAAGATACTGTCTGTCACCTGGCCTTGCTTGAATGTCTCAAATACTGCTAAAAGATATTTGCAGATTTTCTTCATCATGATGCACGTAAGGTTAGGTGAGCCAGTGAACAATTTGATGGCGCCCGTTAGGGTTTCACCATATATTGGACACTTATTCTCTCACCTGCCTTCAAGCCCGACAGCTTAGGATAATTCATCCAAGTGGGTTGGCTCCTTTGTAATATCTCCTGGGCCTTCCACGTCGTGATTCTTGGTAGAGGACAAAATCTGAGGTTGTCTCTGATGTTTTTGGGTGCCTCTACCAAATGGATTAGGTAATGTGGGTACTTCGTTAGCCACACCTTCCTCCATTTTGGTTGAGAGTCAACTATTAACCTGGCCCCTTCTGGCTGGGAGATATCTGCGTTGTAGAGTGGCACTGTCAGCTCTTCTCTAATCCTCTTATTGATGGTGGCGGCTTCATACTTTAGCAAAGGATATGAGAGAGAGGGCTGAAGCCATTCGCGCCTGAGGTTGCTGGCGTCAATCTTCATGATGGTCATGGATTTGAAACTCGCTGCTCCCATTCCAAGGCTTCCTTAGTCGTCTCTTTGATCTCCACCTCTATTGCTTTACGTAGCTTTTCTTCCTCTTCCTGTGTCAGATCTGTGGCTCTTGAAGGGATCCTGCTAGGATTTCCTCTTGCATAGGTGTGTCCACAGGATCTGCCACATTTTCTAAATCTATGCCCTCAGTGGCCGTTGTCTCTGTGCCTTCTTGCTCTCCAGCTTGCTATCCTCTCAGCTCCTCAATCTGCTTTAGGAGTTTCTGTTTTTCTGTTTCAACTTCTTCTCCCATGTTCACGAGGAGGTCGTTCAACTTGGCGTTTATCTTCTCCGCCTCCTCGAGATTTCTTTTGATACTTTCTAATTCCTCTTGCATGGCTTTTTGTTCTTCTTCCATTCGTGTTTGCATAACAATTGACCCTTCTGCCATCATCAATCATTGCTTTTTCTCTAGAGTCAGCTCTATCTGAAGTTATTTCATATGTTCTTCATAAATTTGGCTTTACGTAGTGATGTGAGTCGAGCTAGTAGCTCTGACTCTGGCAGGAGATGCCCGTAGCCTCTGGATGGTTTGATCTTTCACTTTAAGCTGGTCCTTGAGCTCAAGGACCTCATCCTGGCTGGCTTCTTGATCTAACTCCGCCTTTTCTTTGGCATTTCTCATTGTCTCTACTTCCTTGGAATCCTCAACCAGCTGTAGGGTCAGGTTATCCCTTTCCCTCTCTGCATCTATCAATGATTTTCTAAGTTCCTTACACTCCTCTTCGACTCCTGCTTCTTGATCTAACTCCGCCTTTTCTTTGGCATTTCGCATGGCCTCTACTTCCTTGGACTCCTCAGCCAGCTGTAGGATCAGGTTATCCCTTTCCCTCTCTGCATTTATCAATGATTTACTGAGTTACTTGCATTCTTTGGGCTGCTGCTGCTGCCTGATTTTCTTTTTCCATTTTCTGGCATCTTTGCAATGCCTTTGCTAGACTGGCCTATAGCTCCACTTCTCTCTCTTTCTACCTTTGACTTTGTCTTTGTAAAGAGTCTATTTCCAGATTTATCTTCACTTCAGTGGCCTTGAGAGTTTCCATCTCACTTTTTGAGGCCATGGACTGCGCTCTTAACCCGGTTAACTTTGTCATCACCACATCCCAATCATTGGAGGGCAAGTGCAGGTCCATTGTATCTGTGGCCATCTCCTTTAGTTCTACTAACCTGATGCTTTTCATTTGCTCCTTAGGCCCTATGATTGCCAAGTCGAATGCGACTGTGGAAGCCTCTTCTTTTGTGTATCTTGTAGCTAGCAGGTCTAGAAATGTGTTATATGACTCATTTGGATCTGGTTGCGCACTTCGAGGCTTAGCCTTTTCCTTTGGTTCCTGCTCCTGGCTCTGCTCTTGCTTGGCCTCTTCTTGTTCTTCTGGTTTGTCTTGTTCCTCTTTGTCTTCTTGTGGAGGGCTACGAGGAGGTGGTGAGGGCGGTGGGCTGGACTCAGGGCTGACCGATAGAGATGTAGGATTTTTCTTTAAATCTCAGTCTACCTTTGTCTTCCTTTCTCTCTCTTGGCTTTCCTGCTCGTCTAGCAGTTTCTATCGTACTTGCTCCACTTCCTCTTTTGTAAAAGATACATGCGGGATATTCTCTGCTGTGGCATCAAGAATCTCAAAATTTTTAATGTAATCTTCGAATCTGTCCCTTTGCACCCTTTGGGATGATCCCGACATTGATTCTAGAGACGCCTTCTAGAGTTCACTCAAATCGCCTTTAAGGGCCCTTTCTGCTCTAAAGCTCTCCATCAGCCTCTCTAGTCTTGTTGCTTTTTGTGACTTGTCTCTTTTTTCGGCACTTGGACAAATTCTTTTTTTCCCTTCTTTTGCTCTGGCTGCTCTTCTTGAGCAGGCTCTAGCCGTCTTTTCAATCTTGTGGCAACCCTTGGTGCTTTTTGTTGCTCGTCTTCTTTGTCTTCTTTGAGCCTCAGCCAGTCGTTCTGTGATGGGGGGTGAGGCCATCTTCCTTTTGTGTGAAATGCCCCATAAATCACCTTAGTGATTTGTTCTCCTAGCACAATATATGTAGGCTTCTTGTTACCCATCTTCACTAGGTTGTCATGTATATATGCTGCATAATCGATTAGCTTTGGAGTGCTCTTCATATTGCCCAAGTGAATGTCGTGGCAATTGCTCCTGGCGGCATTCTGTACTTTTGTGGCCGCTTCGTACACATATGGAAGTATTGGTTGTACATCTGATTCATGATTTCCACTTTTGGGTTGGCAATATCTTCAAAAGTGTAGTTATTTTTATTCTCGGTGTACACCTTGACATCATCTCTTATTTTAGTTACACTATCCCCCTTGTTGGAGAGGTCTAGTGCATCTGCTACAACTTTCTCGGTGATGACTATTTTTATTTCTAGCCTGCCTTGCAGATCGGTTACTCTGGCCACTCCATCTTCTTTTATTGTTGTCACAAATTCCTAGAATCTCTTTATGTCAACCCCCACCGGCACTGCTTCAAAATAGTTGTGGAGATCAATCTTCTCCAAGTACCCGGCCATCTTGCTTCTTACGAACTCATTGAGTTCCCGCGGTAGCATTGGTAGCTCGATCACATTCCCTTCAGTGTCTTTGAACACTCCTTGGTAGATCTTTAGGTCGTTGGACTCTAGCAGATCTTCTTGGTTCCATGTGCTGGTGGGCTTTAGTGTTCCTTCTGGTATGATGAAGGGCTCCACTTCTTCTAGGTAATCCTTAATGGTCATTCTTTTCTTCTTTGCCGGTGACTTTGCGGCTGCCATAGATCGTGTTACACTCAGTAGTCCGAAGTTAGCATTTTTTTTCCATATTAGCTGAGAAACTGAGTTTTATCTATCCAAATGACTTGAAAATTGAAAATAAAGCTTAAAAGGAACTTGTGAAACTGTGCATGTGCTCATAGTGCAATTCTGGCAAAAACTTTCCCTCTAGACATCCTACGCGTAGGATGTCTTTTTCGTCAGAATTGGGTGATACTTGACATGCTGGTAGTCCTTGGCCTATGGAACATGGCTATGTGCTTGGATATGGATTTGGGCATCAAAAGTGGATTTTTTGGGCTGATTCAGGCTTTAGGTCACAAATTGGGTAGAAAGTCCATAACAGGTAGCAAGTGATGTCCAAATGGGTTGAAAATTGATATATGGGCTCATTGCACCATGGTATTAGCTCCCATGATGTCACTCTTTGCACAGGAGGTCTAAATTATGCTGGAGACATCCTACGCGTAGGATGTCTATTTCATCAAAATGGCATGGGATTTGTTCTGTGGGCAGTCCTTGGCCTATGGAACATGGCCATGCTCTTGTATTTGGATTTGGACAAGAATTGATGCTTGTAAGAGCACGTGTAGTGTTTTTGGGCTCAAAAAAGTGTATCTTGAAGGTGTTGGGGGTCAAAAATGATTAGAATGGCTTGAAAATTGGTATATGAGCTCTTGAAGATAATGTGATTGGATCTGGAATGGACAAACATCCTCTGTAGGCCAAAAATGTCAAATAGACATCCTACGCGTAGGATGTCTATTTCATCAATTTTTGCTTGTGACCACACAGATTGGTTGGTTATGTGCTTGTGAATGTGTTATGCAAGTTTCATGTGATTTGGACAAGTTTTGGTAGGTCTATGGCCCATTATTGTCTCTATGCCCTAACTTTGCGTTTTTTATGCATATGAGGTCAGTTTTGGTCCAAATGTGATGAAACTTGGTGGCTAGCATGTAAAGGTCATTCAGAAAATGTGTGATGAAAAATGTTGGGATCCGTGCCCACAAATGCTCTTGAGACATCCTACACGTAGGATGTCTCCTGATGATTTTTTCAAGGATTTTGTCACTAGTGCTTGCCCTTGGTCCCCCTGAGTCCCTTTTAGTCCTAATTTCAACAAAAAAGTCAAATGGATAGAAAGTAACTCCCTGTATGGATTTTAGAGCCTCCGAGCCATTTTCTGACTTTTGGAGTGCTTTTTGGAGATGAAATTTCTTCATGTTGATCTCCATAGCTTCCCGATCCCTTGGGGATCCTTGCAGTATGGTTTTTATCGACTTTCGCTTCACCGGAGCTTCATTTGGCAATTTGTCGCTCTAGAACCATCCGTGGTTGCATTTACGTATCTTCGATGATTTGTGGTGGTCTACCACCATAGGACTTGGTTTTTGATGGTCTAGGAAAGCCGCTCGTGAAGTTTGGTGGCAAACGGGCATGCGGTTTGGCCAAGAGAGCTATTTGACGCTTTGTGTGTCTGATGCCGTTTCTGAAGTTTAGTGCCTCTTTCGGTCACTTTTTGGTCATGTGGGCTACATAGACTTGTCGAGCATGTCGAGATGCTCCTACCCATGAATTTTGGTAGCATTTGGGCGCCTTTTCACCGATTTCCCATTTGGTGGCCTCTTGCGGGATTCTAGGAACTAGGGTTTTTCCCGATGGTTTTCTACTGCATTTGGACATCCAAGGCTGGTCTCCTATGCTAGGGTAAGCTTCCGATGAAGTCTCATTGCTTTTGGGTTAGCCGTTAGGTGGCCGCCTCTACTTGTAGGTCTCTACTGCCCGCTTTGTGTATGAACCCTACGCTAGTTTTCGCGACAAAACGACAAACATGCGCGAAGAGCTCAAGGTGGTGAGCCTACCTCTCATGTCTGAAGCCCGTCGGGTAGTCGTGCGCATCGTAGAAGCTACTGGAAGGTCCGTTCGCTCTAGGTGGCAGAAGCTCTCTCCAAAAGGTCAATGAAAATGAGCTAAAAATGAAGTGAAAAATTCTTATAATGGGGGTCCCTGAACCACTTTTCATGAAATTTGACATGTGCTCCCATCTTCTTGCGAGATGCGGTTTAGGCTCAAAAACTTCTTGATTTGGACTCCATTTGCTATGTTTACCATAAATTTGGCATTTCGGTCAAAAGCTGGCTAAAACACGCTTTCCGCTCCAGTCTCATAATTGCACCCCCTATGTACCATAGGTTTTCCTATAGTCACTGATCATCCTCATATTTTTTGTTTTTCATTATGACCGTTTTTCACCTGCTTTTTGTATTTTTGAAGTTTTTCTGCCGAAAATTAACAAAACTAAAAGGAAAATAGAAAATCAAACCTAGAAAATCCCCAAAAATCATAATAAATCACAAACATCACTGCAAAACATTATATACACTCACATGCAATTTTTATGGCCGGATTTCTCCGTTTTACCAATATTTTGTCCGAAAAATGGCTATTTCTACTTATATACACACACCTAGGGGCTTGATTTGGTGTTTGGCCCCATATACCTATAGATACATGCTGTATAAGGGCATATGTACTTGGTTTAGTCCGGAAAGTTTCACAATCAAACAACAACCCTTAATGTTGTACAAGAGAAGGGAATAAGCAAGATGTTTATTGGCATTCGTCGTCGAGGTTTCCTGTTTTCTTTGCAAGTAACAATTGTAACTCTACTGCTCTCTATTTAATTGTCTTTTTTGCAAAAGGAAATTGCTTTGCCGCTACTTTTGATATAGCTGTAGTTGTTTCTATGGAGAGGAGTGGCTTGGCCGGAATGGCCGTGGACCGTATTTCTTTTGCTTTCCATTGGTAGCTTGTTTTTGCCGGTTTTTGTAGGTGTATTGCTACTTCCTTGGTTGCCACTGTTTTGTTGCAGATTGGCATCCACATAAGTCGGTTGTCCGTTTTCAAATACAGTTGTCTGCCTTCCGTTGTTGCTTGTACTGAAGGGAGTTTCTTTTCCTTTTGTTTCGGTATCCAAATGCGAGTAACAATAGGGTTATTGCTGAGCATTTTCTTTGGGATCCATATCTGTTTTATGTCCTTGGTTTTTGGTTGAACTATCTGCTTTTGTTGAATTCTTTCGTTGCATTGTTTTTGGTCTGCCATGTTATTTCTATCCTTCCGATCCATACTTGTTTCCCTTGTTTTGGTAACCTAGATCTTTGCACTGCATTCGATGACTTCGTATGTATGTAGTTAGCATGGTTGGCTTTTACCTGTTTGTTAGCCTTGGGTATCATGTTGTTATTTGGTGGCATTCTTCCTTTTGGCTCTTTTTCCAGTGATTGCATTGCTTGCAGCTGATTATTTCGGTATTGCTGTGCAAAGGCTATCACCTGTTGTTCTTGTGCATGCTGAATTTTGACTGCATTTGCATTCCAATCTATCTGCACATTGTACTCTTTTTTGCCAAGGTTGTCCCAACATCATTGGGTGTTGTGCTCTTTCATCCTCGACTACAAAAACTTATGTGGGTAAATATATTGATGTACTTGTACATGCAATATAGTCCAGCCCAATGTTTTCAACGAGTGTGATGTACTACTTTCCAGCACTTGAGGAGTAGGATGAAGTTGAACTGTGGACTTGAGCTGTTGGTATAATCCGTAAGAGATCAAATTTGCTTGAGCTCCAGAATCAAGCAATGCTGTCGATTAAACTTGATTGCTACCCAGTTTGACTGCAATTATTGGCTCCACTGTGTCTTCATCCAACTTCGTTAGTCGATGGCATTGATTCGTAATGGTGCTCCACTTTGTTGTTGTTGTCGTAGAAGTCTTCGTTTTGCAATGCGTTCTTTGGCTTCTGCTTGAGCTTCTTCTGGTACTCTCTGTTTTTTTTTCATTCGTTGTTTTCCTTGATGAATTTGTTGAAGCATATCCTGTGTGAGTGGTAAATTATGCTATTTCTTCAGTCGAAATCCACTAATCTAGTTCGTCATTTCTTCACCTGCTAATGTAGCAAGCTTGACAGCTCCGCTTTGTGATAGATCACTAATCACAAAAGGTCCCATTCCTCGCTTTTTAAGTTTCTTGGCATGTTGCTTCAAAGTATAAACAAGTACATAATCACCTGTTTTGAACTCTTTAGTGCGTAGATGCTTGTCAAAAAACTCTTTTTGTCTTCTCTTTTTAGCATAGATTGAAGCTACAACTCTCAAGCGGAGTTCATCTAGCTTTTCAAGATCATCTATTCTTGAAGAGAGCTCATGCCCTATCCATTCTAAGTGTTTCGCTACTCGTTGAGTTGGAATTAAAAACTCTATGGGCAATATAGCATTTAGGCCAAACACCATGTTGTACGGTGTTGTTCCTATCGATGTTTTGTAAGCTACTCTGTATGCCCATAGTGTTGAGTGTAGCTACTCATCCCAATTTGTTCTTGACTTTGACACTATTTTAGTAAGAACCGTGCATAGTGTTTTATTTGTGGCCTCAGCTTGTCCATTGGCCTGTGGATGGTATGGAGCAGATTTCCTATGTATGACCATGAATTCCTCTAGCAGATGATATTCAATGCCTTCATTAAGAAAATGTGTCCCACGATCACTGACAATTTCTATTGGTAAACCGTATCGTACAAAAACACTCTCATACAAAAATTATGCAGTGGTCCATGCATCTGCTTTTTGCGTTGCCTTGGCTTCCGCCCATTTTGTGAGATAGTCTGTAGCCACAATGATATATTGGGTATGGGTGCGATATGCAGGGGGTGAGATAGGTCCCACAAAATCAATGCCCCATTTTGCAAATTCTCTTGCTCCCATCATTGGACGTAGTGGCATCTGTTCTCTCTTTATCGGCACCCTGGTGCGCTGACATGCGTCACAATGCTTTACAAACTCTTCAGCATCCATATGCAATGTAGGCCACCATATTCCTGCGGTTAAGAAAAATTTTGCCGTCTTATCGCCCGAAAAATGGCCTCCACTTATTCCACTATGTGCATGTTTTAGAATTAGCAGGTATTCGCTTTCACTTGCACAGATTCTAAGTTGAGTTGGCTCCCAATTAACTAAAAGTCGCGAGCTTCCAGCTCTATAGCCCTTTTCCGTGCTCTTGTGATGTTCTCAGGAAACGTCCTGGTGGTTAAGAAATCAATGATATATTGACTCCATGCAGGTGAAATGTTTACCTGAAACAATGTCGCGTGATCCACTGGTCGTTTGGCACTACATATAGTACAATTGGTAACATAAGAATGGGTGTCCGCATACATAGTTGGCCAATAAACCCCTAACTGTTTCAGTCTCTGGTGTGTTTTCACTGCTGAACAATGAAATGCACAATCCTGGACATGTGCTTCTTCAAGGTAGCACTCGAATTCTTCCGGATTTATACATAATCGTAGGATTTGGTCCGATCCTAGATGATACAGCCGTCCTGCTATCAACTGGAAGCTTTTTGTTTGTCGAATTGTTTGTTGTTTGGATCTGTATTCCGTATTATCAAACCTACTTCCAAAGGAAAGAATGCTAACAATTTCCTGAGACCATTTGGGTATCATTTCAATATTGAAAAGATAAGCATCTGGTATGTCATCATCTACTCCTTCAGGAGCTTCCCCGTTGTGTATCCTTGAAAGATGATCTGCTTGTAGATGGGTTTCACCCTTTTTGACCACCACTGTGAAATCAAATTCTAGCAATATAATGAACCAGCATACAATTCTCCCTATATTGCATGGTTTATTTACCAGATACAAAAGAGCTTGATGATTTGTGAAGAACACAAATTTGTTTGCGAGCAAATAATACCGAAATTTCTTTACAGCATAAATCATTCCTAATCCTTCTCTTTAGGTGGTTGTGTAGTTCTTTTCCACACTGTTTAACTATCGACTTGCATAACAAACTGGAAAATCCATTGTTCTGTCTCCAGGTTGAGCCATAATACTCCCGATTACATATGCAGAAGCATCAATGTGAACATGGAATATCTTTTCCCAATCTGGTGCTGTAAGTACAGGTGATGATATAAGGTTTTCCTTCAGCTTTTGGAATGAAGTTTCACACTCCTTGGTCCAATCAAAATTGAGTAGAAAACGATACAGAGGTTGTGCAATGACTGCATACATGTATATGAATCTTCGATAATATCCGTAGTGTCCCATGAAGGATTGCACTTGTTTAGCATTAGTAGGCCTGGGTAGGTCTACTATGACTTTGACTTTGTCTAGGTCAGTGGTTATGCCATTTCTTGAGACAATGTGTCCTAGGATGCGGCCTTGCTTAACCATAAAGATACACTTTTCTGGGTTAAGACAGATTCGATATGTCCTGCATTTTTCAAATAACTTTTGCAAATGGTCAATATGTTCCTCTCGTAGTAGAGAGTGTACACAAAGATCATCCATGTATATTTCTAAGAATATTCTAAGGTATTCTTTGAACACGTGCGTCATTAACCTTTGGAAGGTAGCTGGGGCATGAGTTAAGCCAAACGGCATAACTCGATATGCATAAATTTCCCATTTTGTGGAAAACACTGTTTTGTGTTGATCCTCCCTTGCAATTGCCAGTTGATTGTATCCTGAAAACCCGTCCAGAAAGGAATAAGCCCGTTTTTCGGCCACCCGCTCAAGTACATGTTTTGTGATGGGCAAGGGATAATTATCCCTTATGGTGGCTGCATTTACCTTTTTGAGGTTTACACACACTCGCAGTTTTCCGTTCTTTTGGGAACTACCACAATGAGTGACACCCAATCTGTATGTTCAATTTCATAGATGAATTCAACTTCCATCAGCTTATTAACCTCCTCTTTGATTCGTTTAGCAAATGTATCATTGTATGTATAAGGACGTTGTTTGCTAGGTTTTGGCATCCGATTTCAAAGGAATTGTATGTTGGCATATCAATGGATCAACTCCTTTGAGGTCTTTATAGGACCATACAAAAACATCTTTATATTTCTTGAGAAGTTGTGTTATCCGTTCTTCTTCTTCAGGCTCTAAATCGTTTGCTATATAGAACGGATGAGGCTTTTCACCTAGTTCCGCGAGGTCTATCCTTTTTGCATTTTCTGGCCCATCGTAAGATTCTTGGTTGGTTCTTTCCCTGACTGGTGGTGTCATGATGATTTTTCTATCCTGGATGGTAAATTTCTGATAGTGTGATGGTACATTCATGTTTCCTTTCTCTGACTCCCCTTTACCATCAGTATCTTCTTCAGTAGTCCATATCGCACGTAAAGACCATTTCAGTTCTTGGTATTTCTGTTTACGCTCCAGTTTGGTCCACTCTTGGTCTTTTGTTGTTTCTTTTTTTTATTTTTTCGATTTTTGTGATTTTGTTTCTGTTTTAGCTTTTCGTATCTGTTTTATTTCCTCTGGTGTTCTTTCCCTTCGATCTTTTGAGAATCTTCCTGATATTTGATCTTTTACACAATCCTCTGCTTTTACAAGCATCAAATAGTGAGTTTTACCTTTTATCCTGGGCATCAGGCTCTCTCTCGCTTTGTTTCCTGCTCGTTTCCTCCTATAGCGTTCCTGGCGTCTAGGGTGCTGATTAGCAAAATCATAACACCTGATATTCTCGGTTTCCCTTCCACACTCACTTGAGGTGTTTGAATACTCATTATGTGCATCATCATTTACTTCCAGATTTTCACAGGAGTTATAAAACTCTTCTTGTTCTGGTGGTTCTATCATCTCATCTTCTCCGGGTATAATGCTTACCATGTAGTAGGGTAGCACATCATAGCCATCCTTATCGCAAAATTTTGTTGTTGGACTATCTGTAATGGTACAGACATCCAATGTTGCTAGTATGTGTTCCCATTCTAGAGGTTCCAAGGCATCTTCAAGGAAAGGTTTCGGAATATACTCCTTGTCCTCAATCGCTCTTTCTAAGACGCATTCATCCCTTCTTAAGCTTCCACAATGTGAAGCTCCGCACATCCATAGCTCTTTTTGTTGCCCTAACCATGCTGGGAGTTCCGATCCTACTACTGTAGCTGAATCAAACTCTTCCACAGGTGTTTGGTTCACATACTTGTAACTATGGTCTTTCAAGTGTATTTTAGTTGTTGTCTCGCCTCTGAGGTATATGTCGTCGTAACCCCAATCTTGGACCATCTTCAATTGTCGCATGAATGGTCTTCCCAAGATGATCTCATAATTGTTCTTTTTATCGAAATCGACTATTGCAAATGTATGCTCATACTCGATACCGCACGAAGTGATAATCACTTTTTCTAAGAGTCCTCGAGGATTCTCCATGAACCCATCTGCCAACTGCAATTTCATTCTGGTAGCTCTTAAAGCTGGTTTTCCCCATTTTTTCCAGATTTCCTTGGTGGCGATAGCTAGCTCCCGCTCCACTGTCGAGAATAGCTTTGGAAACTACTCCTTGGAATTCTATTGGTAGCATGGTGTTTCCATCTTCTCCCTCGCAATACTCTCCAACCTTGTTTAATGGTACTGGCCTAGTGTTTAGTTGAGGCCTGTCCAAATCTCTGATCCCTTCCTGTAGCCTCAAGGTGGGGTATTTCACTCCAAATTTTTCTAGCCATTTACCTACTGTGGTCCACATGTTTGGTCGTAACCTTACGAGTTCGGCTAATGTGATTGTGCATGCCACCAGGGTGGACAATAACTCAATGAATCCTTGTGAATCCATCACTTTGTTAGAATAAAGTCTTTGAGATGGGATTGCTCTCACTTCAGACTTGGCTTCATTCTCTCCTTGCCAAGAGGGTAAAGTTTTCAGTGAGTTTGGTTGGCTGTTCCCCAAACTAATTGATCCCTGGTCTCCCCCTTGTGAATGTATCTCAAAGTTCATTTGTGACCTTGGCTCAAATTCTTCAATAGGAGGTAAGATCACATTCTTCTCTTTTCTCGTGCTATTCATGTGGTTACTCATCCTGTTAGCCTCGTTGGCCTCACAGATTTTCTTCCACAGATAGTCTAGACCGTTACAGTCCTTACTCATTTCTGTCAATGTTTTAGGCTGGAACCCGTCACTTGCCTCATCTGTTGTATTTGGCACTATGATCGGTTCTCCTATTGACTCATAGGCATTAGTGAGTCTTTCCTTTGTTTCAGCGAGTTTGGTTGGTTGTTCGCCAAACTAATTGATCCCTGGTCTCCCCCTTGTGAATGTATCTCAAAGTTCATTTGTGACCTTGCCTCAAATTCTTCAATAGGAGGTAAGAACAAATTCTTCTCTTTTCTCATGCTATTCATGTGGTTACTCATCCTGTTAGCCTTGTTGGCCTCACAGATTTGCTTCCGCAGATCGTCCAGACCGTTACAGTCCTTACTCATTTCTATTAATGTTTTAGGCTGGAACTCGTCACTTGCCTCATCTGTTGTATTTGGCACTATGATCGGTTCTCCTATGGACTCATAGGCATTAGTGAGTCTTTCCTTTGTTTCAGCGAGTTAATTGGCTGTTCGCGGAATAATTGATCCCTGGTCTTCCCCTTGTGAATGTATCTCAAAGTTCATTTGTGACCTTGCCTCAAATTCTTCAATAAGAGGTAAGAACACATTCTTCTCTTTTCTCGTGCTATTCATGTGGTTACTCATCCTGTTAGCCTTGTTAGCCTCACAGATTTGCTTCCACAGATCGTCCAGACCGTTACAGTCCTTACTCATTTCTGTTAATGTTTTAGGCTGGAACGTGTCACTTGCCTCATCTGTTGTATTTGGCACTATGATCGGTTCTCCTATGGACTCATAGGCATTAGTGAGTCTTTCCTTTGTTTCTACTTGTTGCTCTAAAGTTGGTTGGATAGGGGTTGGAGTTGGTGCTTCATGCCAATTTGCAGGTTTACCCAGCGGGTCTTCCATCAATGATTGAGCTGTTTCAATCATCTTTTTATACATTTCCAACCTTTGTTTTTCTATTTCCCTATATGGATAAGTCATCCACCTTTGCTCCTGGGTTTGGTTATTTTTGAGTCTGGCTTCATAAGCTTTTAGAAGCGCATCCAACTGCTCATTTACCTTGTTTGCTAGTACAGATCCTCCTGATCCTACACTTTTGGGTTTTGCTATTTCCTTGGGTGCTATTGCCGTGGTGTGTGAGCTTAAGCTAGCTAGATCCTCTAACCGCTCTAATCTATCCTTTGTATGTTTCAACTCCTTGGATAGAGTTGTTTTCTCTCGTTCTTTCCTAGCTTTCATACGCGCCTTTCTAGCTTTCCAAGTGCTTCTTTGATTTTTCGTTTTTGAACTTTGGGCATCAGTTTTTGGCTCTTCCATTATGGGTTCGTTCGTCATTCTTTGAGCTTGGGCTCGTGTCACCACTTGAATAGGTATGATTGTTTCATTTTCTGACCCTCCACTGGAAGGTACTATTTCTAGCATGTTCAAGGTGGTTTTTGCTCCTTTGCTCGGGTTTTTAGGGCAATCGGGAATCAAATGAGTAACTCCACACTCGGTGCAATATGCGTTGACTCTAATGATTTCATCATAGGTACAGTGTCTTAGCCAATGGTCTCCACCACACTTGTAGCAAGGTCCCTTGGGTTGTTGAGGTGCTCCTTGAGCCCCCCTTTGTTGGTATGCATGTCTCTGTCTACCCATGCCTCCGTTGTCTATGAACAACAATGTTCTTTCATCTAAGCTATATCTTCCTTCTCCTACTGCATGTGTAGCTGTTGGTGGTCCTGCACTTTCTATCATGCTCTATGGTTCTAGTGTCGAGGGTTCTTCCGGTGGATAATAGGCAGAGTTTTTCGCATATCCGTTGGGATCTTCATAATATGCATGCATAGGCACCAAAGCCTTTTCCTTTGATTCGGTTACGGTTGGTGTGTATCTTATACCGACTGGTCGTAATCCTGGCAGGGGTGGTTGTTGCCCCAACACCGATTGTGGTCTTTCTACTCCTACAGGTCCTCGTAGGTTGCCTGCTTGATACCTAGGCATGGGTGGAACTTGAGGAGAAGCTACCTGAGCTTGGGGAGCGTAAGGTATCTCTCTCACATATCATTTGTTATAATAACATTCCTCTGTCCCATGGTTTGTCCGTTTTTGTTCAATAGCACACCACTTGGGCTGTTTAGCCTGGGGTTTGGGCATACAAGTTAATCTTTTTTAGCACTTCATCTACAAGCAGCTCTTGGTTTACAGCTACTTCTCCTTTCAGTGATGTCTTAGAAGACTTGGTTCCACTTTGTTCTGAAGATGAATCATCATGAAGGTCCTTGAACTCCCCCTCTTTGTAGAACGCACAATTGTCCACAAGGTAAAGAGCCTCCTTGGTCAACTCATTCAACGTCGTGCTCCTCTTCATATGTAAGTCTTTCTAGAGATCCTCATTCCTTAGTCCCTGGATGAATATAAGCATAATTCTGGACTGAGTTGGCAGTTCTTCTACAGGACAGAACTTAATATATCTTTTAGTCTTAGGGTTTCCTTTCGTACAAATTCCCCATCTTTCTGTTTGAATTTATGGATTTGTGAGACGGTGTTATGAGTTATCGCCCTTTGTGAGAATTCCTCGATAAATTCGTCAAACACTTCCTCCATAGACTCAAAGTCTCTACGCTTTACAAAGTCAAACCAAGTGGCAATGTCATCCTCTAGGGTTAGTCCAAACCCTGCAAATTGGGTAGGGAAGTCTAACACCTCTTCAACTCTAATTACATGCATAAAGGATGCTACATGATCTCTTGGGTCTCTGTTTCCTGTGTATTTCTTGTTTACCCATTTTTGCACTGGAGAAGGTCTAATTCTACGATGGTCTACAAACCTCATCATTGGATCTCAACGTCCTAATCGATATACCTCCTTAGGTCTTCTATAGTAGGCTGGTTCCTCTCCCAGTGGTGCTCCTAATCCATAATTTCTAACAGTTCTCGTCAAAGATGGTTCATCTCTTCGAACTCGTTCTATGGGTGGTCCTCCAGGCTTTGTTGACCCTTGATTCTTTGGCTTACTCTCTCCTTGATACCTTGAATAGAGTGGTGGTTCTTGCTAATCCCTTAGCCCTCGCGCGGCTTGATAACCATCTCGGTTTTGGTCTTGTTCCAATGTTGCACTTTGTCGAAGCCATGCCTGCAATGATGGTTGAGTTGCTGGTTGGTTTTTATTGTTGAACGTCTGCAGTCGGATGGATGTAAGGTAGCGTCATACTCTTCAGAAAAGGGATTTTTCGACTTGCTTGGGATGTAGGTGGCTCTTGGCACTTTGTAAGGGACATATGTTGATGCTCCTGGACCTGTTGCCTTTTCTACTTCCCCTGGTAGAATACGTTGGTATTCTTGCCCGTATCTATCAACAAAAACTATACCCTTCCCCATAGCAGTTTCATAAGAGAATACGTAAAGAGCCTTGTCTTTGCTTAATTAGTTTAAGTATGGTTCTTTGCTGCGAAAGTAAGCGACTATACCCTCACTCTCATGATTGTAGATTCCCACGTTCTCATTATAAGTTGGAACCCTGGTTGTTTTCTTATCATACATAAAAATAGCTCTGGGCCTATCAATGTTTGGTGGCGGTTCTTGAGCTTCTGAAACCATTTTCCCTTTCGCCATGTTATCTCCATATCTGTTGTAATCTTCAGGGTTACTGACTATCAAATAATGGTTTCCCTTTTTGTCTCGGAATCTATCTCCATCATCATAGACTCGAATTATCTCCAATCTTTGAGCCGGCCTCTCTTCGATACAAATGCACTTGCGTCCTCGATAGTCAGAATAGACTAGGGCTCCCCTCGAGTTCGTTCCCTCAAAGAAGATCACAGTGAGCTTGGAATTATTCAAAGGATTTAGGGAGGTGCTTCCTCTTGGCATTGGTCCATCATAGGTGAATCCTCCTTGCTGTTGACTACCCATCATGAAGAAAGATTTGTCTGACGAAGTGTCGGTATCACTACCTTCCTCAATAATCGGTGCTAGTGGATCTAGCCTTGCCTGAGTTACACTCTCTTCGGTGGACACTAAGCTACCTTGGTCACGTGCCACCTTGTAGTCTCTAAAAATGTATCTTCCTGATCTTAAATTCATCAAACTTATCAATGCAATTTATCACAAATCCAACCACTCACCTGGCAAAGGATCAGTCTCCGCACAACTTCTTGCTTTGCTGTTGAATATACCTGTACACAAGCGTTTAATTTCGGTAATCGAATCAAAGCATTTATCTACTAGAGGTTATCTTAGTAATGATTGGTATAACTGGAGAGTTAATCTCAACCACTACTGTATTTTATACACTGCTGATGTTCTGGATTAGGTCTGCTAATCTGGAACTGTACTTCCCTCGGATGTTGCTCAATTTACGTGAAAAAGTTTGAATTCAGTCTTTGCTCCATCAAATGAACAAACAAGGTCCAAATTCACTTCTGAAAGAAGTTCTGGAACCCTTAAGCCAAATGGAATCTCACTGTCTAAGCTCTGTCAAATTTTCTCTTCAGTAGGTCCCAATAGACATCCTACGCGCAGGATGTCTCCTGCTTTGTTTTGCCTGGATTTTTGCACTATGGATTTCCCTTGATGTGCTGAGTCCACAACTGTTTTTTACTTTTTGATTTGGACACCTATAAGCTGGTCAATGGATCCGAAATCTGTTTCGACAGCATGTTGCTGATCTTGATCAGTCTAATCAACTCCAAATTGGACCAAAATTGACTAGGGGGCTTGCCTCACGCTATACAACACCTTGCTATGCCCATTGTCAGTATCTGGCTTTAATTTCTTGCTTTAGACATCCTACACATAGGATGTCGTTTTCATCAGAATGGCTTCAAATTCAAAACACAGGCTCCCCTTGAGTTGCTGATCACTTTGGTATGCTCAAAATTAGGTTTGGAGTGTAAAATCACACAGAAGACATCCTACGCATAGGATGTCTTTTTGGCCTGTTTGACCCCAGACTTGACCCACAGCTTCCCCTTGATGTCAGCAACCCACTGGTATGCTTAGATTTTGGTTTGGATTTCAAAGTCCCCAATTTTAGCTGTTCTTGACTTTTTCAGTCAAAAGTGCTAAAGTCCGCTTTGAACCCAAATTTTCTCACCCAAATGAGGTGAAACCTCTCTCAGTCACTCAATGTATCATGCACGTCATACTCATGCAGCCATCCTCTGGTTTTGGTCTTAAAATAATGCTTTGGCACAATTTGGGTAGGATGTCTGGCAATTTCAGTCTATTTGGCCTTATCCTCTCAAGATATGGTCAAATTTCTACTTTTCAATTGAAAATAGGATAAACCCCACCCTTTGAACACACTGGTCAACTCAAAATCCCAAAATTCCCACCAGATTAGCTTGTAGACATCCTACGCGTAAGATGTCTCCCGGCTTGAAATTAAATTTTTTTCCTGACAGAAATGCTCCTGATGCTCTGCAGCTCTATCAAAAACACTCACAGTAACTTTTGGACTTCACTTAGGCTTTCAAACACACTTTTGCGTCTTTTTGCATCTTTTACAAACTTGTGATGAATTTACCAAGCAAGTATACATGCATGAAGTGCTCTAGATCTTGAATCATGATGTCCTACTTACTCTACTCTTACTTATCATGTGAAATGGTGATAATGGTGTTTTGGTTGCTTTCTGGCCTCTCCAGAATCTCCAGCTCTCCTCTCACCGCTTCTACCACTCCAACTCCTACTCAAGAACTCAACTAATACCTAAAACTATCTTAGTCTACCTAAATCTACCTAAGTCGAAGGATCTAGGCCAGACACACGCTTCCTAGATTCCCTGTAAGACCTAGAGAGTCCTCCACCCTCTAGTCCTATCTAAATGTAAAACGAGACTCTTGGCAAGCCAAAAATTCCTATCCTCAAGGACTAGTCTCGGTCACCTACCTAAGGTTTTCGTCCCCGGCAGCGGCGCCAATGTTGGACGGATACGCCGCAACGGACGTCAGCACAGCGAGAACTCACCTAACAAGATTTGTCAGCTAAGGATGAAGCTCGATACGTAGGCGCGTGGAAGCAAGTATAAGGTGTCAACCTACACTCGAACAACACCTAACTAATTCCTACAGAGGTCTCTACCCAATGTCTAAGTCAGAGCCTTCAAGAGTGCATAAGAGGAAACTTCCTACAACGCTTCCTAGAGCCGAACACCCATCAAACAATCTCGAAACACCACAGAACTTGAAGGAGACCCTACTAACACCAATAGGTCACTCTCCCTAAGGTCTATGAACCAAAATACCTACCCAAAATACACGGTGTAAAATCACGTAGGATGTCTGGCCAAAATTTGTAGGTCTTCGTTTGCAAAATCTAAAGTGCCTAATGTGTAGCTCTACTCAATGTGAACACGTGGATATGCTGCAATGAAAAATCGGACAACGTATGCTCACCAAATCACCAAATGAAGCTCCTAGAAAGAGCTCGCAAAACCGGACCGTACGCGCGCAATGTAGGTATCGATGCGTAGCTCTCGTCGGGGCCAACACGCTGCACTTCTCCGCACTCGATTCCGACCACCGGTGCACACATAGCATGAGGATGAAGCTCACACTCTCTCTCGTACACAGTACGCTCACTCACAGACTTCAAAACTTCTTTTCAAAAATGACGAAAAGGTCTTTGATTAAGGTCAAAAAGTGGTATAAATACCTTACAATTCTCAAACCCTAAAGTTCCAAATCAACCATCTACTCAATCTAACTATCAAAACTGGGATACAATCTGGAAACTTCTGTAAGCCCCAATATTTACAAGGTGAAATGTCGAGTTTTCTCAATAAATGAATAATTACAAAAAAATGATAATTTGCAGAGAAGTCAGTTTCCGTAGGGTGTGTCCAGCTTCTAACAGAGGTGCACCTACCCTATAAGGTATTGAGACATTTTCCATTAATTTCTTGCAATCAACACATGTTTAAAAGAAAGTGTATTGGGGAGCTTCTTGCATGGCACGCCGACCACCGCTCAAATAATGGAATGATGTCACTATAACAAAAAAGGTGTCTTCGACGCAGATTTCGATGCAAGACATTGAAAAGGGCGTCGAAATATTCATTCCTATGAAACCGTCGAAATACGCGTCGTTATCTATGTCGAAAGGCTTTGTTTTCGACGCGTATTTTGACGACCATATCAGAAGAAAAAAATTTGGATAGAGAACAGGTAGCTTGGCCTTTGCCCAGTGAAATGATGGACACAGCCACAGCGAGACTGCTTGTCCTCTACCCAAGAAAGCGAGCAGCACCAAAATCAACCGTGCTCCGGCATAAGTTTTGGCAGAGTTCCCTTCGTTTTAACATACTTTTTTTAAAAAAAACCATATGTATACGTCTCCTACATGATATCCATGTAGGATATCACCTGAGATTCAAGGCACAACTTGATGGAAGAAATGAAACGAACTTTGTGCAAAACCATAACCAAATTAAAACCATAACCATATTGATCAAAACCATAACGATAACCATAATCATAAACAAAAGAATAACCATAACCATAAAGTTAAACATAACCATAAACAAAACAATAACCATAACCATGTGTATACAAGAACAATAACCATAACCATAAACAAAACAATAACCATAACCATGTCTATACAAGAAAGAGACACAAAGATGTGTCTGTGTCTCACAAAACATATATAGAAATCCACTGATGACTCCGCGTCACAACCTGCACATAAAAGGACAAGTCACAAAATTAGTATGATATTACTTCACATATACTTAATTAATTAAATCAACTGACACATATTAACGTCTCACCTCAACTGATCAGCGAGACTCTAAGGCCTCCCAATCTATAGGCTCTCCTGCGGCAGCAAGGTCATTCAATACTTCATAAATGCCTCTCCTATCCATCTGTCTCCTCCTGGCGTGTCGGGGCTTGATGCATTGCAAGCTTCTACGTTTATACAAAAACCAAAGTAGTTAAGAATGCATGATTTATCGCGTTTTAAAAGAACTCCATAGCTAGGATTGGATTGGAAACTCACAAACTCATAGCCAAAAGGTGTTGAAGCCTCCGCTGCCAAGATGAGATGTACCCCTGGTCATCTGTCGTACCTCCGCGGCCTGACGCTACTGTCTGAACCACGTGTCCGCTGTCTGCTCATCTTCGCTGATCTGCTTTCACGTCTCGTGTGAGATGCCCGAAGGCTTCAGCGAGCCGGTCCTGAAAGCCCAACGAGCTGCATCTCGATGATGTTTCACGGTGTCGCGTGCAACACCCGTGATCCACCTCTTCGGAAGCTCCTTTGAACTCGGAGCAGGCTAATACTCTCTCATGATGGTCTCCACTATATATTTGAATTTGCTGCGATCCTGATCAGGCCAAGGTGTCATAATGGTGGTCGCAAACTGCAGCTCCACGAGCTGGCGAACCCGCTGTCTCATCTCAGTCCCGACTCCATGCATGTCAACCTGTCCATCTTCTCGTTTAGTATAGACTTTGGAGGCACTAGGATCGTGTGCCCCCCAAGGTGTCCGAGGTGTGCTAAGAGGTGTGTCGAGAGGTGTGCCTGGGTAGGATGGGGGTCGTGAGAGAGGAGGGATCGAAGCATCTGTGGACCCTTCTCCACAACAACCACCATCTCCACCTGACGATCGCCGAGATCGGCGAGTGCACATGTGTTGCAGAGATGATGACGTACCTGCCTCTATTGTACCCCTAGGTATTAAAGCGGCTATGATGGGAGACCTTGCAGGTGTCGTACCCATAGGTGTCTCCCCTCCCTATAGGTGTCCCCCCCATAGGCGTCGGACCTTCGTGTGTGAATCCCGGAGGTGTGGTACCCGTGCCTCTGGCTACCCAATACTGAGACGTATCTGCCATCTGACTGGGCGTCATCAGTGTGATGAAGCCCACAAATGTATCCGCACTCATAGAAGCGGGATCTGGATACTGGTCTTCCATACTAAAGTCCTGCACAAAGAAAGTAAAAGAAAGCGTCAGAACACCTTTGTTTAAATTAAGAAAGAGCTTAATTTTAAATCAACGTCTTCACACAAACACTTACAGGCCTCGACTAGTGAGGCATCATCGATAAGATCGTGCACCGTATCATCATCTATCTCTAACTACGGACATAACTCTGCCCCACCAACTCGTTTTGGCAGATTGTCTTCATCCATTGCATCTTCATCAACAAGTGTCATATCTGCCTCATCTGCATCATCACTCGTATATCTGTCAGCTTCCTCTGCCATACCTTCGTCCATCTCATCTAATGTCACAATAGTATCTGCGTCGTCTGGCCGACTTTCCTCCAGAAGCTCTTGCCCTTCAATTACTTGTTTATTTCTCGGAGCAACCTGAACCACAAACCACCATTGTCGCTCTTGAGGGTCCGGTACAAAGACCACATGCTTGCAATGTTCGGGGAGAGCAAACGTGTCGCTCGCATCTGTCCAAACCTTTGTAGAATCTATCTGCGCAAGCTTGTTTCCATCTCTGCATACCGTTGCATTGCGACCAGAAGTAATCTTCTTGAACCACTTCACATCCAACAAAAAAATCTCAAACCGTCTGAAGCTGACTTTCAAGATATCTGACACCAGACCTCAGTAATCCACGTTGCTAGTGCTCTCATTCATGTCTCTAGCACTGACCCTGCTCTTTTGCATGAAACTAACCATTACCCCACTGTCAAACGTGTTTCTTCTGCTGTCAATTTGTTGTGTTATGAAATGCTTTCCATGCGACCACAATGCCATGTATGTATGATACCTCTAGTCACATCCAATAGCCAGCTCTTCCTCTTCTAGAGATATGGCTTCTCCGATCTATCGAACTACTCTCACTGTCTTGTCCAACCATGCCATTGTAGGGAGTTCAGGTAGAGGAGTGAGACAGTGTGGCAAGGGTAAGCCTCTAGTCATTCGGATTCGCCTGAAATCATGTCGCTCCCTATTGCGTCTCTCTTTCTCTTCTTCGTACCTTTCAAGCCATTTTTGCATCGGCTCTGAATTTAGTATACAGAACTTCATTATCTTTTCTCGCATGGTGTCGTCCATTTTCTTCGGCACCCCTTGCCCCTACGGCTCATCTCCCACCAATCTTGCATCCTCCTCATCGCTCCATAGTCGATGCATTTTTGGGTCAGAAACGGATAGAAATTCGGTCGTCAAGACAAGAGACTCTTGCACCGGCCATCCTTCTGCCATGCTCCCCTCTGGATGCACTTTTTGGTGAACAAAACCCTTAAGTGTTTTCATAAACCTCTCTAGAAAGAACATCCAACGGCTGTGGATTGTACCGGCCATTGCAACCTCATCTACTACATGGACGATCAAGTGCATTTGGATAGTTAGGCAACTCGTGGGTAGATACTTCTCAATCATGCAAACTGCCTCAATGGAGTTAGCCCTTGTGACTCCAATGGATTCCTCTCATATCTCCTTGGAAGAGATCCACCACACTAGCTCTGAAATCTTGTATATGCAAGACCGCACTTCCTCCGTTAAACACCCCTTGATTGCAATTGGAAGAATAAATTGCAAGAACTTATGCCAGTCATGCGATTTCAGTCCTGACAGTTGATCGTCACTGGTGAATGCTGTCTTGAGACATCGCATGCATCTTGTTGGTGTCCTAAACTCTAAAATCACCCTTTTGACTTGTCGTTCCTCGCTTTTTAGCAATACCCATGGCACTCTTGGAAGCTTTGTTTGGCCCACTGCATTGGTGAAAGGCCACAGCTATGGAATCTTTCCAACTGACTGCAAATCATCTCGTGAAGTTTGATTGTCTTTCATTCCCATGATTGTCGTTCAGAGGAGCTCTCCCACATTCTTGAATATATGCATTGTATCCAACAAAATGGTTAATTAGTAGATCACCCCAGTACGGCAACGTACGTATGGAGAATGGAAAAATGTTTCATTCCTGGAACAGGTTGCCCCTCATGTTGCTCCCATCGGTGATGCCACTCTTGTACATGCATAGGACGACATTCGACGCCACCAAGATGACCTTCATGTAAGTGATGGCCATCTCGAAGAAAACGATGGTGGCCTTGATAAATTGTCTTTCGGAGCGAGGCAGAATATCGCACATCCAAAGGTGGATCGCAAATTGGACATGCATTGTAACCCAAAGTTGTAAGCCCTGAATATATTAAAGCATGATTCAGTACTACACAAAGTGATTACGAATAGTGAGAATTTTATAGATCAAGAACCATTACCAGAAGCTTCACTGTATCATGGCCAATCATTCATAGTCCACATAAGAACTCCATGGATCCTTGCATGTTGTTGTCCTGCTGGTTCAACCGCATCTGCTATGTCGATCCCATGCCATAACTCCTGGAGCTCAACAACTAGTGGTGCTAGATAAACATCCATGTTTTTTGCCTTGAACTTACCAGGTACAATCAAGCCTAATATCAAATGACCCTTCTTGATGGCAAGCCACGGAAGGAGGTTGTAATTGAAAAGGCACCCAGGCTAAGTGCTCCATGACGAGCTTCTCAAACCAAATGGATTGACTCCATCCATTGCTATGCCCAAAGGCAAATTGCATGGTTCACTCTTAAAATGTGGCCAGGTATCTTCAATGTGCCTCCAAGCCTTTGAATCAGTGGGCACCCTAAATGTTGCATCAATGGATCTATTTGTAGAATGCCACCGCATCAACTTTGCAATGGAACCACAACAAAACATGCTTTTTATCCTCGGAATAATAGGGAAATGCCGCAACACTTTAGCTAGCACTGACTTGCCAACTGCATCTTGTTTTTAGCGCATTGCTCCACACTTAGGACACGACAGACAATCTGCGAATTCATTGCGAAAAAGAATGCAATCATTTAGACATGCATGAATCTTGTTGTAGTCCAAGCCAACTGAGGTCAATAGTCGCTTTGCGTCTAGCCTGGAGGGGGTCATTTCATTGCCTGCCGGGAGAAGTTGCTCCCGCAACAATCTGTTTAAGCCACATTAAATTAAAAGCTCCCCAAGCACGTCACCCTTGCAATTGGAAAATCTCTTTTGTAAGTTACGTACCTAAACAAAGCAGTGACGCTTGCATCTGACCACCCGTACACTGACTGCAGATTAAAAAACGATAGACAAGTACGAAGCACAGATAGTTTGGTGCCTTCATAGATTGGTTGACGTGCCAACTTTCTCAACATGTCTTCAGGAGATAGGCGCACGTCTTCTGGTGTTGCTTCGTTAGTGTTCTCCTCGCTTGTCTGGAAGAAGGCATCTAGCATCTCCTCCATGCCGTCGTCTTCTATCTGTAAGCCCTCCTCTGCTTCCATCCTTGGCTCTAGATTGGTCGAACCTTCACGGATAATCCTTTTTCTCTCTCTCTCAGATGTAGGTGTTATGTCATGAAAATAAATGCCCGTTCCATAGGAGTCCTATCGTAGATTCTGTATGCTTTCTCTAGCAAGCTCTCTGTACTTGTGCACATGCTCATTACATATCCTACGCTTGTGTAGGATTTGATACTTGCAGAGCATGCACGAGCATGCAATCTTTTCCTCCATGTTAGTTGTGATGACGTTGCCATCTACAATGATTATGAATGTTATTTTAATATAAATACTCCTCACAATGTAAACTACCTCCCATTCTCTAGCCTTGCGCGATCTCCGTACACCTCGGTCTAGAGGTGTACGGAGATCAGGACCACCGGGTCAAAATCTCGTCTTTATTGGTCAAATCCTATATGGGTAGACACATACCTGCTCTCCCAGGTGTACATGACAATGCATGTAGTGGGCAAAACCCCTTTGCCTCTTTTAGTTCCATAGTTTCTTCTAGAGGGAGAGAGAGTTTCTGTCCTTTTCACACAATTGGTCAGCCAAGCTAACTCTTTCACGCAGACTTTCTCTATCTGCTACTATCTCTCTCTCTCTCTATCCATCTCTGTAGCTATCTCTAGTTAATTCTCTCTTTCTCTACCTCTATCTCTGACTCTCTCTCTCTCTCTCTCTCTCTATTTCTCTCTCTCTCTCTCTCTCTCTCTCTCTCTCTCTCTCTCTCTCTATATATATATATATATCACTCTCTATCTCTCTATTTCTCTCTCTCTCTCTCTCTCTCTCTCTCTCTCTCTCTCTCTCTCTCTCTCTCTCTCTCTCTCTCTATTTTCCTATCTCTTACTCTCTCTCTCTCGCTCTCTCTCTCTCTCTCTCTCTCTCTCTCTCTCTCTCTCTCCCCCCTATTTTTCTATCTCTTTCTCTCTCTTGCTCTCTCTCTCTCTCTCTATTTCTCTCTCTCTCTCTCTCTCTCTCTCTCTCTCTCTCTCTCTCTCTCTCTCTCTCTCTCTCTCTATCTATCTTTCTATTTCCCTCTCTCTCTCTCTCTCTCTCTCTATCTTTCTCTCTCTCACTCTCTATCACTCTCTCTCTCTCTCTCTCTCTCTCTCTTATTTCCCTATCTCTCTCGCTCTATTTCTCTATTTCTCTCTCTCTCTCTCTCTCTCTCTCTCTCTCTCTCTCTCTCTCTCTCTCTATCTATCTTTCTATTTCCCTCTCTCTCTCTCTCTCTCTCTCTCTATCTTTCTCTCTCTCACTCTCTATCACTCTCTCTCTCTCTCTCTCTCTCTCTCTTATTTCCCTATCTCTCTCGCTCTATTTCTCTATTTCTCTCTCTCTCTCTCTCTCTCTCTCTCTCTCTCTCTCTCTCTCTCTCTCTCTCTCTCTCTCTTTAATTTCCTACAGACACATCTCTCTCTCTCTCTCTCTCTCTCTCTCTCTCTCTCTATCTTTCTCTCTCTCACTCTCTATCACTCTCTCTCTCTCTCTCTCTCTCTCTCTTATTTCCCTATCTCTCTCGCTCTATTTCTCTCTCTCTCTCTCTCTCTCTCTCTCTCTCTCTCTCTCTCTCTCTTTCTCTCTCTCTCTCTCTCTCTCTCTTTAATTTCCTACAGACACATCTCTCTCTCTCTCTCTCTCTCTCTCTCTCTCTCTTTAATTTCTTACACACACACACACACATTTCTCTCTCTCTTTAATTTCCTACACACACACACACATCTCTCTCTCTCTCTCTCTCTCTCTCTCTCTCTCTTTACTACACACACACACACACTTCTCTTTCTCTCTCTCTCTCTTTCCTACACACACACACACACACCTCTCTCTCTCTCTTTCCTACAGACATACACACACACACACACGATGTAGCTTGAGAGAGAGAGAGAGAGAGAGAGAGAGAGAGGGGTGGGGGGGGTGAGAGATCAATAATACTTGCGTTGTAGGTTTCCAAGGGCAGATCTGTGCGCGCGCTCGTAGGCAAAAATGACCACCTACGCGCGGATTTGATTTTTTTCCCACAATTTTTTGCCGTTGATATACGTGTGGAAATACGCGTGGAAACACCCAGCTTTCGACAAGCATTTCCATGTGTATTTCCACGTCTATATCGACGCGTACATCGACGAGTAGTATGCCCGTTGAAAAGCGCGTGGAAAGGTACGGTGCGTCGAAAGCTGGGTATTATGTTGTAGTGTGTGTGTCCTTGCCAATTCACCTGCATGGAGGCACATCAAAACTCAATGGCCAAAGTTTGGGCTGGAGCCTTGACACTTGAGACCTACGTTAGCAAGTGATGGTGTCAACCCCTTCGGCACTAAGTCTACTTCATGGAGCACTTGGCCTGTGGTGATCATCAACTACAATATTCCACCATGGGAGACAACTAAGAAGGGGATTATACTTCTTTCCTTGCTTGTGCCACAAAAGTACAAAATGTTGACGTCTACCTTGAGCCTCTCATTGAGGAGTTGGAGGAGTTATGGAGAGGCATTCCTGTTGTAGATGTCTCACTTGCAAAGGGGTGGAGGAGAAGCCATTGTGAGGGGAATCCTTATGTGGACTATGCATGACTATCTTGGTCTTGGAGAGATTTTTTGGTATCTCCCTTTTTCTCTCTCTCCCTTTAGTTTTGTCGCTCTTTAACGATATGATATGTATGCAGGGTTGTCCACATCGGGTCACAATGCATGTCCTACTTGCAGGGCATCATCATTGGTGACAGAGAGGTCCGATGCCTTGCACAAGGTAATATATCCAAACAACCATTGTTTCTTACCCCAAGGGCATAGCGAGCACAAGGCTCCAGCAAATGGGAAGACCCCTCTAAAGCTCACGATGGAAGATTGGGCAACCATTCAGGAAGAGCACTACAACAACAATCCACCTCCGTGTCCTTCACCAGAAGGTATGTCAAGGTATTCCATGTTTTTAAGGATTCCATATTGGAAGGACTTAAAAATAAAAAACCTCTTGGATCCCAACACCATGGATGCTAGCAAAAGAAGAATTAGACAAAGTGAAGTGTACCATTGCTTCTATTTGCACACCAATAGAATACATGAGGTCGCTAAAGAGATCTTTCACAAAAGCAAAGAAGGGTGGAAGCATTCAATTGTATGGATTGAAGTCCCATGATTGGTACAAGATGCTTTAGGTAATGTCCCTCTCCCTACTCTATCTATAGTTTGTGTGTATGACTTACTCTCACTTTCCCTTCCCCTAATTTACATTGTAGTTCATTCTGTCGGTGAGTATGTGTATTTGTCGGGACAAGAAAGTCATGGATGCTATTTTCAAACTTGGAGAGCTAGTAAGGTACACCACAAGACTCCACTCAAGTACACTATTTTTATGTACACAATAATCTCAACTAGCACTTAGTGTATCCTTGTATATTTATGAGCTCCAAGGAGATTGAAATAGATGTTATCTCTGCTGCTCAAACACTTGCAACAAAAACCGTGTGTGCCATTGAGGATGCATTTCCTCGATCAATCCTTCTTACTGAAATCCACCTCTTGGTTCACGTGGTGGAGGAGATCACTATATGTGGAGTAGTGTACACATGATGGATGTTCTTCTTAGAGAGGTTTTTAAAGACTCTCAAATATTTTGTGCGGCTAGGGTCTCATACAGAGGCATGTATGGCCGAAGGGTGGATCGTGCAAGAGGCATTTTATTACATCTCATAGTATCTGCACAAGTTGATCCTTCAACGACTTGCATGTGGTCAAATGAGGAAGATGCAAGTGAGGGCCACTTTTCAAATTTTGCTCCACCTCTCTCTTGGTATGCACTTGGTGGCAAGGCTTCAAGGACCCTAAGAGGAGGAACGAGCTGATGCATGAAAATCACAAGAAAAAATCTATGTATTTATTTTGTACATAGCTATGGTTTTGAAACATTTGGATCTCTTGAAATAAGAAGAGGTAGCAACAAACCGTATGAGAAGGAAAAAAATATAAAAATAAAAAAAATCAGTAGTGGATGCTGATTCTACCCAACGGTCACTACAAGTGAAGAGTAAAAATCAATAGTGAAAGGAAAGATAATCTTATGTATTATGGAGTTGGATTAAACAAAATATTATCAAACTCAAGCCTAATTCACTTGTGGACACAAGGCTTGCACATGAAGTCAAGAAGGGACCACCTGGAAGACTTTTGGAAGGGAAAAGATAGACACATATTTTTGTGGGATTTTTCTCTATTTTTTCCGTTATGATTTGGAAAAAATTTTCAACAACAAACTTGTAGGCGTTGAGCTGATCTTTTGGCCTCTATTTGCTTTATAATTTTTGGAGCTATGGTTTGGGAGGTATGGACAAAATGGTGGAGCCTATCTGTCCACTTGGGAAGAAGTCATGGTTATCCAACTACACACACCAATTTCTTATAGGTTTCTCTCCATTATTGTTGTATTTTCTCTTCTTTTGTCATAATTATCTCAAGAGGCATAATTTCAATAGAGAAGCAAAAAAAAACCAGATTTCACCACCGAGCGCACCACAACAAGCACCACCTGTGAAAAGCCTACAACCACCCATTGAACCAAATCCACCACCACAACCACAACCTCTCATTCCACCCTTACCCCCACCACCAATCGGCAACCAGGCAGTAAGTGTCATCGGTCTAGAAGGTAAGGGAAAGGAGAAAGTGGAACAGGATATCAAGGGAGTGGCAAAAGGTAAGACCAAGGTTAAAGGAGTAGATACCATGGGGTAAAGCATGCTAGGCATGGTGAATCTCCCAAAAGGAAGAAAATATGAAAATTAAAGGAGAATCTAGCAAAAAGCCATCCAAGTCATGACGTAAAATTGACATATATTGTAGATTTCTCTCTAGGTGATTGTTCTAAACCATATGATTTGGTTCAAGATGTTTCTGTGCAGGGCCCAAAAATCACCCGGCACCAAGTACTCCATCTAGCACCTAGGGTGAGGAGACAATGGACAAATATGGTCAGCACGAGACCACCAAAGCCAAAGATAGCTAGGGCTATCTCTAGGAGGAATCTAGATGATAGACTACCAGTGATGGATCCTCACATCAAAGGGCAACACATCTCCAATATATACATGGATGGTGATGCAGTATGCGTCATGAGTGAAAAAATGATGCACCGTTTGGGTTTAGAGGTGAGTAGGCTGGCACCATGCTGAGCCAAAATGAGAAATAATGTAGAATTTCATAATGTTGGTGTTATAAATGGAGTTAGAATAAAGGTGTTCAACACCAAGGTAGAAGTGGACATTTTTGTCATGCCACACAAGGGGGAGGGCTATCCTATCATTATAGGGAGGCCTTCGCGCGCTTATGGCTTTGAGAGCTTAGCAAGACTGGGATACCGCCACAATCCAGATCAAGGAGGCCAAAGGGAAGCCAATACTTTATGACATGAAGACAGGTCGGCAACACGACATGGATCTAGAAACCTCTGGGGATTATTTTTCTAGTAGTGACTGAGTCAACCACTTTAGAGGAGGAGTGAACAGTGAGACTGAAGAAAGAGACAATAGCATTGAGGTGATGAGGGTCATTCTTAAGGACCCTAAGAGGATGGAGCAACATGATGCATCATCATCAAGCCAAGGGGAGACACCAGGTATACAACCTTTGGTAGAAGCAAGTAAACTACATCGAATGATCTCTAGTGAGCATTAGGAAAAAATTGGACCCCCTTGGGGCCATGTAAGGATCCCTAATTTTAAGGGATTAAAGCTAATTTTGTAGGGGATGGAGGGAACAAAGACAATAAATAGGGATACTTTTGTAGCTCTCTCGCTAACTTCTCTCTAGATAGGAGAGGGGGAGAAAGTAGGGAATGAGGGCGGTAAAGTAGAAGGAATAGGGGGGATAAAGTAGGAGAGAGAGGGGAGTAAAAAGAGAGAGAGGAGTAAAAGTAGAGAGAATAACCATTCTCTCTCTACCTATCACCAAACAAAGAGAGTAAGTAGTTATGACAAAAGCCACTTTTCAGTTCGTGTATCAATTTACCCCCAAAAAATGACTTTTTTTATAAAATCTTCAAAATGGATCTTTTAAGCTTTCAAAAGGTCCCTATATATATCTATATATATATAACAATATTTTTTTAGAAGAATCTAGCTTTTATAACCTCCAAATCTAAAATTCCTTGGGTCCCTCTCTACATTAACTCCAAGAATAAATAGATAATGCCACATCATCAAAACGTCCATCTAATAAAGCCTAAAAATTGAAATTTTTAAATTTTAAAAATTTCCCTCCTTTGAGCTCAAAAATTGAACCTATATATGAAAAAATATATTTTTAAGTCTTTTTATCCCAAAAATTGTATGTTTATCCCAAAAAGTATATCTTATCAAATTTTTTTCTCATCATAACTTTTCACCATGTCTCTTCGCGACATAACCAATGAATCACCTGCGCTGTCATCTACTAGGTCAACTAATGTCAGTCTTCGTCTACCGATCGAATTTGCTCCCACAAAAAAACTGACGAGAAAGCATCTCAACCGGCATCCGTACGATGGTTTCGAGGAGAAACCAATGTTGACTTGTGGCTTGATGGAGGGTTGTATCCAAAAGATCCGCTCGTGGGCTGTCATCCGACATTCCGTACACTCCCAAGCTTAATCAAATATGTGGGAGAAGGAGAACATGGTCTTCTTGGGTATTGTAAGAGATTGGACTCCAATCACGCAGGTGCGTCGGCATATTTCCGACAACAATGTCAAGTGTTACACATTCATTCCACAAATCTCCAACAACAACTACATTCCACAGAGAAACAACTCAAAGATCTTAAAGAGGACATGAAAGCTACAGAAACAGAGGTAACTAAGCTACAGATTGCAATGATGCACCTAAAAGCCACTCCATTTGGCATGTGTGAGCGTAAGAGGGAGTTCTCTTCCATTGAAAACTTAGCATCTAATGGAGGGGCACGTAAGAAGCGGATCACAGCAACCAGGTACTTTTTTAAATTCACAGTGTTCATAACTCTCAAATAATTTTCATCAATTTGTAACTCGGTTCACCTTTTGAAATAGGACATATATACAAGATGTGTGTGGAAGTTTTAGACAAGAGGACCGTTGCAACCTTCTCCTAGGATGCATCTCAAAGGAAGATATACTTTACATTATAGGTTTTGAAAAGGCCAAACACAAGAAAGATGCCATCACAAAGGAGATCCTAAAAAAGATCTCTAACCTTGTGTCTGAGGATGATGTCCAGAGAGCTTGTGATGAGGTTGGGATCAGAACAAATGCATACCATGCACTTCATGGATTGATGAAAGATGCATTACGAGAGCAAGGCATCACCAAGAATTTATTTCCTATTCCACATAGGGTCCCACTTGCAAAAAAAGCAAACAATGATCTCGTTCGGGAATCCCTTGGCGAATACAAACACATTGAAGGATCCATGGTGTACTCTTTCACGAGTGCCAAGTCACGTGGTAATATAAAGGGAGGCAATACTATTCCTAATGGGACAAAGTCTTTTAGTTATCATCAATTCAACAATATTTTTGTTGACTTGAAACGACTACAACTAGCTATGGTTAAATTTTATGCTTTGTCTCCACAAGGTAATACAAATTGTAATGTCGTTTTTTATTTGTATTGAATATCATTTAGTATAACAATTCAATTCTTGTGTTGTTTCAGTACTTGGAGAGAAGCTCATATTTATTCTTAAGCTAGATGAATGTCAAATTGTCAAAGGACGGAGATTGGAACGTATGAGTGTGACACTCATGAATGAGGCAATGTTTTTTGCAAAAGTCGATGCTATCGGTGATCATTCTCAGAAACCATCATTTAGTGTACAATCGGAAAAAGAAATATGGTGGTTAGGAGCTTTTGAAGTTCCGAAGGAGACTCATGAGGTGTTGGCATGGGTCTTCTCTACGATCCGGTGGATCACACAGGTTATTAAGGCACGACTAGAGGAAGAAAAGCTAGAAGTAGATGGAGTAGGTACATTTGATGTTGAGTGGCACTTAGGAGGTGATCTAAAAACAATAAAATGTATACTCGGGTGTAAACAAGGTGCTTCATCACTTCTTCCTTGTCCATATTGTGTACGAGGATACAAGGAGAGTACTTGTGGCTCCACGTCTTCAAAGAAAAATGTCAAGGGAAGTCAGGCAACAGGGTCAATGGATGACGATGCAAGGGATTGGGTGTGCTCGGTGTTGAAGTGTCCTATCATGGAGGTCCCCAATCGGTCGACAAAAGATAAAACATGGCATCCCATTATCAATTTTCCACTTACAAATGTACACTTTTGCACTTTGCATGCCTTTATGCGTATATTTGATCTCTTGTTAAAGCTTCACATAGAGTACGCTTTCACAATGAAACCACTTTCTAGATCCGTGGAAGCCATTGGAATAGTTGAAACAATTCTAAATTCTATTGGATGTCATGGTGGCAATGTTTCTATCATCGGTGAGGTGGATAATATGCATGAAGTGCCACAAAAAGTATCTATGAATGGTGTGAAAGCACGTAGGTTTTTCAAGAAACCAGAGTGCGAAAGGAGAGGGGTGAAGAGGATGCTCCATGGGATGGAAAGCGCTTTGCAAGTGTACGACCCATCAAGATTCAAATCCCGTGCTTGTAAATCTGCGTAGGCAAGTGTGGCACCACTTGGAGTTAGTGCTTCAAATCATGTGGAAACCCCGAACCACGAGCAAGCAACAAAATTTGTTCAAAGATCACATTTCGAATTTCACTAAAGCATTTGTGCAAGCGTGGGGAGAGAGCAATATCACACACTACATGGTAAGTTACTTTGTTCAATTAAAATTTTGATACTATACATAAATATTGATTGATCTAAGCATTTTTTCTTGATGCAGCATATTTTGTATGCGCATGGAGCATTCTTTATGTCAAAATATGGTTCATTAGACATGTGGAGCACTCAAGGAATGGAAAAATCACATTATCGAGCCAAAGGTGTTTACTTTAAAAATACACGTCACGGTGGTGGAACTACAAGATCCAACTATATGAAGGAGATGTTTGATTGGTTCTTTCGTTGTTCTTTGGGGAGATGTCATGCCATAGAGCGAGCGCGAAAGTCAAGTCTTGCCAAGGAGGTTAGGAGACCATCTCGACTTACTGCTAAAGAGAAATGGAGAAACTCCACCGGACCCCTTAATCATGCTAGGTGGAGTGAAAATCGCCATAGAGTGGGAAAACGTTGGTTACCCAACATGTAAAAAAAATGATGCTATGCAATGTAATCTTTATGTTTGTAGATGTCTTTGTTGAGTTGCATATAATACTTCTCCATTTATCTATTTTTTGTTTTTTATATTTTGATGATATTAAGAGTTTTTTGAAGTGGCCTGGTCAAGTGTGAAGAGACCTTTTTAAAAAAAAATAGAGGGCTTTTAGAGAAGGAGTCTCATTTTCAATCTTGCCCCTTCTTACACCATGGCACGCACAAAGCAAACAGCAAGAAAATATCAACCTTTTTTTGCTCACCCTCACTCAACCATCCAAGGTGCTCAAAAACCACCTTGGATACACGAATAAGAGCTTTTAGAAGAGATGGAGAGAGAATGGTCAGGTGAAGAGCAACAAGATGGACAACCTTCACGCAAGAAGAAACGGGTAGTGACATCAGACACAGAAACCGAAACGGACAACGAAGCACAAAGCCCACCATGAAGTGGACAGGAGATCCCAAGCAATCATCGAGTTCCGAATGGGAAGACATTACCACGTGGCTTCGGCGCTCTTCCGTCAGATCAGCCTAGAGGTGATCATGGGTTACTAAATGAGGAGGATTTTGAGGATGTAGCAGACGAGCCAGTTGGAGCGTAGGGTGGAGTTGAAGAGCTAGTCGGAGCACATGGTGGCCTTGAAGATGCACAAGCTCCCCCTCTCAAGCCCTCTCGTAAAAAAAAGAAAAAGTTTTTCAAGGTTCGCCCTCGCAAGGCCCATGTCCCAGATCCTACCATCCCTCAACAACGGGCTCCTGCTGTGAAGCGACGCATTCCAAAGGCGTTGCAAGAGATTCGTCACTATCAAAAAACTTCAGACCTTCTCATACGCAAGGCACCATTCGCATGTTTGGTAAAAGAGATCATGCAAAGTTATCGAATGGCGTTTCGAGTTCAAGGTATCACCGTAGAAGCTCTTTAAGAAGCGGCAGAATATCATCTAATTTTCTATTTTTGAAGACACCAACTTGTGTGCTATTCATGCAAAACGGGTGACAATAATGCCCAAGGATTTAGCTCTTGTGCGTCGAATCAGAGGAGAGAGAGATTGAATTTGACTTTTAGGCAATTTTGCCAATGTAAAGATATCTTTTTGAAATATAACGAGTCGTGGATTTTTCAAATATAACGAGTCGTGTACATTTGTTTTAAGTGATAAGTAAAACTAAGTAGAGAGAGAGAGAGAGAGAGAGAGAGAGAGAGAGAGAGAGATGTGGATAAAAGAGCTGTCAACCAAGTTTGGTTGATTGAATAACCAAAAAAAACATTGTATTCTTATAATTTTTGCTTAAAAAACCTTTAATTAGGCTGTCTAGAGGTCTGCCGCAGAGGCGTTCGAGAAGTCAAAAGTAAATGCTACTTCTGACTTCTCGCGCGCCTCTGTGCCAGGCCTCTAGACAGCCTAATTAAAGCTTTTTTATGCTAAAATTATAAGAATACAATGTTATTATGTTTTTATTGATGTTATTTATCTGAAAAAAACTCTATATTTTGATTCAGAGAATTACACAAGTGTATCACAAGATAGAACCAATCATATGCTATCTATCGTACCATAAACTCAATACAGAAGTTGGAAAGTAGCAGTTAAAATCAATTTTCATTCTAATTTTGAAATAACAAAGTACAAAGATGTGATATATCTCATTACATATTTGAACGAGTTAATTACAAGATTTATGCAGCTATTGACTGCTTGAGCCATCTAAGATATGGCGAGCAATGTTTTCTCGACGCTCTTGGGCACAAGGAAGCTGTTTGTGCAGCACATCCCAAGCAATTTGTTCCACATTGCTTAGACCTATAGCTTGGCTTAAGGCCACGTTACAAAGCACACGACCACGAATGTGTGTCGCAAATGCAGCACTGGCCAAAGATATATAACTTGGGAGGCTTGAGATATGGTTGACAGGCATAGGATGCGACTCATTGCTTTCATAATTGACACCCAAAATTGACCACAAGGAGTGTACTCCTTGTGGATTATCGCAAAGCCGTCCTGGGGGAGCTTGCCAAGGTAATGCGCAAGAGACAACTGCCATCCAAAAGCTTGGCGCCTACCATCTCCTCCCCGACCTGCATGCTCATCCAGCTCCACAACATTCTACAAAGAAATCAATAGGTAAATAAGATTTCAGAATGCAACAATGAAAATTAACGTAATCACAAAACAAAAATCAATTAATACCTCTTGTTTTTCGTCGTCTTCATCGTTTATGCCTTTGCTGTTAAGAGAAATAGATGAATTGGGAGCCATATCGACACTCTCAAGTTCATCTATATGAAAAGGCATAGGAGTGTGTTGGGCTTCAAGCAATGCGCGTGTAGATACAAACTCATCCTCCGACACAAATGAGTGCGGTGCATCTGTCACCGCCACCATTGCCAACTCCATTGTATCTACCACACTCTCTCCAAGGGGAAGGAGGCTTCGATCCAAAGGATCGGAAGAGGGGTCAATGGCAATGGACTCTACCACTACAAGAGGCTATTCATATTTGCGACGCTCACACAGCGACGCTCAAAAAAAAATTTCCCGGCGTCGCTATGAGCGTCGCAAATTTCTTTGTTAATTTGCGACGCTCATAGCGACGCCGGCTGGGCTAAAAAAATAACCGAGCGCGCCCAAAAACTCAGATCTCAGATCTGAGTTTTTCGGCGCCCTCAAGCAAGGAGCAGGTAACGCTCTCCCTCTCTCTCTCTCTCTCTCTCTCTCTCTCTCTCTCTCTCTTTTTCTTCTCCACACACACACACACACACACACACACGAGGAGAGGAAGGAGAGCCAGGTATTCTCCTTCCCTCTCCTCATTCTCATGTTCCCTTCCCCTCTTTCTCTCTCCCTCTCTCTCTCTCTCACACGCACACATACACACATACACACACACAAAGTGTTTTTGAGAGAGAGAGAGAGAGAGAGAGAGAGAGAGAGAGAGTACAAACATAAACAAAAACGCACACACACATACATAAACAAAGAATGCACACACACATTGAGAGAGGAAAAGAGAGAGAGAGCATGCATAAACAAAAAACGCACGCATTGAGAGAGGAAAAGAGAGAGAGAACATGCATAAACAAAAAACACACACATTGAGAGAGGAAAAGAGAGAGAAAACATGCATACGATCCAAAAAAACGCACACACATTGAGAGAGAAAGAGAGAGAAACTAATTTAACGTCGTAGGAAACTAATTAAAATTAAAAGACCTAAAGATCTAGCCGACGAGGAGTTGAACTCAAGACCTATTATTCAAAAGGGAAATGGCATAATCAATCTATCATACTTGACATGGGTGATAGAAAGGTTATACCATTTATCTCTTTTTATTGGCACACACATCCACACACGCGCACACACACAAGAAGAAGAGAGTTATAACGTCGTAGGAAACTATCTTAAAAGACGTTAAAGATTAGGTTATATGTAGACTTACATTAAATTAGATTTAGGTTTATTTTTAATTAGATTTACGTTTATTTACGCTAGATTTAGATTTACGTTATATTAGATTAGATTTAGGTCTCCATAGACTGCGATGCCTGTATGAAGCGGGTGAAGAAAGCCCTCAATGGAATATAGGGTATTGCTGCCTTCACTCATGGTGGGCTCCGTCAATCCAAAAGTACTGGTGAAATGTCTTCAGAAGATAGGGAAGAAGGTGGATCTTCAGGGCGGCAAGAGTCACTACATCCCCGACACAATGACCATCTAGACACCCTCTAGTCATTCAACAGCAACTTCAAAGTTAGTAGCAAGAGCAAGAACGGTCTAAAGGGCCAATTGCTGTCGTCAGATGTGGATGGAGATGAGGTAGCGTCACCGTCGGAAGTTAACTCTCACATCTTTAGTGATGAGAATGCCAACTCTTGCCGAGTTATGTGAAAAATTATGTGTTAAATCAGTTTTAAGGTTCTTATAATCCCTGTTAGTTTAGTTCTTTGTTTTTAATATAACATAATTTACGTTAGATTTAGATTTATGTTATATTAGATTAGACTTAGGTTTATTTAGGTTTACCCACACACACACACACACACACACAAGAAGAAGAGAGTTTTAACGTCGTAGGAAACTATCCCAAAAGACGTTAAAGATTAGGTTAGATGTAGATTACGTTAAATTAGATTTAGGTTTATTTTTAGTTAGATTTACGTTTATTTAGATTTACGCTTATTTACGTTAGATCGAGTCCACGCAAGAATTACTTACGGTTTAGGGTTTAGAGTTAGACGAACAGTGAAAAGATCTACTGTGAAAAGATGTTAACATGCTGTGAAGTGCTACAGCTAGAGAAGAGGCAAAGGGGTTTTGTCCACTACATGCAGTATCATGTAGACGTGGGTGTGTAGATTTCTTGTACCCACAAATATAGGTATTGACCAATAAAGACGAGATTATAACCCGGTGGTTCTGATCTCCGTGCACGTCTAGACCGAGGTGTGCGGGGATTGGACATGACTAGAGAATGTGAGGTAGAGAGAGAGAGAGAGAGAGAGAGAGAGAGAGAGAGAGAGAGAGAGAGAAGACGAAGAATGCCAATAGAATATTAAATTTGTTGTCCAGGTTATAAGTTTTTTATCCTCATTATGAGTAGTGACGAGGATGTGGGACCGTCCAACCGAAACACCTATCTCTCAACGAGGGTCTTATGTCCTTGTAATCAATGCAAGCATGCTGTGCGACGGACAAGACGTGTTTTTTTGCAGCACGTTCGCGAATTTGGCGAGTTCGATCCTTCTATTATAGATCGAGTTGCTGCCAATTATAACTCATCGGACTCTGACGCTGGCCAACAAGCAGCAATCTTGCAACCCAATAGACGTGTTCGCAGGCGCTTTGTTCAAGCAACATATGTGAGGCCACAAGATGTAGCCTCCGACAGCTCGGGGGATGATCATGCAGAGCACATTCCCAACGAGGCAATGTTTGAGCCCGAGATTGATGAAATGATCGAGACGATCATGGATTCAGAAAGGCTTATCTATGATGATATGAAAAGTGAAGCCGATACGCCATTGTATAATGGAGCACGTATGTCTAGATTGAAAGCACTCCTGGTTCTTCTCAACATGCAGGCAAAGTTTGGATGGAGTGACACTAGCGTCAGAGCGCTTTTCAGGTGATCTATTACAATTAGTTTACTTTAATAAAACTCTAAATGTATAATGATCTGATAGATTTTTACACGACTGTATCATATTTTTATGTTGTGTAGATTGCTGAAAGAGCACATACTACCAGCTGACAATGTGATGCCAGATTCCCGAGATGAAGCAAGAAAGATTTTGTGAAACTTGGGGATGGATTACAATTCTATCCACGCTTGTCCTAATGACTGCATTCTTTTCAGAGGGGAATACATAGACATGGAGAAGTGTCCGAAATGTGATTCCGAAAGATATCGAGTAGATCTCCACGGGACAAAAATTCCACAAAAGGTTTTGCGACATTTCCCTCTGCTTCCTCGCATCAAGCGTTTCTTCGAATGTAAGTCCATGGCCGCCCTAGCATCATGGCATGAGGAGAATAAATCTTCGGATGGTGTGCTACGAATTCCTGCAGATTGCATAGCGTGGAAACATATAGATGGAACATGGTCGGATTTTTCCAGGGAAGCTCGAAATTTGCGCTTAGGCCTGGCTATGGATGGCGTAAATCCATTTGGTCAAAGATCAACATCTTACAGTGTATGGCCCGTTGTCATCGTCAACTACAACATTCCCTCGTGGTTGACTACGAAGAAGGGGCACCTATGGCTAAGCTTGATTGTGCCAGGGCGATATAAAGTGAGGAATATGGATGTGTATCTTCGTCCACTATTGGAAGAGCTACAACAATTGTGGATTGGCATAGAGGTGGTGGATATGAGCCGACACACAGGACGACGGAATGCTTTGAGCAGAGGCATTCTAATGTGGACAATGCATGACTATCTCGGGCTAACAAAATTCTCAGGTGATCGATTGACACTCCTCACTCAGACACTGTAAATCTTGTTTTTTCCCATAGTTGATCTATTATCATGTGTATACATGCAGGGCTTCAAACAAGCGGATACAGAGCATGTGTCACATGTGGACCTAGACTGAATGCACGTAGGGCACCCTCACTGAAGAAGCAAATCTACGAAGGTCATCAAGCGTATCTTCCAGAGAATCATGTGTTACGCGACGGCTTTTTGGGAAGAGAGCCACCAAGGATGTCTGCACAAGCATGGTTAGAGCAGAAGGAGATGTGCGATGACGAATTGCCTCCAGGGATGAAGAGACTATCTCTATGGTACGAGTTACCATACTGGCCCCGACTCATGATCAATCACTTGCTCGATCCAATGCACTTATTCAAGAATGTGGGTAATCTACTATGGGACCATCTGACCGGAAAGAAAGATACTTTGGGAGCCAGAGTTGACCTTAGAAATGTGGATCGTATGGAGCAATATTGGCCGCAAACAGCGTCTGATGGATCGATAAAACTCCCCAAAGCACCATGGATTTTCACAGGAGCCCAAGAACGCAAAGTAAAAGAGTCCATTCGATCTTTGCGGACCCCCACTTGCGTAATGCACTCGCTCCAAACGTGTTTTACTAAAGAAGGAAAGCTTACCGGTTTGAAGTCACACGATTGGCATAAAATGTGTCTGGTACGTTCATAGTGGACTTTAATATCATTGCATAAAATGTGGACTTTAATATCATTGCTGCACATACTTTACAGTTTATTTTACCAGTTGCCATTGAGGGATGTTTGTCTCTTGACATCCGTAACACAATCTACAAACTTGCAAAGCTGGTGCAATGGATCTCACAAAAGGAGATCAACGTAGACTCCATACCATTCACAACGGCATCAATGGAGGAGATCAGAGAAGATGCTCAATCAGAAGCCGCTGCGGTGGTGCTAGACGAGCATCAAGATGCTACTACTCTATATGGGGTGCATGCAGAGGAGCTACAAAATGAAACAGAGGATATGTGTTTAAACGGAGAGCTCTATATAGATATAGGAAGTTATGCTGAGTTATGCGAGGATGAGAGAGAGATCTCTTAAAGCCACAAATATTGTATTTGAACAATTTTGCTCCGTGTTGTAAAAGCTCTGGCTCTCTAAGTACCTTCCATGGTGTATAACGCTCCTTTCTACTCGCACTCACATCTTTTGATTGAAAATTCTGAGTTTTCGACTTGCCTCTTCTATCACTCAATTCATTGCGTCATTGCATTTATATGCGTCATTACGTCATTGTATTTAATGGTCTTTGCGTCATTGTCTACTCTATTCATTCAATATTAAGTTTAAATATTCGTGTGTTTAATGCAGGTATGGATGATGAGGAGTTTCTTTCTTCTTTGTCACCGCAGCAGAGACAGTGGTACGTGGAGCGTCATCGCTCTGGCGCATCATCGCGCGTTCCTACTCCATCCGCATCTCCCTCTCTTTCGGAGCATTTGGCGCGCTCCGAAGCTTCGACGTCGACGAGACGAGCTTCACACTCGTCTAGACACCGGCGCTCTAGTGGTGGCGGTGGTGGTTGTTGTGGGGATTCCGCCACCGATGCCTCCACACCGCCTCGTGTTCGACGAGGCTCTTTACCCTCCCCTTCTTTGCCCACCCCCACACCAGCCACAGCATCGCCATCTACGCCAGGTTTTGCACGGCTGACTGTTCCTAGAAGCTACACACCTCTACCTACTCCGCCAGGAGCCACCCCTCTCGACACTCCTCGCTTCGGGGCCCAGACGCCGGTGGAGACACCTGACGTCCGTACCCCCATCGACACGTCGCTAGAGACCCCTGCCGGGACACCCAGGTTCACGCATCACCGGCTAGAGGGCTTGTCTTACTCCATCGACTTAAGCGGCGGTATCATCATGGATGATGACGGCAAGAAGGTGATCTCGCGCATGCGTGGTCTTTGCTCTCAGCTGTTTAGACACTACATACTAGACAAATGGAGTGAAGTACCAAGTGATTTAAAAAACAGAGTCATCAGCATACTTCATGATGAGTTTCCCGTTCCAACACGGGATCAGTGCTTCAATGAAGACCAGATGAAGATTCGAATGCGCGAATACTGCAAACACAAGCGTTCCGAAGTGCAAAAATCAATCAAGAATGGGTGGAACAGGCGAGATTGGCTGGCCAAAGAAGATTGGAAGAATGCGAAGAAAGCAGCGCGCGAGAATCCCGACAAGTGGAAGCAACAAAAGAATGCAGCCAGAGCGCGAGTAGAGGCAGGGAGCTCGCACCACTTGGGGAACGGTGGATGGGCATCATTTGAGGCCGATTTTGTAAGTGTTTTCACATTGCTCTTTATGTTCGATAGTTTAGGGTTTATGAGTTTTTTAATTCTAACATAATGAAATCTTTGTATGTTTTGACAGTGGTCGATGACAGGACGTGATCCCACACCGTACGAGCGCGAGTACGCAGGCAGGAAGGGCTTAAACGCCCTGATGGATATTCTCAGTTCTTGCGGCGGCATGGTTAGTATTAGGGTTTACTCTTTTTTATTTTTTTTATTGTTTTATAAATGTTGTTATATGTTTATACTTACTGAAAGCTGTCTTATTGTCTTCTTTTGCAGAATCCGACAGATACGCCGCTTGGACGGGATGAGACGTCTGACTAGACGACGTCAGTTTAGCCGTAGCTAGATAGCATTAGTTTAGGGTTTCTCATAGCTTATGTATCATGAGACGGATTTTATACGTCTTTTTGAACCATGTATATTATTACATTTGTCACCGCAGTTCCTTTTGCCAATCAATTCTTTATTCCTATGATGTTGTACAATTGTCATTATTACATTTGCCAATCAATTCATTTTGCCTATGATGTGTACAATTGTCAATTTTGCAAACAATGCGTCTTGTGGGTGACTATTTTGGGTCTATTATCTACCCTTGCACTTTTTTTAAAAAGTGAATCAAGTACAATATGGTTGATGGGTGGCAGAGCATTGAATGCCCTGCCACCAAAAAAAAATTCTCTCGGGCGTCGCTATAACCGTCGCTATTTATGGCTCTGTAGCGTCGCTATGAGCGTCGCTATAGTCTTCAGTGTAAACGTCGCTATAACCGTCCCTATGAGCGTCTCTATATAGCGACGCTTATAGCGACGTATATAGCGACGCTTATAGCGACGCATATAGCGACGCTTATAGCGACGCATATAGCGACGCTCTCGTAGCGACGCTCGTAGCGACGGTTTTAGCGACGCCGGGGGTTATAAAAACCCAATGTATTTCCGTCGCTAACAGCGTCACAAGAGCACACAACCTCTTGTAGTGTACACTGGCACAGAGGATGGACAGACACTCATCCATGCGGATGTCAAAAGTCTTTTCAAGATCATGTAAAAACAAAAATTCCTCCCCATCTATCACAATTTGGGAGAGGTGTTCAAAAAATACCTCCGGAGTTAATGTCTCCTCCGGCGCACCTGTAGCGGGCTTAAAGGATGCTTCTGCACCCTCATCACCCATGGATTTGGCGGCATCCATGACACCTCCTGGGTAGGTTAGGGCAAGAATATTGCCCTCTTTGCTTGCATCCCAGGGCGCTTGAATGGGCTCCTTTGTGTCCTTGACGACACCCCCAAGGCGCAAATGAGGCAAACTCACCTCAGATCTTTCAGGCTCCTCCGCAAGAAGAAACACAAAAGTCGCCAAGCAACTTAGAAACAGGGTGCCGACCTTCTTGTTTTTCAAACGTGAATCTTCAATGTACTGACCTGCCTCATGCGCAATTACACAAAATCGTTGAAGTCGCTGGGTGAAAGGCCGATCGCCTTTGTGTATATAGCGAAGCAAATCGCATGGAATCCACAATTCGCCTTGTCCGATCGACAATTGGTACAGCATACTTGTCAATGTAAAATTCAAAAAATTCTAAGATAGGGTGAAAAGATTGGCTATTTAGGTGAATAGTTGCATTCACATCAGGGAATTGGCTGAAGAAATTGTGAAGATCGTCACGATCTTGCCACTCGGTTGTTTGTAAAAATGCTTGGAAGCGTTGTAACGCCGTGGCTTCGGGAGGGGTGGAGGAGGATGCCATAATGCTAGCTCTTCAAGTAGGAATGCAAAGAGTGTTGGAGCTCAAATGAGAGTGTGAACAGGCAAAGAGTGTGAAAATGGTAGGGTTTAGGAGGCTTTATATAGCACGCGCTCCGCCCCCCCCCCCAAAAAAAGTAATAATAATATATAAAATATTAAACAATTTTCATAAAGTAACACAAATAACAAGAAGTTATAAAAAAATTACAAACTAAATTACAATCATTTAACTCAAAAAACACATCACTACAACTTTAACATAATGTGCATTGCCAAAATTTGATACAACCATCTGCTTGAACTTACAATTGTGATATTATAAAAAATTTAAGTACAAAACATAAAAAAGTAATAATAATATATAAAATATTAAACAATTTTCATAAAGTAACACAAATAACAAGAAGTTATAAAAAACTTACAAACTAAATTACAATCATTTAACTCAAAAAACACATCACTACAACTTTAAGATAATGTGCATTGCCAAAATTTGATACAACCATCTGCTTGAACTTACAATTGTGATATTATAAAAAATTTAAGTACAAAACATAACTACTCTAATGATAAAATCAAATTCTCTTCTGTCGTCCACGCCTTTTCAATTTGAATTGTGCTCTCCATGCGGCTACCAATCTAGCAATTTTTTTTTTTAATCATACCCAACTTAGAGCACGGAATAATCAAAAGAACATAAATATAACATAATTAAGAGAGAAAAATCATTCACCTTACGTCGTCCGATACAAAATTTTGTATCTTCTCCATGCTCTAAACCCATTATCACTAAGTGCTCCCGCACATTGGCCAATATCCAATGCTTGTTCACTTGGACGGTTTCAATGGCACCACTCGACAATTTGATTGGAATATCAAATACCTCAATTGTAGCATCGGTGGATTGCAATGGAATCCATTCACCAAGCTTGCACATCCACCTTTCATAGAAGTACCGCACGTAAAGAGTGAAGCGCACCTTGATGAAACGAATAGCAATGCCGAAACTTCCAACCTGACACCGAAAACGATCTCCGTTGTGAAGTCCTTCAAGATACCCCCACTTCTCGCCAAGGATGGCTTCCAATGTATCGTATTATAGATCTTTGCAAACATACGTAGTATTTGTACGATGGAAAGGCAAAGATCCAAAGATGCTAGCGAAGACATGAGCAGGACAACACCATCCAAGCCCAACAGAACGCAAGGCTTTTCCAAATGTTAATGATGCTCTCACATCAGCTACAATCTTGGCTTTCAAAGACATTATAGTGAATGCATATGGCTTTGGCCACTCCATGCTATGCAAGGTTGTAGCCTCCAAAGGTTGTAGCTCTCCGAAGCCTTCCTCATTTGTAGGTACAATGTACTTGTGGGTGTAGAAGAACACCCTCTGTCGTGCAAGGTTTGATGAAGTTGTGTTGGAGAAGAGCATATCCCCAAGACTTGCATGCATGGCCGTAAATGTGCCTGAAAGGCACGAGAGTGGTTGCTCCTCCACAAGGCTAGAAGGAATAACATCTACATAGAAACAAAACAGTGCGTGAGATATAAAAAGTCCATTTTTTTGTTACCACCAAAACCATTGAAGTGCAAGGGACATACAATTACAAGGAAAATCCCTTGGGTTGGTGATCCCTTGTAGACGCATGTGTCCAAACATGAAAACATGTTGAACGATTGCCACCGTACCCTTGTCTCTTACTTTCTTGAAGCCTAGAAGTCTTCCCTTCCAATGGAGATCAACTTTTGTTCTTTCATGAACACGATGGGGACCGATTGCGGAAGGTTGCATGTAGGCCCACGCACCTTCTTCAAAAACATGAGGTTCCCATTGCTGCTCCTCATTCTTGGAGTTGTGGAGAACCATACTTTGAATGATGGGTTTGGGGCGTCTATTTTGACCATTGTTTGCCATGGATGCTTAAGTGGGAGCTTGAAATTGCAATGGAGAGCTTGGGGAAGGAGGAGGGAGACAAAGTTTAGAGAGAGAGTGGGAGCTTACAGTTGCAATGGAGAGCTTGAGGAAGGAGGAGGGAAACAGAGTTTAGAGAGAGAGTGGGAGATTAAAGTTGCAATGGAGAGCTTGAGGAAGGAGGAGGGAGACAGTTTAGAGAGAGAATGGGAGCTTAAAGTTGCAATGGAGATCTTGAAGAAGGAGAAAGGTGTAAGAGTTTAGAGAGAGAGTGAGAGATTTGTGTTATGGAAAGGGGCCATTAGAAAATTTCGGAGGTCATTTGGAGGGCCTTGTAAGAAATTGTATTTCTCTCTCTAGAATTTTTTTTTTAAATGCACTTGCACCTTGTGAGTACGTCCAAAAGGACAACCAGATACTTTAAAAAGTAGATTTATATTCCCAATCGTCCTTGAAAACGATCACTTTTTTATTTAATGTGAGCGTCTTTTTCAGGAGGTAGGTGCGGCGCATTCAAGGCAGCTTACGTCATCACTGAAAGTTGAAAAGTCACAAACTATCAAATAGTGATAGATTTTGAGGCTTTTGACACCACCAATACGTCCGGAACGCCAAAATACCCTAAAAACGAATGTCTACTTGTCTCATTCCGACATCCAGAGAGGCAAAAAATGTCAAAAAACCCCAAAAAATGGGCTTTTTACTTAAGGCGCGCGATGAGGCATTCTAAAATGCTAGAATGTCCCTCTGCGCGCCGTTAGTACAAAGCTTCTTTTAGTGATTTTTGGAAAATTATCTTTCAAGAAAGCCTACCCATGTTTCTCTATTGCACTTTTGCACCATGCTCTCTCTCTCTCTCTCTCTCTCTCTCTCTCTCTCTCTCTCTCTTTCTATAGCTTAGCATATTTAAAGAGAGAGAGAGTGAGAGACTCCCATTACTAACGGCGCGCGTGGAGCATGTTTTGACCTCAAAAAACACCTCCTCGCGCCGTTAGTATAAGGTAACACAAAGACTCTCTCTCTCTCTCTTTCCCCCGCCTTACTTCCTCTCTCTATAACACTCACATATACACACATAAACACATACACTGGTGGATGCACAGTACTAAAGGCGCGCATAGAGACATGCACACCGGTTGTGCCTCTCTATGCGTGCCTATAGTATAGAGAGAGAGAGAGAGGGTCTCTTTGTGTTTGTGTGTGTGTGTGTGTGTGTATGTTATATTTGTGTGTCTGTGTGTTTGTGAGTGTGTGTGTCTCTGTGTGTGTGTGTATGTTATATTTGTGTCTCTGTGTGTTTGTGTGTATGTTATATTTTTCTCTGTGTGTGTGTGTGTGTGTGTGTGTGTGTGTGTGTGTGTGATCAAAATGCACTTTGTAGAATTGTAACAATGGGTGTGCGTGCTCACTCTTATAGACCCGAAATTATGATCTCTAAGGCTAAGATGATGAAGAAAAAACCTATGTGATAGATGGAGGCTTTTTTAGAGATTTTTTGACATTTTCCTCTCAAAAAGCTCTCTAAAAGAGGAAAAAATGGGCTTTTTGCTAACGGCGCGCGATGAGGCATTCCAAAATTTTGGAATGCCCTCTCGCGCCCCGTTAGTAAAATGTTCTTTTAGGGGTTTTTGACATTCTTTGCCTCTTTGGATGTCGGAGCTAAGCAATTGGACATTCATTTCTAGGATATTTGGGCGTTCCGGACGCATTGACAGTATCAAAAGTTTCAAAATCTTCCACCACTTGATAGTTTTGTAACTTTTTGAATTCTAGTGATGACGTAAGCCGTATCAAATGCACCACATCTACCTTCTGAAAAAGGTGCTCGCATTAAATGAAAGAGAGTGATCGTCTTCAAGGACCACTAGATTATTAAATGAAGAGAGGGACACCTTTTATATTTTTGTTAATATCAATCTATTTTTCTACGTAACGTAGGCTCTTCTCTCATTGGAGGAGCTTATTTTCCTCTCTCTTCCAAAAGGCCCTCCAAAAGACCTCCGAAATCTCCTAATGTATGGAGGAAGGGAGTCTTGGAAAAAAGGTTCCAGAGTGAGAAAATGACTTTTTGATCATAGGGTAGGTTTGGGGGGAGTTTTGGATGGAATATTTTGAATTTATTTTTTTTTTGAAAATTTTGAAATTTTAGGGTTTTTGCAAAAACGTATTTGTGGACCCACCACTCTCCCCCTCCTTTTTTCCCCCTCCTTCTTTTACCCATCCACCTCCCTCTAGGATACAAAGCAATAAATGAGTGGACAACCCTATTATTCTCTCTACTTTCTTAGGTTCTACACTTATATACATTGCTCTCTTCCTATTGGCTGGAGCCTAATTAACCTTAATCCTATATGGCCCAAGGAGAGTCCACATTTTTCCTAATGGTTATGTGGGAAGGAACGTGAAGATTATATCTTGATGCTAAGTAATTCAACAAGATGCCTTGCTCAAAGAGGTAAGGAAACTCCTAGAAGCAGGTTTCATCTATCCTGTTGAAGACTCAGAGTGGGTTTCTCTAGTGGTAGTCACACCAAAGAATAATGGTAAGTGGAGGGTTTGTATTAATTACAAGCCCCTTAATATAGCCACAAAGAGGGACCATTTTCCTCTTCCTTTTCATGCTCAAATTCTCAATGAGATAGTAGGACATGAGTGCTACACGGTGTGTAATGGCTACTTAGGCTACTACCAAATTAGCATCATTGAAGAAAATTAAATGACTCGACAACCTTCATCACAGCATGGGGATGTTTTGCTTACAGAGTTATGCCTTTTGGTCTCACTAATGCTCCGGCCACTTTTCAACGCTATGTGACATTTGTTTTTCAGTCATTCTTCGAAAAATCAATCCGTGGTTTTATTGATGTTCTTTTGTATTAGCTATAGCTCTTGCTCTCTTCATTTGGAGAGAGCTTATGAAGGTCTAGCTAGGCTACAAGCTCTGGATGGCCAACTCAATGTAGAAAAGTGCCACATTGGTGAAAGCAAGGTTACTCTTCTTGGCCATTTGATCTCTGCCAACAAGGGCATTGAAGCTGACCCAAGCAAGGTTCAAGCCAAGCTGGTGGCTTTGAACTCTCCCACCACAACAAAGCAGGTGGTATGTTCTCTTCAAAAGGTAGGTATTTGAGTAGGTTCATTCACCTACTCTCTTAGTGGTTCTTCCTTTACAACAAGTTACCCATCAAGAGATCTTCACTTGGATTGAATAAAATGAACAACAATTCAATGAGGTAAAACATATTCTAGCCTCACTTCCCACCATTGCACCTCCAAAGTGGGGCGAGCCATTTTATGTAAACCCTAGTGTGGGTATTGACACACTTGGGGCGGTATTGATGCAAAAGGATCCTCAAACTTCTTCCATGCATCCTATTTATTTCTCTAGTCGCATGATGTCTCCATTCGAAAAGGGATACACGGCAGTGGAGCACATGGTGCTTGCATTAATGTTTGCTACCACCAATTTTTGCTCTTACGTATTGTCTTCACCATTCATAATCTTAACAATAGAAGAAGTATTTCCTTATGTAATGTAGCACATGGATATTTCTTCTAGGATTTCCAAATGGCTCACAAGGTTGCAAGAGTTTGACTACACAATGCAAGTGGAGAGCTCCACAACAGCTAGTCTAGGAGGCATTCTCACCCATCACCACTATGAAAAGGAGTAACACCCATGTTGGAAGTCCCTAAGATAGGGAGGGTGCACTCTTTTTTATTATTTATGGAGCATATAAGAGGACATTGCACAAATCTGCAATGGGCATTGTCATCTTCAATGAAAAAAGGGAAAAGGTATCCTCCATTGGGCATCTCTTGAATTCCCACTCCAACAATGAGGCAAATATATGGAGCCTTAACTCTTGGGTTGGAGTGGTGTGTCACACAAGGTATTCAATGGTTAAATGTATTTGGTGATGCCATGCTTTTAATAAAACAAATACAAGGAACTTGGGCTTGTAGAAATCATAGCTTGCTAAGCCATTTGCACAAAGTTAAGGAACTTTTAGGAAAGTTTCACGTTGTATAATTGCATCATGTCCCTTGAGCAGAAAATGAAGAAGCAGATGCTCTAGCTAGAGAGAAGCTACAAGATGTTCCAGTGGTGAGTGCTGTCAAGTTGAAGTTGCCTCTCTTCCAAGGTAGCAATGCTATTCCTGACATCATGAGTTTCTTGGACATAGGAGAGTGTCCTAAAGAGCTTACTAAGGGCCAAAGGCAATGGCTTGTGTGCAAGGCAACAAAATACGGCCTTATCAATGATGACCTCTACTACAAGGGTAAGGATCAAATTATTAGGCATGTACCTCTCTCTAGAGAGATCACCAAAATCGTTTCCAATTGCCATGTTGGTGTTTGTGGAGGGAACTTTTCACTTGACATCACCAGTAGGAAGGTTCTACAAATCAGGTTTGTGTGGCCTAGTTTACAGAGAGATGTGCATCACTGGTGTAAAACATGCAAAGAGTGTCAAAAGGTTGGGCATAGGAGGATCACAAACTTCATTTTGCACATCCCTTGGGTTCACACCATATCACTTGGTGTATGGTAAGGAGGCCATTTTTCCCATTGAAGTACAATTCGCTAGTCTCAGGGTGCTAGCTAGGTAGATGGAACGCCCTAATGATCACCTTCACAACCACATTCTGATCTAGAGAGGCTTCAAATAGCAACTATTATGTAGCACAGGTAGAGAAACTTTGACTTACCTTCAACAAGGGACTTAGGGCAAAAGGTATCAAGAAAGGTATGTTGGTCCTAAGGTATGATAACAGGTTTGACACTAGGAAGGATAAAAAGTTTTCACCAGGTGGGAGGGGACATTAATCATTAGAGAGCGCTACAATAATGGCAGTTACCGATTGATGGATGCAGATGGTAGGCTCCACAAAACATGTGTCAATAGATGGAGGCTTAAGCAGTACTTTTTGAGGTTTGATCAAGCACCTATGATGGAAATACCTGAGGAGGGAGACTCCTCCACCTCAACTGAAGAAGAATCAAGTATAGAGCTAGAGACATAAATACCTCTAGCTTCAGCAGGAGGGATAATGAGGGTGTTTTTTCAAAAAAAATTCCACCTGTCTCTTGGTATGCACTTGGTGGCAAGGCTTCAAGGACCCTAACAGGAGGAAGGACCTGATGCCTCAAAATCACAAAAAATATCTATGTATTTATCTTGTACATAACTATGGTTTTGACACATTTGGATCTCGGAAATAAGGAGAGGTAGGAACAAACCCTATGAAAAGGAAAAAGATAAACAAATAAAAAAATCATTAGATGTTAAATCTACCCGACGGTCACTACAGGTGAAGAGTAAAAGTCAATAGTGAAAGGGAAGATAATCTTATGTAGTATGGAGTTGGCGTCAACAAAATATTATCAAATTCAAGATTAATTCACCTGTGGACACAAGGCTTGCACATGAAGTCAAGAGGGGACCACCTGGAAGACTTTTGGAATAAGGGAAAAGAGGACACATATTTTTGTGGGATATTTCTCTATTTTTTCCATTCTGATTTGGAAAAAATTTTCAGCAATAAATTTGTAGCCTTGAGCTGATATTTTGGCCTCTATTTGCTTTATAATTTTTGGATCTACGGTTTGGGAGATATGGCCAAAATGGTGGAGTCTATCTGTCCACTTGGAAGAAGTCATGGTTATCCAACTACACACACCAATTTCTTATAGGTTTCTCTCCATTATTGCTATATTTTCTCTTATTTTGTCAAGATTATATCAAGCATTATAAGGAAGCTCTTGCACTCAAGCTATGGAAGGTGATGAAGGCGATAAGGAGGAAATTGGTCAATAAGTAGGGCACACGGAGCTCTCTCATGGGGGAATGCCTCTAATCGAGGTTACTCTGTAATAATTCCTCTTGCTTATAATATGTTCCCTAATCACTCTTTTGGCCTATAAAAGGAGACCTCCTCTTTTGTAAGCGAGACACACTACACACACACACACACACACACACACACACACACACACACACACACACTACCCCATATGCACACTATCCCATACCCACATGCCCACTACACTACATACCCACATGGCCTAATGCTACATGCTAGTAGCATGAATCCTAATCACATAATCATAACACCATCACCATCACCATGCATAAAATGAGGACCATATCTCCACACACTTGTAATGAATTATTGAAGGCACGATTTCAAGAGGAAGAATAATGGCTACACTCATGATATTCCTTGCCATCAACTCCCATCCCTCCATTATGATTCATACGGTCTTGTCCCCTTATCATATTCTTTCCCTATGCTACCTATTGTATTCATATTTTGCAAGCAGTCAACACACTCCATCTTGGTGGCATACCTTGTGTCGTTTGGGATACACTTCATTGTGAGTATGGTGTATGCTTGTTCTTTCCATTTTGCTTATGCTAAGGGTGCGGATTTGTCACCATACACACACTCTCTCTCTCATATTCCTATCATCTTGCTACTTGCATCTTAAGGTGTGCGGATATGCCACCTCTGGTATGAGAAGTGAGCCTACTTGCACATCTCCCTTACCTCATTATCATCCTTACTACATGCACGAGTAGCAAACCCATTCTCACTCACTCACCACTCCTCTCATCTTGTTTTCTGACCACCCCATCCCACACTTGGGGTGTGGATCTTGAAATTTTTTTCCATGGCATGTTTGATTGTGTATATGTATGCATCTTATCCGCATATTGTGCTAGGTGGTGCCCCTATTGTGTACCTCCCATGATGAGGCAATCGTGCATAGTCTTGGTGTAGAGGTCACCCCGTCTGTTTTGCACTTCCGCCTCTCACAAGGATGACTTCACACTTGCCAAGTGGAAAGGGAAAATTGCTTAACATGGATATGAATCTATCCCGAGTGTTCAATAACTTTTGTATTCTAAATGCAAAGATTATGACCCAGTGGGTGGACTCGTGGACAGTGGCAAAGTCAAGGCGTTTGCAAGAGAGAGAATCATGGGAAAAACACATGGAGGAAGGAGGACACCCCCAGTGCGTAGACACCTCGTATGTTTCCTAAATCTCATTAGTGCGGAGTGGATTCATGAGAGAATTCTCGATGCAAAAGCGCGTGGAGAAGAAATCACCAACAAAGAATGGGAGTATGCACGAGGCTACGTACCAAAGGTAGAGTACTCATATACCTAGAACATATTGTAAATTTTTTTCTTGATTTTATCTTTGTATTTGATAAAAAATATTTTCTTATTTTGTATTACCTTTCCTTTAACTCTATGTGGTCAAAGGGTCGTCACTTTTGTACACGCCACATTGACGAGCGTAAAACCACCATGGATTGTGCCATCATGGGCAAATTTGACACACATGGTGATGAAGCCAGGTACTGTTGAACTATTGAAAGGATACTAAGGGTTAATTTTAGAACCTTTCATACCTTCATCTTCGAGTGCAAGTGGTTTACAAATGCATCTAGAAAACATGAGAATGGCCTCTACATGGTAGACTCTAGTGTGCATCACATAGGGATGTATGACAATTTAGTTTTACTACATACTTGTGAGAAGGTGAGTGACAACTATCTTTTTTATTCTTATTTGCTTGTAGCATGAATTATACCAATGCTACTCAATTTGAGCTTCTCTTTTATAGGTCATTTATATCCCACCAATCCACCAACCAAAACTTTGGTTCGTAATTCTCGCAACACCTCGGGGGAGAACCATTTTCCCACTAATGAATTGGATACCATCTTCGACGCTCTTCCATCTCCAAGTTTGGATGAGGTGGAGAGAGAGGAGAGAAGAGGAGGTCAATGAATCAAGTCTGGGGGTGGCAAGTCTTAGCGAGGATGATTGTCATGATGATGAAGATGATGAGATGGAGGATGACGAATTTGAAGATGATGAAGCCAACGCATCCACAAACAAAAATTCCGTTTCTCTCTTTATTGATTTAGGAGCCATGGGCTTAGAATTGGATGATGCTTCATGTAGGGATATTTTGGAAGATGATTCATAAACATTTGCATACTTGAATTTATGAAGATTTTTCATTGTGTAATCCATTCATCTCTCTCTCCCCCCTCTTCCTCTCTCTAATTTTGTGAACATGTTCAATCATGTTAATCAAGTGACAGTGATCGTCTTAGTTGTAACCAAGTGTAATCTTATTAGCCCCCCCCCCCCCTGTTGGGGTATAAGCGTCTGTGCCTTGCCCGGCCACCCAGAGTCTGGGCGCTCACTGACTTGTATACCTTATACATAGCATAAGTGTATAGGGGGCTGCTCACTCTTTTGAGTCTCCCCACCCATATCTGTGTCGTGTGTCTCCTTCTCTCTCTCACTCTCCGTCTGTGGTGCTCCCCGATCCCCTTCAATTGGTATCAGAGCGTAGGTGCGGAGGGAGCATGTGTGTGCACAGTCATGACGACAGCGGAGAGCCAGTTTCATTCCGGAAATCGCGTCCGCGCGCGCGCACTTTCAAGAGTGCAAACAAGGTTTCGACTTCGGCATCGGCAAATTCAGCTTTCCGAGAGCGTTTCCACCAGACGTGCTAGTATTTTACCCCCTTTTCGAAGCCATTCGAGCCATCAAAAACTTCATTCGAGCTACGGTTGAGGAGCTGCATTTTTCAGCCCTCTTTTGGCATTTTATGCTGCGTTTTTGGGTCGAAACGGAGGTTTTTGGCATACCTTTCACACCCGGACTCGGATACATGTGATCCAGGAGTCTACCTTGGGGTTTTGGCACGCTCCGGACACGCTCGTCATATCAAAATTTTTAAATTTTGAACGTTGAATTTTCTGCAGCAGCAGCAGTTGTTTATTATGTGCCGAGGATTCCACACATGGTTTGCTCTCAGATGTGAGAGTGACATTTGCTGCAAGTTTCCTCACAGGTGGGAGGATACAATGTATGCCTTATGTGGTTTGATGCTCAGGGAGACTAATGTGATTGCATTTTGAGCTCGGCAATGTATGCCTCGAGCATGTTTTTTGGCAGTCACAGGTAGAACAGATATTTGTGTACTAGATTTGCAGGTGTTTGCAATGATGTATGCAAAGTGTGGAGATTGGTGCATGCATTTAAAGTGCGGCTTGATGCGCTTTGGTTGCTCATGGTTTTGAGCGTGCAGTCAGTTTGGTTACTGGTTTTGTGGCCGTTTTACTGACGAAACTCTGGCGAAATTTTCCTAGGAGTTTTATGCATATCATTTACGCGATCTAGGTAGAGATTGCGGGTTGCACTCAGCATTTGCGTGCGGTGTTCTATGTAGGTGGGAGATTTGTGTGTGTATATGCATCGATACCGCACAGTGTGGGCTTGGTGATTAGTTCACGGGTTTGACAGGCGTACAGTTATCTTGGCACACTCACAGGAGTGAGTATTGTGATGTATGCTTGTGTGGCTACGAGCTAGGTAGCCGGATTCGAGCACTAATGGCTTGAGGTTTTTCAGCAGGTTTCAGCTACAGGTTTACAAGTTTACAGGCAGGTTTGAGGGCTTATTTGGGCGCTGAATTTTCAGCCATTGTTTCCTCTTTGCAGGTGTCCATGTATGGCTCAGTTGTAGGCTGATCTGGGACACGTTTGTGACTTGTTTATGCAGCTGTTTACGAGCTGAATTTTGGGACTGATTTGCAGCCATATTTGCAGACTTTTGTTGATGCGATTCGAGCCAGTTTAGGGATGATTTGATTGACATTTGCTACTCATTTTTGGTTGCTCTTTTGTGAGCATTATGGCTGATTTTTCATTTGACTTCCAGCGTTATGGTCTGACACAGTTTGATGGTGTAGATTTTGTTGCTTGGAAGGAGCATATGCTTGTTGCATTGGCAGATTTGGGGCAGGATAAACCCTTGCTTGGTTTATCGGCGAAGCCCAAGTCTATGCGTGATGATGATTGGCAGGATCTTGATGAGTTAGCAATGTCTACGATTCGTTTGCATCTGGTTGAGTCTGCTGACTGGCAGGTCTCGAGGGAGACTACAACTCATGCTTTATGGCAGAGTTTACATGCTATGTACGCGACATCCATGTCTACTAGGGAGTCTAGTCCCACTTCTATGTCCATGGGAGAGATTGGTCCCGCACGCAAGTCTCGACGGCATAGAGACTTGACATGTTGGCATTGTGGACATAGAGGGCACATTAGGCGTCGATGTTTCAGGCGTTTGAGACAACGGAGGCGACAGATGCGTGGTTCAGATTTGGGCATGGCAAATGCTAGTGAGATCAGTACGGTGGTTACTGAGTATGCTTCTGACGGCGATGTCACATTTACATCTAGCTTTTCTTCAGACGATCTTATGTCTACGGATTACATATCGGATTGCACATTGTCTTCACATTGGTTACTAGATTCAGATGCTACTTTCCATGTCACGTCGCATCGTGAGTGGTTTAGCACGTTTTCTAGTGGGAGACTTGGTTGTGTGCACATGGTTGATGGTGTTGTGTATGACATTGAGGGTGCAGGAGACGTATGTTTGTCCTTGCCCAGTGGTATGAGATTTACCCTGCGTCATGTGCGTTATGTGCCAGATCTGAGACGGGATTTTATCTCAGTCAGATAGTTATGGAATAGTGGATGTCAGATTTTGCTTCGAGAGCGAGATTTTGTGATGCATTTGGGTTCGCTAGTGATTGTGAGAGGTGCCAGGAGTGGTACAGGTTACCCATTGCATGTGGATCACGGGAGAGACGGTGTTGTCTCTGTGATCACGCAGCCAGGTAGAGAGCGAGAGAGCAGGCGAGTCTCTTTTGCTTGTGGATTGCAGGATGCTTTGCATGGAGTGCAGAGTAGTGAGCTCGTTGTGCACACAGTTGGGGCACGACTTGAGCAGTCACACAGAGAGGTGACAGAGTCAGACATGCATGCTTTGCTAGTGACTGAGCAAAGCAGAGAGTCAGTTGTGCGAGATACTTCTATGCAGGATAGACAGGTAGAGTGGTCTTGCTCTAGTGAGTCACGAAAGGAGGACGTTGTGCAAGAGTCTATGCATACGGAGTTAGAGCATGAGAGCTCTAGTGAGTCAGAGAAGATTGAGTGGTCATGTTTGCAGTGGATGATTGCAGAGGAGGCTGAGATGTCAGCGATTATGTAGTCATTCCTTTCTATTCTCGACAGTGAGCATGGGGATATAGTTGTGCAGGATATGTCTTCCAACAGACACCTAGAGCAGCTGGTTTGCTCTGAGGCTGCACGACAGGGTGATACGTCTTTTGCGGACAGTCAGGAGATGCATGTGGCTGACACGCCTTGTCAGTCAGAGATGCCTATTGCCAGGGATATATATGTTGATGCATGCTCCGTAGAGCTAGCAGGGCCCGCTAGCATTGCATCGGCATTCGGTGATCTCATGTATGAGATGTTGATCTTGAGACCGGATATCGCAGCTGCAGTGGGAGCATTTGCAGTTGGGGTTGTCAGTCGTTTGTTGATTGATGATGGCATAGTGCACGAGGGAGATATGCAGGTATTGCGTACATACTTGCAGTACGTGTACGGTATGTCTGGTGGTGTATGGACTTACACGGGAGCAGGACAGTCGGATGCACACGATCACAGCCAGCCAGTGGGCATCGGTTGAGAGCGGTTTTCTCTCACCTTTTGTAGTCTTTAGACTAGGTTCCCTTGCTTAAAGGCATAGTCGCCTTTAAGTGGGAGGTTGTTGGGGTATAGGCGTCTGTGCCTTGCCCGGCCGCCCAGAGTCTGGGCGCCCACTGACTTGTATACCTTATACATAGCATAAGTGTATAGGGGGTTGCTCACTCTTTTGAGTCTCCCCACTCATATCTGTGTCATGTGTCTCCTTCTCTCTCTCACTCTCCGTCTGTGGTGCTCCCCGATCCCCTTCACCCCCCCCCCCTCTCTATCCCCCCCCCCCTCTTTCTCTTTTCTTTTTTGAATTTGATTTTTTTTACAATATTCATTAATTTTTATCGAGAGGAGGGAAACACCAAAATTTGAGGTGGGGGGGGGGGGGGGGGGGGGGATGTTTAAGCCAGAATTTGAAAGTTTAGGTGCTAAATTTCCCCTCGAAAATAAACACAATAATATCAACAATAATAATTGAGGTAATAAATGCGGTAATAATAGCGGAAATAGTCGTGATAATAGTTTAAATACAAAAATAAATCTCCCCACCCTCCTCTCTCTTCCCTCTCTAGTTGAGTTTGGACCATCTCTCTTCAAAACGCGATAAAAGACCGCGGTAAACAACTAGAGATTTTCATAGTGCATTCAACAATAGGCATATTCCCAACTTTCGTGTCCAACGCTTGCAATAGCGTATGCAGCTCAAGCAACGACATCTAATATGATAAGATGCCTCTACAATTCTCATCAAACAAAGACCTTCAATAGCATGTCACCGTAGCACTAGCAAATTTGCATTGCTGACAATTAATGATCAAAACTTATGTAACACAGCCGCAACATTTGGAAAATGCCCTATAGTGTTAGGAAATAGATGTCATCATAAGCTAGAATGGAATTTACACTAGTGATCATAGGAAGTGTGGATTGCTGCATCCACCTAACCTCATGAGTAAAAATGGAGGGGGTGGAGACATGGCTACAGTAAGCCTTCATGGCATAGGACTGTGCACTTTCACAGCCACACAATGGCTAGCAACCAACTAGGTAACATTGAGCATACCAAGGGATGACACCCACAGCCTTCTCTCTCTTTACATGGCTATACTACAATGAGTAGTGGATTTTTTTCTCTTTCTCTCTCTACTCTCTCTCTCTCCCTCTCTCTTCATTTCTACCTACTTCTCTTCGTCTCGAGTTTCCTACCCAGTGTAATTTTTTTTTGCTTTTTTTTGCATGATACAACTATAGGAACACACACACACATGCACGTACGCATACATGCGCGCGGACACACACTCACACACACACCACATGGCATAAGCTCCATTGTTTGCCTTGATTCATGTGAAACCACTTTTCCATGACAAAGATTACCCTCCTACTTTCATCGCCCATCACGGATTTGCAAACACCCACCTCCATAATGGTCTTAACTCCTACCTCTATGTCCGTGTCACCTCCCTATCTCAACTTTTGCCACTAACACCTCTTGCACCAGACAAAAATCTTAGAGGGCCTACAAAACAACAAAAATAACATAACGCAAACCATAAAACTAGAAGATCTGCATACTTGGCAAATAACATATGCACCATAATCAAGCTATACATTGTTTGAGACAGATAGAGAGCAAGAGAGAGCGAGGAAGCACGTGCAGATGCACCTCCGAGAGTGGAGTGGAGAGAGAAGAGATTGGAAGTAATTAATGACATAGAGCACTAGGTGGTGCAATCTCCCCACATGCAAGAGTGAGCATTTTTCTCTTGCACGTATTTATTCATAGATTTGTTGAATGCTCAAAATAGATAGAGATTGTTTACCTGGACATAAAATGGTCATATCTCATAAAGAGAACTCAAATGATGAAATATCCAGAAACATGATATCCTTTTGCAGAGTGCATAATTCTCTTATTCACACCAACATGGTGAGAGAAGAGATGAGAATAAATAATCATTCTTCTCTTCATCTCTTCTCTCTCGTCGTGCCAAGGTAGCACTCCACTCTAGGAGGGGCATCTACATGTGCTTCCTCTCGCTCTTTGTGTGTGTGTGTGTGTGTGTGACAGTGTAAAGCTTGATTATGGTGCATATTTTATTTGCCAAGTATGTAGATCTGTTAGTTTTATGGTTTGGATTATGTTCTTTTTGGTATTTTGGAGGCCCTCCGGGCTTTCTGTCTATTGCATCCTTAACTTACTACTCGTGATTTCCCGGGGTACATAATCCCATTGTTATTGACATTTGCAAGATCACTATGATGCGTGCTCAATAAATGACATAGCTTTACAAGATTGTCAATATCGTTGCACATAGTTAACAACCACAATTCATATGTATGTAAAAATGCATCAATGAGATCATTAAGAAGTCAAAGGCTTTGAGTAGAAGTCATGATCGCTCATTGGGTTGGAAAGGGATGTCCTAACCTTTTCAAATTTCTTTCTCTTTAGTGCTGAACATCGTGCCTTATAGTAAGGCTACTAATGGCATATGATACATGATCAATGGTGCATGAGAATCAACAATGATGGTTGTATTTGCTGATGAACATTGTGCCTTCTACCACGACTACTGTCAACATATTATGCATGATCATTGATGCATGTGAACATGTAATGATGGTCATATTTGGGATGGAAAGGGGTGTCCTTATCTATTCAAATTGCTATTTCTTCAATGATTTACATCATGCCTTCTAATAGGGCTACTATCGGCATATGATACATAATCACTTGATTCATCCATCCAGTTAAATTTTGAGCGCTCAATACTGCCATGTGGTACCCACTATGTGGCACGTTATAGTGAGCACCCATTCCTTTGATCCAGGTAGTAGCGCTCGAAATCTATCATCAGCCTGATGCATGTGAACCCACAATGATGGTTGTATTCTAGTAGGGCTAGTATCGGCATATGATACATGATCATTGATGCATTGTGGGTTCACAATGATGGTTGTATTCTAGTAGATCTAGTATCGGCATATGATACATGTCCATTGATGCATGTAAACCCACAATGATGGTTGTAAGGAGATGCCTTAGACCCAACCTGCTTGAATGCACTGCAGTCAAAGCTCTCACTACTGCATGGTAACCAAAACTTGTGGATGGAGTTGTAGAAGCCTTGTGTACACTTTTGATGCCCCCATAGAGACAAAGGGAAGGGAAAATTCCTTTGTGACATTGTTGCTCGATTAGGGAATAAGCTCTTAATCTCTCAAGCTTGGGCACCCATAGGCTTGGGCTTGACCACCTGGATATGTTGGCCTGGGCAAGGGCTAGTGAGGATGGAGTGAGAGGCTGGAGCCTTGCGTCCATGGGCACATGTAATCTCCTTAGGAGACAATGGCCAGATTGAAGGGCAAAGGGCAATTAGCAAGCAAGGGTTAAAGTCCTTTATGAAGGGTTAAAGGGCAATTAGCAAGCAAGGGTTAAAGTGCGGGAGGTCCCTCGATTAGGGAATCGAATGAGCATGTTACCTCTCCTGGATGGTTTGAAGCTTGGGTGCCCAAGGCTTGGGCTTAACCACCTGGGTTTGTTGGCCATGGCATGATGCCCTCATGTATGCTGGTGAGGGTTCTCCGAAAGAAATTATTGCCTGAGCTTGCTCATTTAGAATCTGCTGCAATGCCGGCTGGCATGCGTGCTCCTCAGAATCTCCACTCCCATTGCCCTCCTCTCCAGTGACGGGAGCCACCCTTGTAGCAGAAGTAAAGAGCCTGCATACGTGGTGTACTTTGGGAAACATGAAACACACAGTTTTGGTGCTTGAAGGACTGACTTTCTTAGGAAACTGGTGATGATGAGAATCGAGAAGCTTTGCAAAGGAGAGGAGCTCGTGGGGGGTAAGGCGAGTGTGCAAGCGGGGCATGGGGAAGAGCACGTACATAGAGTCGGGGTCGGCGTCAGCGTCGGCGCTTAAAGGCGTGGCACGCTTGCTACCTGTAGTATGGAAATCGGCAGGGTGAATCTGGGCTACAAAATGGCCCGGTGGAAACTCAAGCATAAGCTCGCCCACCTTCATGCTGCTGTTGCCGGACTGCACCAGCTCTACATCTACCACACGTCCCTGCGTAGCCTGCACTACTCTGATGACTGTTGACGTGGCAGCAATCTCTAAGGAAGCTAGTGCGCTGCTGCTGCTCACGCAGTTGCCCATTTCCTGCTTGCAGACTGTCTTGGAACAAGAGCAGCGAAGCGTAATTAGGAGAAGAATTGAGGTGTGTGCAGAAAGATGAGAAGAAGAGGCTTCCCTATATAATGCAGGATTGACGAAGGTGCGGAGAAAAGGGCTGGTGGCTGGTGGCTAGTAGTGCGCCCAGTGGACAGACAAAGCGCGTGGACAACAGTTAAAAGAGAGCCCTTTCAGCCGACGTACGTATTGGAGGAGGAGGAGACCAGTCACGACGAGAGCAGTGGCTGTTGCCTTTAACTTTCCACTTTAATGCGATCCCATCGATCGGGAACAAAGGTAACCGAATGCTTTGTCTCATGAACGACAATAATTGACGCCTTCACTGTTATTGCTGCGATCCCATCGATCGGGAACAAAGGTAACCGAATGCTTTGTCTCATGAATGACAATAATTGACGCCTTCACTATTATTGCTGCTGTTCTGCCGCTTTAAAAAAAAAAAAAACCATTGAGCACGGGTAAGGTGGTGGGGAGTGACTCGCATGCCCGAAAATTGCAATCCTTCGTGCCCTTCCTTGGGCGATCAGCCCTACACATGCTTGCCAATTTTTTAATAGGCTTTCCTAGAGAAGGCCAAATCAATCAACCACTCTTCCTATTGGAAGGGTGGTTTCAAAATAGTCCTACAATAGGAAGGGCACTCTTTTATAAAATGCCCTTCACAAACTAAGACTACTTTATTATGTTATGTAATGAGAAATGGCCTATGAACTTTGAGAATAGCGGAATTAGGAGAATTATAGAGAACATTTTTGTGGGACTACTTTAAGAACATAGAGAGTGAACTTAATTAGTGGTATCAACATAACCATAGTACTTAATTAATTGGACATAAACAATACCTATGCAAGAGAGAGAGAGAGAGTTTAGAGAACTTGACAACAGTTGAGGACTGTATTTATGTGGAACCAATCCCCCCTCCAATAGGCTTTTGTATTATAGATTCTCCTATGAAGAGAGACTTGGTATAATACAATCTTTGTGTTCCTTGTGACCTAGGTGATGCAATGAAGATGGAAAGCTTCATGCATCATGAGCATAACACAGACTTTGTAGAACGCATTAACCTCCCCGGCCTCACTCCCAAGGCCTCAAACACCTTCAAAGGTAGAGAGAGCTAGCGAGGAATGAGGGTAGGGAAGAGGAAGAAGAAACATTCGTATGAGAAACAAGTAGTTCCTCACTTATCATCACTCTTCTTGCTAGCATACACAATAGCATAGTAATGAAGATGGAGAAGATGGCAAGCTTAAGCATTGAAGCATGGTTCTTGGTTGGATTTGCATTCCATAGCCAAGAGTGTTGGTGTAGGCTCTCAACTTCTCAATAAGCTTGGAGAAGGAGATGTAGTACTTGATTACTAATGTTTTGAATTTCAACAGGAGACCAAAAAGAAACTTAAGGATATTCCTTGCTCAAAAACCTCAGCTCAATGCTTGCCACATTTTGACAAGACTTCCAAGGATGCTCTCAAACTCCTCGAGTAAACGATGGATGAGGACAAGATCATTCTAAATAGCTTGTTCAAGCATGCAAAATTTGGGGATTGCAAAACATGTAAGATCATCTGCTTCTTAACTCTCCATTTCATAGCTGCTAAGAAATTTATGTGTGTTTTCTCATAGAGATCTTGAGTATTTTGGGTCTGAAATGATAGTACTGTGTATGCTCATGAACATTTCCTCTATAGTGGCCCTTCTTGCATGTTATTTTTAAAGCACAAAGTCTTAAGTGATTGTTTCATAACAAGTATAAGTGAGACTCTATGTGTGCACAATTACCTCACATAATGGGCTTGTATGTAGGTGGACCTATGGATGCATGCAATTATACATAATTTTGTGTTGAAATATGTGCATACCTCACATTGATGGGCTTGTGTGCAGATGCACAAATATACAATCATACATACATAAATCTACTAAATATTTTTATTTTCACAAAAACATATATTTAAATCATGGCCCAAAAATAATTAACCAATCCTTCCCTTGATAGTTGCAAAACATTTTGTTATCGCCTGCCAATGTAACGTTGTAAAGGTGTGTGCACCTTGTTCTTTTTATAGGCTTGGGTTTAAGGTGAGAATGTACTTTGAAATTGCTCAAATTTGTTTGGATTTTTGACAGTAACACTAGGACTTTTCGACCTAAAGGAGAGGGCCAAATGGGATCCTAGAAAGCACTGAAAGGTAGGCGTTTTTTGTTGGATTGAAGGTGTTTACTGATGTTCTTTGGAGAGACATTGTTTGATATTGCTCTTTGAAGTGAAGTTATGGTGCTTCGATAGTTATTGAAGGTAGATACAGACAATGTGTTCATGCATGGCTAGTTCGTGTCTTCACCAATGATGTTTTGGTGCATAAGCATGTCCACAAACATTATGTTGTTATGCATTCTCAATCAAAACAATAAGACTAAGAATGGTTTTTCAAACTTGTGGGTTAGTGTGAAAGGTAGGGGTATTGGGGGTTGTGGTGCATTCACAAGCTCATTGAATGAAAAGGAGAATATAGCTTAGTTGTTGAAGTCTGTATTGCTACGATTGCCCCCTTTAGCCATTTATAATGGACCTATAATTGAAAGGCCAACGTGGTGGGCATGGATGACGAATATGGAGAGTAGATTTTTCATCACTATCCACTATTTACGAAGTGTTAGTAGGGGCTTCCAAGGACGCTCTTAAAAAAATTGCAAGGGTTGTCAAAATTTTCCCCTGCATAGTGAATGCGTGGTGCGTAAAAGACCTTGCTCTCTGAAGGGTAGAACCGTAGAAGAGAATATTGCCCTTCGCTAGGAAGTGTAAGGGCACCCTACAATTTCTAGTCCTGGTGGGGACCATGTAGGTTAAAAAGGCCAAGTTAAGGCCACCTAAGGGGATGGGTGGTTTGGAGGTCAAAAATGGGAATTCTAGTGTTTTTCATTAGGGCCAAAAACGTCTAAAAAAGGGTTGTTTGGTAATCCACGGATTAAGAAATAGGCCAATACTCACTTGACACGTATACAAAAGTATGGCATTCCTGTCTCCTCTAGCTTCAGCTTTTGTGCTTCCATTTTAGCGGAAAACATCTAAATGTCACTTTCATTTGGCTAAATTGCCTATACTTGATGGCGTTCCTGTTATTTTTTACGGATAACATCATATTCTGGGCCTGATGTACATGTTCTCTTTTCTATTTAATACTGTACAATATTAAGCTAGAAGATACGAAATCTTTCTTTTCAAACAGTGATGGTGACATCTATTAATGACTAACCTGTTTTTTTTTTAATGTCTACTTTTCACTTAGCCTCTACTTGTAAGCACCGTATCGAGAGCTTGCACTCAGCATGTGCGTACATAATATCTACATCAACATGGGACCACACTAGAAGACATCCTTTCTCACATTGTTTTGGATCAATGACCACACTGTGCGATTGTGGCTTGATTGATCTAGTCACTCTACCCCCACTCGCCCCGTTCCGGTAGTGTATCCACATCGTGCGTAAAAGGACTCAATGAATTTGTTACTCCTCCCCCTATCTCACCGGTCCAGCTCTTGCCCACACTGCTCTTGTCATTTGTGAGCTTGTCACCCTCCTATCACGTTGTTCTAGCTCTATGGCCACACCACATAAGAACCTTGAATCACCTTGTAAATTGGATTCCTAAGGTTTTTCTAAATCATGTACAAAAGTGCTTAGAGACTTTGACACTCCCCATGTTGCATCATTTTAGCTCCTACCCACACCGCGCGAAGAGGGCATCATACAGCTTGTCACTCCCCCTCTCATCGCGTCGTTCAGGCTCCATGCACACACCATGCACAAAAATCTTGAGTGACTTTATTATTTGGACTATTTTTCTAAATCATGTGCAAAAGCGCTGAGGGACTTTGACACTCCCCATGTTGCATCATTTTAGCTCCTGCCCACACCACGCGAAGAGGACATCATACAGCTTGTCACTCCCCCCCTCATCGCGTCGTTCTGGTTCCATGCAAACACCATGCAAAAAAATCTTGAGTGACCTTATTATTTGGATTTATTTTTCTAAACCATGTGCAAAAGTGCTCAGAGACTTTGACACTCCCCATGTTGCATCATTTTTGCTCCTACCCAGACCGCGCGAAAAGGGCATCATATAGCTTGTCACGCCCCCCCTCATCGCGTCGTTCTGACTGCATGCACACACCATGCAAAAAAATATTGAGTGACCTTATTATTTGGATTCCATTAGTTTTCTCATGCGTACAATATATTAGCAAAAGGCCTATTTGGTGCCACACTATGCCTTGCTTGCACAACGGGATAGGGGGTATTTTTAGAATCTCGCTACCCCCTCATGTTATGTGGGTCATTTTTGGAACGCCAATTTGGTGCCACATTATGCCTTACTTGCACAAAATGGTAGGGGGTTAGTTTTAAAATCTCATTACCCCAATCATGACGTGTGGGCTATTTGCATTCACAGATTCACCTTTCGTGCCTACTATAGATGTCTTTTTATATATAGATCTATTAAGCATATTGGACCCAAGCATAGTCACAAAATTACTCAATTTTATTTTACAAAATATATTACTTGTAACTTTTAAAATCTATATTATTTGAAACCTTTGAAATTACACATTAAGTCCGAAATGCCCAAAAACCCCAAAAACGACTCGCTATATGCCTCGTTCTGACACCCGGAGAGGTCGGTATGGCCAAAGAAGGCCTCCGGAGGCACTATCCCGTATGGTGCGAGGAGAGGGATAGGCAGAGTCCTATCCCGTATGGTGCAAGGAGAGGGGTAGGTAGACTCTGCCTACCCCTCTCCTCGCACAGTACGGGATAGTGCCTCCGGAGGCCTTTTTTGGGCATAGCAACCTCTCCTAGTGTCAGAACGACGCATATAGCCAATTGTTTTCGAGGTTTTTGGGCATTTCCGACTCATTTGTGATGTTTAAATTTGGTCATTTTTCTCTATTTGAAAGTTATAATCTTAAGTTGAGTCAAAAGAGCTGAAGCAACAAAGTTTTATTAACATGGCTTAAAGGCAAGGGACTCGATGGTGATGAAGATTCTAATAATGATGGTCCATGCCAATGGTTTCTAGATATCATGTTATAGGATCATTGTCACATGGAAGTCTACATAGAAGAGTGAAAAAATTTCAAGCTCAAGTTTGATCTCAAACAAATGTTAGAATAGTTAAAAGGAAACTTGTCTTAGGAGTTATAGATGAGTAAAAAGATTGTGTGGAAAAGAGGAGATAAAGTGTTAATCTTGATGTTGCAATGTTTAGAGGAACATATGTTGTAACTTTACAAGGTATTATATTGTGAAAATGAATGTTTTGCAAGGAGATTGAAAGTAAATTTATAAGTAATTATATCGTTAAAATGATAGTCTTTTGCAAGGAATGATATTGTAACTTTGCATCTAAATAGTCTCCTCCTTGGAATGATTGTGATGTTCACAGCAAGGTGGTTGTTGTTGGTTCTTTGATCTCATCCTCTATAATTCCCTCCCTTGGTACCGATTTAGTTATTTTAGTGGATTGCTTCTTCTTTGTCATCCTCCCTTTCTTGTTGATATGAAGAATGAAGTTTGTGCTTGATAATGTGACTTCTAAGAAAACTAAGTGAATCTTTTAGCTTTTAAACCTCCCGTTGAATAATCCTGCAAAGCATTTCCTGTACTTTTAGAAACAGTTGGATCCTTCTCGAAATGCAGATGGCCACCATGGAAATCTATTTATGAGCGTAAGGCTTCAGATTTTTCTATTTACCTTCTAGTTTGTGGATCAACAGGATACAAGCTGACTTCTGTCCATATCCATTTGCTTGCTCCCTTGGCTTTGTAATGCTTGAGCCCAGAGGCATGAAACCTTTGATACACGACCCTCACGGTTTCTTACATGTACACTTGGTTGAGCTTGATTTTCATATGGAACAACTTAATGAGTTTCTAGGCAGAGTGCAAATGGTGAAAAAGCTTGTGAGGCTGAAGGGAGCTTCTAACCAGAGCAAAACTAGTGAGTTTGGAAAACTTGTGAGGCTGAAGTGAGCTTCTAGGAAGGACCACTGTGGTTTTTCTCTCTTCACCATTGCAAGAGAACCACCATTTTGTTCTCTTCACCCTCACAAGCTTTCCACTTTTTCTCACTAGTTTTGCTTGGCTACAAGCTCGCTTCCACCTGACAAGTTTTCCCATTATTTCTACTCTGCATGGAAACCGTTTTTCTCTCCTCACCCTCACAAGATTTTCAAATTTTCTCACTAATTTTTCTCTTCCTAGAAGCTCACTTTAGCGTCACAAGTTTTCCAAACTCACTAGTTTTGCTCTGGTTAGAAGCTCCCTTCAGCCTCACAAGATTTTTCACCATTTGCACTCTGCCTAGAAACTCATTAAGTTGTTCCATATGAAAATCAAGCTCAACCAAGTGTCACTATGGGAGAATGCTGCTGTTACCGCACAACATTACCGCATAAGAGGAGAGAGAGAGCTTCAAGAAAGAGAGAGATTGTATGTTGCAGCCCCGCCGGCGCGTTTTCCGATTTTTCCACGAGTATTACTGCACTTATTACCGCATATATAGCCACGCATATTACCGCAATAGAAAAAGAATCCAAGGGGCCCATTCCTCTCCCACTTTTCCCTTTCTATAAATCCTATTCTATTTTGTTACTTTTCAGAAATTGGTACCCCCTTTTTGCACGGAGTGTAAGAAATCCCATTCTCATTGGGATTTTTAGTACCAGTCTTCTCTTTGCCTGCCTCATCTATTGGTATGATTCTCCTACTCTACTCATTTGTACTCCATGAGATTCTATATCAAAAAATATTTTGTTTCCACCTCAAAATCTTATGTCAACTATGCATTCATATGGAAATGGCAAGCGAACGATGATCAAAATTGTATTGTCACCCCCTTTTTGCATGGAGTGTAAGAAATCCCATTCTCATTGGGATTTTTAGTACCTCTCTTCTCTTTGCTTGCCTCATCTATTGGTATGATTCTCGTACTCTACTCATTTGTACTCCATGAGATTATATAAACAAAAATATTTTGTTTCCACCTCAAAATCTTATGTCAACTATGCATTCATATGGAAATGGCAAGCGAACGATGATCAAAATTGTATTGTCTTGCATTCATAAACAAATAGCCTTTTTGTACAGCATAAGTAGAGAAAGAAGACAAAATCCAAAAGATATTTATTAATTTTCATTCTCCAATAGATCTCTACAAGTGCTTACATTCATGTCCAACCCCATGGTAGCTAAATCAACAAATAAATCTATTGATTCATCTACAGCCTCTCCTATTGAATCATCATCATCCTCTCCATCCTCGTCCTCCTCCTCACTATGGTTGGTTCTCCTCGACCTCAACTGCATCATCGTCATTGGCGTCTTCTTGAGATGGTATGGTGGGATCTGCCAAAGTCTCTATGTTCGTATCTGCAAAGATAGATCTGCTCCGTGGTGTGATTGGAATAACATACCAAAGTCGTTGTCGATACATACAAGGCACATAAAACACCTGAATGTAGTTTTATATGTATCATATAATGTTTTAGCGAGTTGCACATGGACTTTACCTGCTCACAACTATTAGGTTGCACCAAGTTGTCGGTCTTCCCGCGATGAAATTGCCCGGAGTCTACCATATAGAGCCCATTCTCATGTCTCTTAACCTCACCCGCAAACCATCGGCAGTCAAAGAAATATTTGTGAAATGTTCTGAAATCCACTTTGATTATCCTCTCTATTTTTCCACATTCCCTCACCTCTTGTGTTGTCATGTCAAAGTTGCCCATAACTCCACTATCGTGAGTGGTTCGACGCTCATCTATCTTGCGGGTTCGAAAATGACGTCCTTCGGACCACATAGAGTTGAATGTGAAGGCCTGCAAAAACCAACCAAGATAGATGACAGAGAGAGAGAGAGAGAGAGAGAGAGAGAGAGAGAGAGAGAGAGAGAGAGAGAGAGAGAGAGAGAGAGAGAGATGACACACATATACACACACACACACCCACACCCACACCCACACACACTCGCACACACACACTAAACACATTGAGAATATTACCCTTGGTAGACATCCTCGCGCGTACTCCCATTCTTTAGGGATTATTTGTTCTCCTTGTGCCTTGGCCTTGGTCATGGCATTGTGTATCCACCCAACTGGAATTAGATCACGGTATTTGGCAAGCTCTTAAGGAAAGGGAGGTTCTCGCCTACCACCATGCGACCTCTTCCATGCTTCCCTCTCCCTTTCTCTCGTTGTACGTACCTCAATAATGCAATGCAGGGGTCGATGCACTATTGAGGTACGTTTAAGTGTAATAAGTGTTAGTTTCACTTCTGCGCGGGCCTATTTCCCTCTCCATCTCCAAGTTTTCTCTCCTTCTCCCTCTCCATCTCCAACCTCTTTTACTCTCTTCATCTCCATCTCCACCATATCCAAGCGATCGAGGTAACGACTGTAAGTGCTCGAACTCTCTCTCTTTCTTCTCGTTCTTCTACACACACATACAAACACATACACACACACACATGCACACACACACAATGCTTACACATTGCACACACACACACATGCACTAACATGCACACACGTACACACACACATTGTACACACCCGCGCGCACACACACACACACACACACTATTTTGTGCACAATCACACACTAATGCTTGCATTAGTGTGTTCATGCATTATATACACACTAATGCCCGCATTACTGTGTGCATGCGTTACAAGCACACACTAATGATTGCATTAGGGTGTGCTTGTGCATGACTTAGTGTGTAAACACACAATGCATGCACAAGCACACCCTAATGCAAGCATTAGTCTGTGCAAGAATTGCATTAGTGTGTGATTGTGCACAAATTAATGTGTTTTCACACACTATTTTGTGCACAATCACACACTATGCATGCGTTACAAGCACACACTAATGCAATCATTAGTGTGTGCATGCATTATACACACACACACTAATGCTTTCATTAGTGTGTGCATGCATTAGTTAGTTTTTACACACTAATTTGTGCCCAAGCATACACTATTGCTTGCATTAGTGTGTGCATGCATACACTAATGCTTGCATTAGTGTGTAATTGAGCACAAATTTGTGTGTTTTCACACACTAATTTGTGCACAATCACATACTAATGTGTGCATGCATTATACACACACGCATTAGTTAGTTTCTACACACTAATTTGTGTCCAAGCACACACTAATGCAAGCATTAGTGTGTGCATGCATTATACACACATACACTAATGCAAGCATTAGTGTAAGATTGTGCACAAATTAGTGTGTTTTCACACACTATTTTGTGCACAATGCATGCATTATACACACACACACACTAATGCTTGCATTAGTGTGTGATTGTGCACAAATTAGTGCGTTTTCACACACTATTTTGTGAACAATGCATGCATTATATACACACACACACACACACTAATGCAAGCATTAGTGTGTGCATGCATTAGTGTGTTTCCACACACTAATTTGTGCCCAAGAACACACTAATTCAAGAGTTAGTGTGTGAATACCTCTCTAGCACACACTAATGCTTGCATTAGTGTGTGCTTGTGCACAAATTAGTGTGTCTACACACTAATGAATGCAGAAGCACACACTATTGTGAGCATTGGTGTGTGAAAAAATTGCACACACTAATGCAATCATTAATGTGTGCATGCATTACAAGCACACACTAACGCTTGCATTAGTGTGTTCTTGGGCATGCATTAGTATACCAAAACATACCTCCATTATCACTAGCATACCAAACATACCTCCATGTGGGTGTGCGATGAAGTTGATTGAGACCCAAATGGTCACAGAGAAGCCCAACGGTAGATTAAGGTCCAACACACACACACACTAGATTAATTTCTTTGCCACACACTAACGCACATACACAATTAATTAATTAGAAGCGCACACACACACACTCTAAATGGATGCAAAAAAAAAAGCACACAAACCATTTCTTAAATATGAGATAAAAGGAATCCTATGCAAGGAGGAATCCTATGCAATAAAGAATCTCACTTTGACTAGAATCCAAAGTTAATTAGGGTTCCTTTTTTTTGTGAAATTGTAGGATATAGCATCCTCTTCCACGCCCAGCTATCGATCCATAGAGGACTTTCTCGCCGAGGGCCTCTCTTACGAGGACGCTTGTGATGCTTACTACTCGCAGTCTTCCTCCCACCACTCACAATCCACCTTCGGCTTTCAATGGTTCCGAGATGCAGTACACGACCCCGACCTCGAGAGGGCATACCGTGCCGAGGCAGAGTGGCTATCCTCGCAGCAGAGTCTTCGAGGGCGGTACACACCAGCACAGTTGGCTGCCTATGTGCTCTCACGGCTTGCGACACCGGGTGACGGAACTTTGATCGTGCAGAGTGTGCCTCCCATTGGGCCTCCCTCCACCTTGCCCTCGACTTTCCCGTCACCCACACCTCCCTCCACCTTGCATTCGCGGCGATGGACGCCCGCACCGTCGAGTTATCCGTCGCCTACACCACCCAGCGGTTCGGGCTCGGGTCAACGCTCCTCGGGTGGCCAACGCTCTTCCCGTAGTGGTGGCTCACGCTCTCGTCGAGGTAGTGGCTCGTGCTGCTTTGGTGGTGGAGGGGGCAGTGCTACAGATTCACCTCCTCTTACACCACGACCTCCTCGCTCACCCCTTGGAGCTCCACATGAGGATGAGGACCACGATGCGCCCGCCTCGGACACTCGTGGCTACTACTATTATAGAAATCGAGGGGAGGGAGGTGGATCTAGGTTCCTCTTTGGGGAGGACATTTTGAGGGCACCTTAACCAGTTGATCCACTCGACATACCAAGATTGCTTTAAATCTTTCAAAGATCAGGACCCAGCCGACTTGACATACATTCAAACAACATTGCTTATGCAGTTCCCTAATCCGGAAGTGGAAGAGTTCTCCAGGCAGTGGCTCGAGGAGTACGTCAAGAATTTCTTGAAAAACTAGAAGTCCAGTGTGCAGAGGGCGGCCAAGCGAAAATTTGAATTTGAGGGTCACAACTATCGCCCTGGAAATGTTCATGACGAGGAGTGGGAGAAAGCCCAGGGTGAGCTGGAGGACGAGAGAGTGGTAGGTGCTAGGGCGCACACCCGGCAAGTGGAGGCGAGGGCGTAGCAAACGCCCACGCATTACCGCTCGGGCGGAAAAGCAGCATGGAAAGATAAATTTGTGAGTGCGCGCATTTTCATTTGAATTGATTTAATTTGTGGTAATAAGGTTAGGTTTGTGATATTTTTTAATTGATATACAACAAAATATTACTATGACCCGCCCAAGCCGAGAGATCCAGAGATATAGAGAGAGCCACTCCGAATATCAGACATGGTGCTGGCTGTATGAAAACAACAAAATCAATCGCAAAGAATTTGAAAATGCATGTCGTACACTACAGCCTGTAAGTGTGAACTTTTAAAAAAAAATGAGTGCATGCAGAATTATGTATCCATTTGTATTAATTAAAGGTTTTGTTGTTTTTTTCTTTTCGAGAGTCAAGGATTCCCTCGAGAGGTCTCAGGATCCGTCTTCTTTTGGCCATAGTTGTATAGCCCCCATGTATCGCCTATCTGGGCAATTTTGTAATATCCGATATAATTAAACACTTGATTTTGGCCCAAAGTCTTCTTTTGGCCACAGTTGTATAGCCGCCATGCATTGCCTATTTGGGCAATTTTGTAAACAGTTTCTCCAATATAATTAAACATTTGATTTTGGCCCATAGTTTTTGTGCAATGAAATTGTTGTTTTTTTATTTATTAAAGGTATAGGAAAAAAAATGCAAATGACCATTTGGATGGGTTCTACTGAGGACCATCCAAATGGTCATCTGCTTTTTTTATCAATTACTTGCGTGCCCGATAATGCTTGCGATAAGTCCAACGGAAATAAGAGCGGAAATATAGCCGGGTTGATTACCGCGTATTGCTGAAGGACCATTACCATGAGCATTGACTCGAGCATTACCGCCCCCGAGATTTTTTGACTTGAGCTTTTCCTTTTTTTTTGTGCGTCTATCTGAGCAGTAATGTGCTCCAAATGTCATAGTGGGTTAAGTTGGTAGACCAGCCACAATAGGGATCCAAAGGAGGTAAAATAGGGATCCAAAGGGGGGGGGCATCTGCAAAAGAGCATGTGCAACAATGGGCTTTAAAGACCCTAAGGTTCAGCCCATTAAGACTTCTAAAATGCTAAGGTTCCAAAATTCAAAGTCTATGTCCAAATGGTCAAGCTTGGTGGAATTGGATTCTTTGTGAGTGTACACAGAAGTCTTCAAGACTCCTACATAAGAGGGGGGGAGCCCTATAAGTAGCGGATGAGAGAGAACACGTTCCAAACACACTCACAAGATCCCTTTACACAAAGGGAATAGGGGACACATGTCATCTCTGTAGCCTAGTTGCCCCCAAGGTGCACTCAAATCCTATTAAATGGCCATAGAGGTGGACCAATGAGAATTAGGCTAGAGTACTTTTAGTTTAATTCATTTAAAAACACTTGATAAAAGAACCAATAGGAATTAAGCTCTCTAACAGACTATTCGACAGTCTCCCAAGGGGTCCAATGAGCATTTAACAGCCCAATAGCTTGCCTGATTCCTATTGGCCAGAAGACAAAGGTGTCCAATTGAGATTTTCATTGCATTAATTAATTACCTAAAGATATCAAAAAAGGGGAAAGGGGACACATGTCACAAGGCTATCACTTATGCTTCTCAAATGAAGATGGAAGCTTCAAGCACTAAGAAAACACTTTAAAACACAACATCAATTCCCTCACAGTCTCAGACCCAAGACCTCACACACCTTCGAAGATGGTGAGAGCTAGCGGGGTATGAGAGTAGATTGGGAAGGAGTAATCTTACGAGAAAGAAGTATATCTCCTCACCTAATCACTCATAATATCTTAGCATAGCTTAGTAATAAGCATGCTAGAGGAGATGAGAATGTATTGAAGCTTGGCTCTTGCTTGGATTTGCATCACAAAGCCAAGAGTTGTTGGTGTAGGCCTCCCTTCTTCAAGCTTGGAGTAGATGATGAGCTTTCTACTAAAGCTTGAGAAGGAGAGAGAGAGAGAGAGTCTTCTTGCTTCACACATGAGTTTGTGTGAGTGTGCGTGTGATAATGCCTTGTCAAATTCAGCCCCCCTGTCTCTCTTGGTCAATACCTCTTGCACCCCATTGGACCATGCAAAGCTTAGCAATTGAAGGAACACCAAGAATTGTATTGTAAAATGTATCCCTTGATGGGGGAAACCTATAACACAAAGCCTTTTGGAGGGGAGACCGGCTCCATATAAATCCGGTCCTCAACTGTTGTCAATAGCTTAATTTCTCTCTCTTTTGAAGTATTGTTCATGCCTATCTAACTAGGTGTTATGCTTTTTGATGCTCTCTCCATCCAAGCACTCTTGCTATGCTCGATCATTAGGAATCTATTCTAATAAAATGCTCACTATGTCTATGCTATTTTCCGCTACACACAAGTTACTAGGCCATTAAATATTTCAGTTATTTTTCCTTCGCATGTGGTGAGTTTCCTGGGCTCTCCAATGCATCTGTTTGTACAGCCCTTGTGCCTAAAGAGAAGTTGGGTTTTGTGGATACTCTTGAAGGAAAGTTAGGATTTTCTTTCTTGAGTAAAGGTGATCAGATGATTGAAATTGGCTTTTTCCTACTGATCTTTCGAGTTTTAGAATAGAGTGGATGGTTTTGGATATTTGGACGGTCCTTGACTGAAGATAGAGGTACGCCAAGGTGTCTCCTTGATGGTGGATCTCGTCCTTTGTTGAAGTGTGATTGGTTATACTGTTCTCTATCAAAGGTATGAATTGAACTCTCTTCTTGCATGTGGTTGATGGCGATGCAGAGTTGCATGTTTGTTTGAATTGTGACACTCCATGTTGATGACTTGAGGGTGTAATTGGAACTCGCTACTTCTTTTTTGCCATTCTTGCAAATTCCTCTACTATTGAAAAGCACGCCAATCATAAGAAATGTGAAACTTTAGACAAGCTAAGTAGAATGTAATTCAATCTTGAATATATAAGAAACATGAAACTTCAGGGATGTTGTTTAGTTTGTGATTTACACTTGAATACTGTAGAGTTAAGGAAAAACACTTAGTGAAGAGCTAAAAAGATGAATCTTGAATGCATAAGAAACATGATACTTTAGGGATTTTATTTAGTTTGTAATTGAAACTTAAATATTCTAGAGTTATGGACAAACACTTGCTGAAGAGTTGAAAGTTTAATTTGACAAGTTTTGTAGAAGATTTGAATACTCCTTAACTCAAAATTTTCTCTTGGGATCTGGTTTTGGACCTTGCTACAACAACAAACCCTATTGTCATTCTTGTGCAGCATAAGTGAAGTGCATAGAAGATCCTTGATGCTTGGATTTGCGAGGTACTATGAACATAAACACCAGGATAGCATGGACCTTTCTACAACAACAAACCCTACCGTTGTTCTTGTGAAGCAAAAGTGAAGTGCACAAAAGACCTTCGAGGCTTGGATGTCTATGAATCAAGCAAACTTTGCATTTGTAGGGTGCAATAGAGTTCATCATGAGTGTGGTTTTGAGAGAATTTTTAGCTTTGTTGGCTACCATAAATGTGATGTTGTTTGACTAAGTAGCTTCTTATGAAATGATTTGAGGTGTTTGCTTGTAACATGATGTGCTCGATTTGAGGTGTTTGCTTGTAATAGGATGTTCCCGATAGGAAGATGACAGAAACTCTGTTTGTCTTTAGTTTGAAGGATTGGAGGACTCTATTTCTTGCAATCACTCCTAAGTAGTTTAAGATGTATCTTGTTAGTAGTGTGACTGCTTGTGGCTTGAGTTGTGTGTGTTAGGTGGAAATAGGAGAGATAAATTTTTTATAAAACAATTTAGTAAGCTATGTGTGTAAGGTTGAGACGTAAGGTGAATATAGAAGGTATGCAAGGGAAAATTCAGTTATTTCTGTGCAAGGCGTAATGGTTGTAAATTGAATATGATGAGTGGGTGTTGTCTTTACGCTGATTTGAGTAAATAAGTTTCATGCTTACTTTATGTCTTCTTTGAAGTGTATACATCATTGTGTTGAGAGTGGTCATTCATGTGCATGTGATGATTGGGTATGGAGAAGATCTGAAACTTGGACAAGGAGTTGATGGCACCATTCATTTCCTAGAGAAGTCTATTTAGATAGCTAGTCATGTGTCACATGTAGACCACTTCACTCTAAAAAAGAGAGCATAGTCTTGTGTATTGTGAAATTAGTGCATTTTTTTCCTTTTGAAGGGCCACATTGTAAAGGTGTGACTTTTGTTAACAAAATGTGGTTTTCTATTGGCCCCTTTACTTTATTTACACCCTCAAGGAGAAACATTGGGAGCACCCAAGAGAATGTAGCATGCGAGCGTCGAACCCTCGACCTTGGAGTTACATCACAAAGGTCTTACCAAGTAAGCTACTCTTCTTAGGATAATATGTAAGTAATGTATTGATATATTATGCTAATTACTAGGATGATAAAACCATGTAAAGGGATGCAGACTAAAGGTAGAGATGCAGACTCAAAAAAAAAAGGGAAAGGAGAGAGAGAGAAACCTTTCATGCAAGCAATCGAGTAGGGTTAGGCCCAACACCCTTGCCCCCCATAATCTCAAACGAGAGGCACTCATGGCGTCAAGTTCCTTCCTTGGACTGCTCAAACTCACCTGCATCACTGGTGCCTAATTGTGGGAAAGATCAAATCCCCTCCGGCACAAGCTGTTGGTACTTCAAACTCCAATGCCATCCAAGGTGAACTAAGGTCTATCAATCTTCTCCTTGCCAATGTGCCCCTACCTCAGCTAAAGAATACACTCCGGCTATAACACCTCACCATCTCCCTTGATCCCCAGCATGACATCACCCATCCTCTTCTTGGATCGCCGCTCCATAATCAAAATCCTACTGAGAGAGATACCAAGAGACAACTCAGAGTAGCTCCCAATGTAGTTGGATAGGATATTTTCCAAGAAACTCCTCAAGACCCAGAGGACCGAGCCCTTGTAGGTCTCTTAGTAGGTCCCCGCCTTCCTATAAATAATGAATTAAGGCTCAGTGGAGTTATAGAGGCGTGGAGTTTGATTCTTGTTAGTCCTCGCCTAAAATCCACATGCTATATCTCTTCAAGAACCCTGAGATGGCCTTCGATATGCCTGAAATTGGCTAGTGGGTCATGAAGAATTCCCATTTTCTCTATTTCAAATTTTCTCCCTCATTTAATCCTAAAGTTCCTACGCTTTGTAATTACCTTATCTAGGTCAAGTTCCCAGACCTCTCCAAACCCATGACCATGACATTGATATCATCATCGATGATGGCAAACTTTTGAGTAGCCTTCCAAATACAAGTATCTATCATGAGCTTGTTTTTTTGTGGGGTGAATGGGCATTTTGTGAAGGAAGGCCCGATGAAAAGCTTATCAAAGTTGATGGTGTGGAAGCACACAAAGAGAGAGAGAGAGAGAGAGAGAGAGAGAGAGAGAGAGAGAGAGAGAAAGAGAGAGAGAGAGAGAGAGAGAGAGAGAGAGAGAGAGAGAGAGAGAGAGAGAGAGAGAGAGAGAGAGAGAGAGAGAGAGAGAGAGAGAGAGAGAGAGAGAGAGAGAGAGAGAGAGAGAGAGAGAGAGAGTTTGTTGATCCAACCAATTGGAAAAGGAATTAGTTAATTTATAATCAGGGATTGGTTGTGATTATATACTATCCAATATAATTTTCCCTACTTAGAATCTTGTCAAATAAGTACCTAAAAGACAAACTCATAACTAGGATCACATTGGGAATTCACTTGAGATGCATGAACTTTAATATCCTCTCTTGCAATTAATAGTGGACATATTTAAGAAGACCAAGTTGATGAAGAATCTATCATGGGCACCCCAACTCCAACGCCAAGATACTCGCACCTTAGATTTGCTACCGGCGGTAAACTATCACCTAAGAAGGTTTTCATATCGAGCTCTAGTTGCCTCATGAAAATTTGAACTATAAACCACACTACGTTGAAGATTCCCCATTCTTGAAATGAGAACACATCACGTCCAAGATTTTCCAAGATGATGAACTTTGGAACACATCCTATCTATAATTGATAGTGTTTTGTACATGTTGCACTAGCTCCTTCCCAAATGCAATGTGCTCTCGAACCCTAGCTTCAAACACTGGTAACTTGAGATCAGACACATGGGTCCAATTATGTATCACAAGCTCCAATTGCCCCTCTCTACCCCTCACAAGACTCTCTCTAGTAGCTGAGGCATCTTGTGGCAACAACCACTAACCTAGAAATCTTGCACCCTGGCCAATATAACCACCACCATGTCTGGCACCATGTAGATCTCCTAAGTGGGATCATTTACATTGTCTTCCTTGTCAAGACTACCTTTTCCTTACCTGTGCTCTTTCATTTACCTTTTGTTTTATAGCCTTGAGAAAAACGAAGCATATTCTCGCTTACGGACTTTGAGATCATCGCAACCACTGATTGAGTGTCATTCAATGCACTATCCATAGTTGATGATTGAGCTTGGATCATTAAATTTTTCATTGAGGTTGAGGCTATGTGACCCACATAAACATTTCAAAAGATCTGTCTAGTGACCCTTCACTTTGGGGAGCACTCCAAGATGCTCTCCCAAAAGAAACCAGCTCCCCATCACTCTAGAGGCATCTCCCTATCGATTCAAAATAATTCATAGGTCCTAGAAACACACATATACGAGAGAGAGAGAGAGAGAGAGAGAGAGAGAGAGAGAGAGAGAGATAAGAGATAGTGAGATTTTAGAGTAAAGAGAAGTGGTCGACCTCTTTTGACAAGAAGAGATGGCTCCATTGCAAGTAAGGATCTTAGGAGCCTGTGTGGGGAAATGCAAGCAAGGATACACATTGGTCAAGGTGGATTCTAATGAACTTAAAGTGACACTACAAGAAGGAAAAGTCAAGAACTACCCAGAATTGTTGCGAATTAACAAAGGAAAATTGAAAGAAAAAAAATTGTGTGAGCAGAAAAAGCAGCTGCAAAGAGAGTTGTACTGGTCCAACAACAATATGCACGGTAGTAGTTATAGATATATATTTGTGACTATTGCCACATCAGATTACTGTCAGTATTATTATGTATACTACCACTACAATATTATCGCTACACAAATTTTCAAAAATAAAGATGCTCACTTGGGCCATCCATTTTTGGATGGCCTTGACCTCCATGAAACATATCAAATATCAATTGCATTGTAAAAAGTGCAGAAAAGAAAAACTTTGAAATTATATGCCTCACCTTACTACATATTTGAAGTGCAAAAGATCAATACTTAATTTAATTACAAATAAAGCTAGAATTTCAAATGAGTTTATGTGCAAATCATGAGGGTTTGCTGTGTCATATTTGCACTTGTAAAAGAGGAATACAAAAAAAAATCTATCAATCTAAGTACTTGTATTCATGGTCCTCCTTATCCTTGTCTAAACATACATGAGTTTGATTGCTTTAAATCTAAAATAATCAAAACCAAATTAGATAAATAAATAACCCAAAATGCTCAATAGAATATCATTAACTACACTTACTGCTTGTAGAGATTTGACTGCTACGTCAAATTTCTTGGGAGAGATATGATGATTTTCCAACAACCACCATCACCAAGTATCGACTCACTACGTGTGTGTCTCTTGATACTTGACCATCTCTCTAGTAGGACAAGTCAGAATGATATTTCCTAAGTTCAAAATAACCAAAAACAATCATAAGCTAAAACATATTCTATACAAAACTTGCACAATGAAGAATAACTTCCATATTTATTTGTCTAGGATGCCATGTATCCCAAACCATAGTTTGTGGGAGTTTTTTTGGCCCAAGCTTCATGTTGTTGTTTGCAGGATGAGCTCGTTGCCAATTCCTTGTCCTTTTCTTGCATCGCCTACTCTCACTTTGCATCTACCATGTTGTTGCCATGATAGATCCTCTCTGGATTTGTGACTTGGTTGGCCGCATTATGTCATACACTTGAGTGCTTGTCTTTTAGAATATTTTTGACACACCTTTCCAATCATTGCATCCAAAAATGTTCATTGCAGCAAACATTCAGAAATCTAGCATACAATGCTTCCTCAACATAGCATACATGATCGGATAGTTGATCTTTGAATTTAATAAAAAAATTCTTATACATTAAGAGTATATGAATGTATAGGTGGCGCCAAAATGAATTAACATAGGTAGTGCCAAAATAGACCTCTCCAACCAACTTGACCCTAGTAACACCCATGTGTATCTGACATGGGCATGCCAGTGTCCTCATCCTATATAGTTGGAGTGGCACGCTCTGAAACAAGTGACCTTGCCTCCCCTCCACCACCAAAATAGGCATCCAATAGGAGTCCCCATTGCTCAACCTATCATGGCACTCGCTACATTGAGACAAATGCCATTGTGTGCTACTGAAAGACGTTTGTTGATCACCTGTGGAGTGTCGACTAGACTTGGGTGAAGCAAAGTCAAATAGAGTGGTATGGGTCCCTACAATGGAAGGGGGGCGGGTCCCTATGCGGTGTATGCTGGATAAAATATACCCAGGGCTGCTAAAAAACACACTACTAGGACTCTTTGTCACTAGGGACGCTTTTTTGTGTCGCATAAGGTACATAAATAGTGTTTCTATAGAATCATTGCATAAGCAACCCTCATAGAGACACCAAAGTGTTGTATAAGTGACACAATATGGAATCACTTATGTGATGCCCATCATTGCTTATGCTACACAAATAACAACCATTTCTTGGCATCATTTAAGCGATGTACTATTAACTACATTGCTTAAGCGACGCTATTCTCTTTCTTTTTTAGCACATGTCGGTCGGGGGCTCTTGGAAGTCCGACCATAAATGCGCTTAATTCCCAAGGATCTCTCTCTCCCTCTCTCTCTCTCTCTCTCTCTCACACACACACACACACACACACACACACACACACAAACACACACACACACACACACACACACACACACAAGGCTCTCTCTCTCTCTCTCTCTCTCTCTCTCTCTCTCTCTCATACACACACATTCAAGGTTGGAATTGGAGCTAATCTCTTCAGATAGCTGATTCTAGTGTTAGAGTTTACAGCTACTGGTGATTCATTAGTCAATTAGTAGAACACGGAGGAAAAGATAAAAACTAAGCTAGAAGAGTTACATGAACTGGAATACATCTGATGAGAAATAAACAAATTGAATGACTGGAATTAGTGTTTAAATTCAGATTCAGATTCAGATGCAGATTTAGAAGGAATGAATACAAAGCTTATCTGGCTGGAGTATACTCGACTACTGTATTAGGAATTACAGAGTAAAAGTACAAGTGGGGATAATGTTGCTTAGGAACAGCTTCAGGACTACAACCACACACTAAGAGTAGGAAGTCAAAAGATAAAACAGCCCAAAAGTTGTCAGGACACGGGTCCTGGCACGGGTCCGGGCCAAGGGCCAAGGGCTAGGACCCGTGTCTTGACAAAAGTACAGCCAACAATTGCCAATCCGATTACAATGTAATGGGTCCTATTTATAGCCTCTTGGAGTTACTATGGTAACCTTCATGGTAATTATTGAATAATCTGCTGCTCGGTTTTCCAGAATCTGGCTCCCACCTAGTGAAAGTGCCTCCGCCAGTGAGACTGCCTCCGCCATCTACATCCTTCCCTCCTTTCTTAAATTTTCGTAAGAGTCCAAAATTTCCATTGCTCAGCTATTATTGAATAATCCGCTGCTCGGATTTCCAGAAGCTGGCTCCCACCTAGTGAAAGTGCCTCCGCAAGTGAGACTGCCTCCGCCATCTACATCCTTCCCTCCTTTCCAAAATTTTCGTAAGACTCGAAAATTTCTGAAAAAAATCTACAGTCTGATCCTTCTAAAACATGGTGATAGCCGTTTTTCCACTTTCCATAATTGTCATAGTGAGCTACCTCACCCTACCAAAATCACCCAAACACTGTGGCTATCCCTACCATTTCACTGTACATAGGCGTGTGTGAGTTAGGGGACTTTCCCTATATTTTCTTAAAAACCCTCAGCTAGTTAGTCACTGGGCTAGTTGAGCCAAAAAAATAAATAATAAATAAAAATTAAAATATATTATGACCCATTTGTGTGTAAATATTGCATTGTATATATGGCCTAAATATAGGGATTTTTATAATTATTCTGGTATTTTATTTAAATATTTAGGCGTGTGTTTTATTAAACCTGTGTATACCTTCTTTCATCCTCTTACACCATAAGTATATTTTCTGCCAATGTGTACATACTCTAACCTCATATTTTTCTTTTATACAAATCACTCTCACATTTTCACCCTCACCCTTGTGAAAACAAAAAATGGTTTCTACTTCCTTAGTCACGTTTATTATATTATTTTCATTTACTCGCATACCTTTTCCTCTTTCACCCAAAATAATACAAAGAGGGACCATATCATATGATTCCAATATCTTTCCATATCCATAATTTCTCCATATTTTTTAAAATATTTTTACTCATTATTCTAACACCATGTGCTCATTGAGCTAAAATCCATGAATAGTCCATACACTAGTCCCACCATGTATATATTGCTTTATTCACCAATAATCCTCCTCCATGCATGTGTAAAGAGGGCAACTTGGATGCTTGTATTATGATATGACAAAGGAGGGGCTCACTCTTGGATGCATTCTACAAATTCAACAAAGGAAGGGGCCACTAAAAGACTTTTGCAGGCATAAAAAACAGGCTTTTTGGTGAGATTTTTGGCACCCATCTCCACTCCGAATTTGGAGCGGTGGTCAAAAGAAAAAATGTAGCCCACAAACTGAATAATCACCTCAAATAGTTTGCTGATTTTTGGAGAAACCACCGGTTAGATAGGATTCTTTGAGTGGACCCCAGTTGGCCCACTTTTCTCACAAGTAGCCCATAGTCTTCTCTCACCTCTTTCCACACTTCCACACACACACACACATACACATTCCTCTCAATCCCTCACTTAAACTTGCACCTTCAATGGTTTCTCATACCTTCTTCACCATTAACCTCCCCTCTTACTCCCATAGCTCTCATATGAGCTCTACATGTACATACACCACCTCTATGCCTCTCTCTATTACTTCCAAAGTACAATTCCATCTTACCACTTCTCTATATACATAAAATACAGCATGTAAACCATGGTTAAACTCTGCAAACCAAGAGATCTCATTGACCAAATTACCATTTTCATCACGATAATCAACCTTGGCGGCGGTGGAGTAAAGAAGAGAAGACAAAGAAGAAGATTGATAGTCATTTTGAGAACCTACACAAGTCAAAAAAAAATTCAAGCTTCACCATCACAAGAATTTACTCACTTCATTCAACCATCCACCCCATTCTACGCATTGTAAATATATCATTAACTTTCTAGTGATTACTAACACTAACCACTAACATACTAGCACAAAATAGCATTGACCTAACCATAAAAAACACCTCACCTCAAGACATGTGCATAGTATCTCTCTCTCTCTCTCTCTCTCTCTCTCTCTCTCCTTTCTTAAAACTCTACTTTCATCTTATCTACCATCAATAATGGTCTCTTTTGAGCCCACATGCATGACTCAAGTAGACAAAGAAGACCCACAATGTTTTGATATTCAATAAAATCATAATCCTAATTTGTTAGCTTGTAAATTAGGATTTCCAATAATCTTAATGAGGGGTCTCCAACCTATACTTCTTCTTATAAAACAACCTCCAATATCTCACATAGCACCCCAACACTCTATGCGTGAGGAGAGACTTAAGTGTATCAACCACTTTGTGAGCTTCACTCTTGCCATGTGAGAGAAGCTTTCAAGCTACACATTGCAAGTGAGAGAGTGTGAATTCAAAATCTCAAAACCACTATTGTATATGTTCCTCCATCATCAATAAATGGAGGTTTTGTGCATGAAAGGCATGATTCAACGTTCAAATCTTCGTCCTTCCACTTGTGCGATATGGTTTAGTGAATTCAAGGTGACTTGTGTACTTTGAGTTTTATCGTTTATCTTGTTTTAGAAAGTGTTTTAGTGTGTTTTCATTGCCAGTTTTGTGTCCATTGTAAGAGGGTATTGTGGTGAGAGGTCTCCCACACCCTAAGACACAGTGTGTGTGTGTGTTGGCAATGTTTAGCATTCACTAAGCATTGAGTGATTTTTGTACAAGATCTACGATAGCAACATAACGAACCATCTCCATTTGCAAGTCACAAATAAGGTATTACGCAAGATCCATTCCTCTCTCTCTTCCCTTTGCTCTAGCTCTCTCTGGCCCATTTTATGTGAGTCTTGGTGTGAGGTTGCTTGTGTGTGTTTTGTGGCACATCCTCTTGGTTGTGCCAAAATCTCTCTTGCGTCCTAGTTTGCATATCATAACTAGGTGGTGCCCCTTCATTTGTTTGGATGTGCGTTTGTTGTTGTTGTTTCTTGCTTGTGGCTGCCCCAGCCCCAGTCCCAATTGAGCAGCACGGGAGCCTTGAGAGGTGTTTAGAGGTCTCCTCTCTTATTGCCCGCCCCGGACCTATCATGCAAGAAGCCAAAGTTTTCACAAAATCAAAGAGTAATCCGTCAACCTTTGAGGTTGTACAATGTGAGGAGTTACAACCTTGCCAAAGGGGGGGCTTAGAAGGGGATGAAGAACATGGGAGAGTAGTAAAAGATAAAATCATAAAAGGAAACTATCATAAGGATATCATTCTCTCCAATGGTGTTTTAGTGGGTGGCTCTTCACTCATGGGACAATCTCTTAGCAAGAAAATCCAAGCTTTTGAAGCCCCAATCATCTTCACATTGGGTTTCACCTCTTCAAAGTCAACTTCTCCTCTCTTCACATATACCTTTCATCGGGGGCACCATACCTTCTTAAGTGGAAGAGGACATGAATATTTGGTGATGAACGGATGTTTCCAAACCTTCTTCATTTGGTTCTTTGGTGTATGGAGGGCGCACATTGTGATGCTTCTGGTCTTCATCATAGATGAAAAACTTGTTGATTTCTACATGTGGATATTTCATCAATCAATACCAAAATTTATTCTCTTCCAATGTGTTGGAAACAATAGAAACCTTCGTCTAGTATCTACTTATGTGGTAAACTATTTGCAATACCTTCCAATAGCAACTGGAAGCATAGATCAAGCTTTGCTAAATCATGAAGGTCATAGAATTTTTGACTTGATGAGCCTACCCAGATTGAATGAATTTTATGAGCTACAGTTCAGAAATTTTCTCATACAAGCTCTTGAAGATCGTAGCAGATACATCAACTTTACAGAGGAGGAAGAGCAACCAATCTTTTACATCACATTCATAGTGATAGATGCAATGATGGACAACAATAAAATTTACAAATTTCTTTAACCGAAATCAGTAAGTGATTCCATACCATACATCTCTCTTTGGGAAAGATATTTCAAGATCTTTGATCCTGGGGAGTGCTTATGGAAACTTTCTTAATGGAGGAGGTTTACTTAGTCACTTCATTACATCCTGCTATTGGCTCTGAGAACCTTTAATATCACACAAGGTTTTTTAATCATACAACAGAGGTTCTTCAAAGATGAGAGCAGACAAAGACAGACGTTACACAATCTACATGTTGTATGATCAGATAAATGGTACATGAATGTACCATTATCTAAGGGAGGGGCTAATGATAGCCGTTTTTCGTCTTTCCATAATTTTCATAGTGAGATACCTTACCCTACCAAAATCACCCAAACACTGTGGCTATCCCTACCATTTCACTGTACATAGGGGTGTGTGAGTTAGGGGACTTTCCCCATATTTTCTTAAAAACCCTCAACTAGCTAGTCACTGGGCTAGTTGAGCCAAAAAAATAAAAAAATAAAAAAATAAAAATAAATTATGGCCCATTTGTGTGTAAATATTGCATTGTATATATGGCCTAAATATAGGGATTTTTATAATTATTCTGATATTTTATTTAAATATTTAGGTGTGTGTTTTATTAAACATGTGTATGCTTTCTTTCATCCTCTTACACCATAAGTATATTTTTTGCCAATGTGTACATACTCTAACGTCATATTTTTCTTTTATACAAATCACTCTCACATTTTCACCCTCACCCTCGTGAAAACAAAAAATGATTTCTACTCCCTTAGTCACGTTTATTATATTATTTTCATTTACTTGCATACCTTTTCCTCTTTCACCCAAAATAATACAAAGAGGGACCATATCATATAATTCCAATATCTTTCCATATACATAATTTCTCCATATTTTTTTAATTATTTTTACTCATTATTCTAACACCATGTGCTCATTCAGCTAAAATCCATGAATAGTCCATACACTAGTCCCACCATGTATATATTGTTTTTTTCACCAATAATCCTCCTCCATGCATGTGTAAAGGGCAACTTGGATGCTTTGTATTATGATATGACAAAGGAGAGGCTCACTCTTGGATGCATTGTACAAATTCAAAAAAGGAAGGGGTCACTAAAAGACTTTTGCAGGCATAAAAAACAGGCTTTTTGGTGAGATTTTTGGCACCCATCTCCACTCCGAATTCGGAGTGGTGCTCAAAAGAGAAAATGTAGCCCACAAATTGAATAATCACCTCAAAAAGTTTGGTGACTTTTGGAGCAACCACCGGTGAGCTAGGATTTTTTGAGTGGACCCCAATCGGCCCACTTTTCTCACAAGTAGCCCATAGTCTTCTCTCACCTCTTTCCACACTTCTACACACACACACACACACACACATTCCTCTTAATACCTCACTCAAACCTGCACCTTCAATAGTTTCTCTCACCTTCTTCACCAAATTACCCTCTTACTCCCATAGCTCTCATATGAGCTCTACATGCACATACATCACCTCTATGCCTCTATCTATTACTTCCAAAGTACAATTCCATCTTACCACTTCTCTATATACATAAAATTCAGCATGTAAACCATGCTTAACCTCTGCAAATCAAGAGATCTCATCAACCAAATTACCATTTTCATCGCGATAATCAACCTTGGCGGCGGTGGCGTAAAGAAGAGAAGACAAAGAAGAAGATCGATAGTCATTTTGAGAACCTACACAAGTAAGTCAAAAAAAAATTCAAGCTTCACCATCACAAGGATTTCTTCACTTCATTCAACCATCCACCCCATTCTACCCATTGTAAATATATCATTCACTTTCTAGTGATTACTAACACTAACCACTAACATACTAACACAAAATAGCCATTGACCTAACCATAAGAGACACCTCACCTCAAGATATGTGCATAGTAACTCTCTTTCTCTCTCCTTTCTTAAAACTCTACTTTCACCTTATCTACCATCAATAATTCTCTCTTTTGAGCCCACATCCATGACTCAAGCAGACAAACAAGGCCCGCAATGTTTTGATATTCAAAAAAATCATAATCCTAATTTGTTAGCTTGTATATTAGGATTTCCAATAATCTTAATGAGGGGTCTCCAACCTATAAATAGGCCCCTCTCCTTCTTGTAAAACAACCTCCAATATCTCACATATCCCCCCAACACTTTATGTGTGAGGAGAGACTTAGGTGTATCAACCACTTTGTGAGCTTCACTCTTGGTGTGAGAGAGCGTGAGTTCAAAATCTCAAAACCACTATTGTATATGTTCCTCTATCATCAATAAATTGAGTTTTGTTTCATCAAAGGCGTGATTCGAGGTTCAAATCTTCGTCCTTCCACTTATGCGATACGGTTCACTGAATTCAAGGTGACGTGTACTTTGAGTTTTATCATTTATCTTGTTTTAGAAAGTGTTTTAGTGTGTTTTCATTGCCAATTTTGTGTCCATTGTAAGAGGGTATTGTGGTGAGAGGTCTCCCACACCCTAAGACAATGTGTGTGTGTTGGCAATGTTTAGCATTCACTAGGCATTGAGTGAGTTTTGTAGAAGCTCTACGATAGCAACATAACAAACCATCTCCATTTGCAAGTCACAAATAAGGTATTACACAAGATCCATTCCTCTCTCTCTTCCCTTTCCTGTAGCTCTCTTTGGCCCATTTTATGTGAGTCTTGGTGTCAGTTGCTTGTGTGTGTTTTGTGGCGCATCCTCTTGGTTGTGCCAAAATCTCTCTTGCGTCCTAGTTCGCATACCATAAGTAGGTGGTGCTCCTTCATCTGTTTGGTTGTGGTTTGTTGTTGTTGTTTCTTGCTTGTGGCTACCCCAGTCCCAATTGAGCAGCACGCTTGTCTTGTTGCCCGTCCCGGACCGCCTGAATGGATTTATACCATATTTCATGCTTTGTTGAGTGCGTGACACCCCATATAGTTGTAATTCCAAGGGTGTCAATGAAAGAGATGTCCACACCCAGCTGAGAAAATCCACTGGTTGATGCTGAAAAATGTTAGGAAAAATCCACCGTCTGATTCTGAGATGGCTGAAAAATTCCTCCATCAAATACCAAGATGGAACATCATCCTTCTGTTGTTCAATATAATCAAGGATAGCTTGCTTTTCCAAAGCACTGCTATATTCAAAAAGTTTATCTTGCAAATCACTCAGCATTGTCTCCATAAGAGACCTCAAGTTATCCATGTTGGAAACAACATTCCCTTCTGGATTCAAGTTCTCGGCCAATTTATTATAGATATATCTTTCTGTTAATGTGACCTTTAGAGCAGTGTGAATGGTCAATAAGGAGTTGAACTCAACTCTCTTCATTCTCAGCATAGTTTCAAACCTATCAGCAGCTCTTTCAGCTTCTGTCTTTTCTTCCCGCATGGTCCGTATCTCAGACTTCACCTTGGATAGCTTACTTTGTAACTACTGAATAGTCCTATCTGACTGAGCTTCAAGGATACTATGGTGTAGGTTCTGGGCTGCTCTCCCTTGCTCCATCTTTTCAATCTGCTCCCCAGCCTCCTTCAGTTCAGTATTTACTTTAGTTAGTTCATCTTCTGACCCTGCAACATCCATCATTTGTCCCATGCAATTGACAATAGTATTCTATGATGACTGAATAAGTACGAAACAGATGTTGCTGGGTCATAGTCAGTTGGCTCATAGACCGTGACAGGAGCCAGGTAGGATAATACAAAATAACCAGATTTTTGCAAAACTAGTCGTCCCTTGAGAGGATGAGTCTGCATTTACTGTAACCTGTCTTTCTTTGTCAATAGCAGGCCTGCTTCACTGTACGGGACGGAAACCTTGTCAAATTGACTTGGAGATGCTGGTCCTTTGCCCTTATTAGTCTGATCTACTGGCTGCTCAGGACTGGCCCTTTCTGACTGGTCTTTTCCAGTACTGGTGGTTGCTGAAATCTAGCCTGCTCTGGCTGGCTGACTCCACCAATGGTTTGGACAGTATGTTGTTCAGTCTGGCTACCTAAAGTCTTTTCAGTAGACATTGTTTTGATTTGACTTTCTAACTGCTTCAGGAGAGCAGTGGTTTTGGTCAGTGTGGTCCTTGGCCTCTTTGAATTTCGAGGTTCCTCTTGTATAGCCTTTCTCTTGTGTCCAGTGGGAGCCGGCTGGCTTTCTAGGGCTTCTTCATCAGATGATAGTTCTACATTCTGAGATACTGGGAATGGCTTCTGGCTCCAAGCCATTCTCCCCTGATCATGGGCGTGTAGAGCAGTTGCCCAGTACAGAAACTGCCAAACATACCAAGCCTTGAATACACTTGAGACTTCAACTTGGCAGTTTGCTGAAGTACATTATGCGAAAATATCTAGCAGAGGTTGATGTCGACTTTAGAATCCGATCTCTTTGCTAAAAGGATAGCAAAGAGTTTCCCTAACACATATGTCGGATTATTTTTCCGGCTCATAGCTTCAGCCACAAATCGGTAAGCAGCAGGAACGTCCAGACCTGCTACTGGATTTCCTTGTGCACTGGCTTTCCGTTTCTTTTTGGCAGCATCGTCTTCTCTCAAAGCTTCACTGATTTTCTATGCAGTTGCCACATATGGCTTTGTCTCATATGGCATTTGGAATGCAAAATCAATATTCTCTGGAGTGACTAACACTTTTGTACCATAGACCATAGCACTTCCATCTTCGGCATTGAAGGAATCCAAAACTTGCCTTATAATTTCTTTGTCAAACTCAATCCTTGTGGCTTGCAGAACCACACGCAAATCCCATAGTTTTGAGTAAAGCCTTGGCTTGCTCAGTAAACACATAACGCTGAATATTACTATGTGGAATGAGCGGAAGAGTTTCTTTTGCAGCAGTAATAAGGGCTTGGGTTTCGTCGATAGCATCCTGCATCTTCTCCGACATTTTCTTCCTACCCATACACCGTGATGACAATGAAGCAGTAGACGAGGAAGAAGATGACTTACTTGATTCATCAAACCCGTATCCAGGTGTGGCTTGCAAGGACAAGCGACAATCCACAGTCTCCTCAGAAGAAGAGGTTTGCGGTTGCAGTGAGGAAACTTTGAAGCTCGGCGATGGTGAATGGACAAAAGAAGGTAAGCGTTGTGCAGGAGATTTGCGAGAAAAAATGCTTACTCATCTTACTGTTATACGCGTTCGTGCCATAAAAGCTCCACCACTTACCGTTTCTAGATTTCTGTGCACCGCAAGTGACGTGGCAGGCACGCATTGGACAAGAGTTATGTTCGTCTTTGAAATGATTATCAGTGATATTCCATCTGACCGTTGGTCTCCCAAAATTGATATTGGTGTCCATAATTTTTTGGTTCTGGTCTGGAGAGGGTCTGATCACATTGGTACCATTTTGGCTTTTTGACTGGTTCTGGAACTGGTTGTACATGAAAAAGACCTAAAATAGCTAATTCTATATTTCCTTGGTCTTCAGCTCCCAGACCATTAATGCCCGTTTCCCTGGCTTTTGAATAATAGATCTTGATTTTAGCTCCATTATATACCCCTGGCAGCAATAATTTAGACATATCTTTCAGCCGTACCATGCCATTTGAGAACACCCAATCAACTTCAAATGGTCCTGCCGAGGCTATCTTTAAGTTTGGTTTCTTAGGGCCTATTTTTGACTGATATAGGACAACCAGAACGCCTTTCTGAAACTCTCGGACCTTAATTCGTCTGTCATACTAGTGTTTCCTTCTTTGCTGAACAATTTCTTATTCCAACATAGCCCTCTGTCTCAGCTCATCTAGCTGTGTTATCTCTTCCAGTCTCTTTTTCAGATTGTGATTAAAATCTAAACCATACTCTACAGTCATTCTGAGACTTGGTATAACAAATTCCATAGGGACAAAAACTTCAACGCCATACACCATTCTGAATGGTGTTAACCCCGTAGTGACCTTATAAGCTATTCTATATGCCCATAGAGCAGTCTGAAGCTTCAAGTCCCATTGTTCTAGCTGTTTATGCACAATCTTGGTGAGGATAGTCTTAATAGTCTTGTTACTGCTTTTGGCCTACCCATTGCATCTAGGATAATATCGTGCGGATTTCCGATGATTGATTGAAAGCATATCCATGAGGATATCCATAGTGTCATTTATGAAGTGTTTCCTTTGGTATGACACAATCTCCACATGACATCCATAGCAGCATACAATATTCTCAAATAAAAACCTTGCAGTGGATTTTGTTGTGTTGTCAAGAAGAGCCTTAGCTTCTACCCACTTGGTTACATATCAGGTAGCCATCAATATATACCTATTGTTCTAAGGAGTAACCTTCTTGAATGGTTCCATAAAATCCAGACCCCATTTCATGAAAACACCCAGTGGTTGAACTAGTGTTAAGGGAGTCATGTCTACTGATGTGGGTCTACCCATTCTTTCGCATATGTCACAGGTTTTGCAAAAACTTCTGACATCAGGTATCAAAATTTTCCACCATAAACTAGCCTACAGAATCTTCTTGGAAGTAATATCAGTAGAAAAGTGTCCACTAGATTCCCATTATCTGTCTCTGAAATAATTTGCATTCTGTCGTCGATAGGCAACATCGATGAAAAAATCCCATCGACACCCAATCTATAGAGTGAGGCACCAATAATGGTAAACTTTAAACTTTTAATAACCAGAGCCTTCTGTTGGTTTTGCTTCCAGTCATCTGGAAAGCCACCCTGAGAAAGAAACTGATATACTTCATATAATTCAGGATCAATTGATTCCACCGCTTCCAGCTAGAATAATTCAGCATCCACTGGTTCGTCTCTTAAAGACGCTTTAGAGTAGCCCTCCGTACTCCTAGAGAGGAAATCAACACCACAGTGGTTTTTGCCAGGTTTATGGAAAATTTGAAATTCAAATCCGTAAGGAACATCATCCACCTTATTAGCCTACCTTGAATAATGACTTTATTAATCAAGAATAATAGGGCTTGATGATCCACCTAGAAATGAAACAATTTGCCTAGAAAATAATGTCATAATTTCGTAGCATTGAAAACCATCCCTAAAGCCTCTCTTTCAGTGGTTTTATATCCATGTTCAGCCTGGCTGAATCTGCGACTATCAAAGTATACATGAAAATCAGTTCTTCCATCTGGTTGAGCTAGTATCTCTCCCATCACCAGTCCCAAAGCATCCACATGTACATGGAAGATAACGTCCCAATTCAGATGGCGAAGAATTGGTTTATTGATTATGGCACTCTTTAAGGTCTGAAAACTTTTCTCACAATCGGGAGTCCAAATGAAATTGCTGGTTTTCTTTGTAAGCTCATACAATGGTAATGCTTGAGAAGCAAACTTATGCATAAACCTCCTATAAAAATTAATATATCCCATAAAAGAACTTTATTCTAATTCATTCCTAGGCGTCTTGGCCTGTTGGACGCACTGGGTCTTGTCATTGGCCATTTCTATTCCATTTCTGGACACCACATGTCCCAGTAGTTGTCCTTTCAGACTAAGAAAATAGATTTGAATGGATTTAGACAAATCCACTTCTCCTGACGGCGCTTAAAAACAATCTCCAAAAATAGTAAACCATTTTCCTCTGTGGAATATACAGTGAAGTCATCCATGAATATGGTGAGGAATTGATGAAGAAATTCATTGAATATTTCCATCATACATCTCTGAAAAGTGGCGGGTGCATTGCAAAGGCTAAATGGCATTACCAGATACATAAATGCTCCCCACTCCGTAATGAAAGTGGTCTTTCCCCGATCCTCAATGGAAATTTGTAACTGGTTATAGCCACTATATCCATCCATAAAGCTGTACATCTCATATCCTGCAATGTCATCAAGTAACATATCTGTGAAGGGTAATGGGAATGGATCCTTAATGGTTTGAGCGTTCAGTTTCCTATAATCTACACATACTCTAGGTTTCCCATTCTTTTTGGAAACAACTACAATAGGAAACAACCAATCACTACTGGCCAATTCAGTAATGAACCTAGCTTGTAGAAGGTTGTCAATCTCTTCTTTGACCTTCGTAGCATAATTCGGATTCATTGGATAGCGCTGCAGTTGTACTGGCCTGGAATCGGGTTTTAGTGGTATTTTGTGTTGACATACCTCTGGATCCACCCCTTTCATATCAGTATGTTCCCATGCGAACACATCTTTATAGTGCTAGAGCATATGTCGTGCCTTCGCTTTCATATGTTTATTAAGCTTGATCATTCTAGGGTTTTCTTCAGACCCTAAATTCCATTCCTCTATCTCCTGATCATCTGGAAGCAACCAGTTAGGCCCTCCACCCTTTCTCTTGGTTCACTCCTCAGCATAATCCCAGGATGATTCTCTAAGCTCTGAATTACCATTCTGATTTTCAGTAGCTCCTCCAGAGCATGTCGGTTCTACTCGTGTGCTGAACTCAATTGGTTCTTCTAGCCTTCCAGTTAACCTAACTGGACGTTTTCTTGAATTCAGTTCAGTGAACTGTTCTGGAAATTGTTTCTTTTGTTTTTCAGCTTCATCTTTGTTTATTAAAACTGCATTGAGATATATCTGTGTTAATGAAAAAATATTCATAGCTCCCAACATTTTCTCAATTTTCTTCACCTTGTACTTCTGGTAGAGCTCTTTGCGTCTCAATTATTTTCTCCAACTTCTTGTGTTATTCATGTGAATCTGGATTCTGCTACCCACCCCTTGTATTGTCAAAGTCTGATTAGCATAGTCATGAACAGCCTGTGTCGTTCGCAGCCATGGGTGTCCTAGTAGCATTCCATACGCTCCTTGCACATCTAGTACTAGGAAATTGGCTTTGAACTTTGCTTTGCCCACTTGTATCTGCATTTTCTCCACCATTCCAGTTGCATGCACCACTCTATGATCCGCCATTTGGACTTTGAAAGGTGCTAGTTTCAGGTTAGTAATTCCCATCCTTTGCTAAAGATGTACTCCCAAAATGTTTACCCTTGATCCTCCATCTAGTATGACGCTTGAGAGTGGTTCCCACCGTTTTCGCACTTTGTAGTCCACCTGAATCACCGATACTTCATCATCTTTGAGAGCTGTCAAGTCGACTAATCTGGCCTCTGCCTCAGCCTTTCGCTGCCTGATGAACTTTGCTGCTTCAGGTAAAGTTCTTCTAAGCCTCTAACTTCACAGTGAGTTTCTGAATTCTGTCACAAATTTTGACATGAATTTCCTCTTTCTCATGATTAGAGTTGTCATCAAAACTTGAAGAACTGGTATTATCTTCACAATACCATTCCTTTGGTTCAGTGCTTTCAACTCCTTTAGCAGTTCCCAACTCTTCCATCAACCCTTGTACTACAGCCAACATGGTCTGAGGCATCCCAAGCTTCGACTGATTTGGTTGTGCTGTCTCAGACAACTGGGTAGGTATCTTACGACTGACCCAGGCATCAGAACTCTATGGTTGCTCTGGAAGCTTCTTGGCTAAATCCTCAGTGATTTTTACCGCTAGTTCTCTTTGCTCCTACCATTCATCAAACATCTTTTCTTTCTTACCCTTGGCCTTCCATACCTCTATCTGCTGAGCCCGTTTGCTACTTTCAGAAGTGACTGCTTTCACTAAACTTTCTGGAATTTCCTCAATCACCACCCCTTTAGTTTGTGTAATTGCTCGTAGAGGAACCGGTTCTGGAACCTTCGCCTCGGTATCCGCAGCACTAGGTGTTTCTGGACACTGAGCTTCAAAGTGCCCATACTCACCACATGTATAGCAATTAAGGCTTCGATTCTGAAAATTACCACAAATTTGGTCCCGACTAGTACCCGCTTGGTATCTACCGTGCCCTGCACCAATACCACTTACACCCGGTTTCTCTTCTTGAGAAGCACTGGTAGGTTCCACTCTTACTGGTTCAGCATTGGTGAATGCCACCACTGACAAATCTTTTCCCTTCTTAAACTGATAAATTTGAATACAACAATTGTTCCATAGATGACCATACGATTTGCAATAAGTGCATTGTGGACATTCGTTTGAAACATGGTCTTTAGATTTACACTTTGAACACCAGGTTTCCATTCTTCTTACTTGCTATCTGGTCTGGCTAATTTCAGCAATTTGACCGTCCATCTCTTCAATCTTCCTAGACCAGGATCCTTTATTAATCTTCTCTTTGGTTCTTTCATCAGTGCTGCTTTCAGAGCTACTGAAGGCTCTACTGGACTCAGAATCTTTAGTAGAAGTACTACTACTACTGGATCTCTTCTTATGACTCTTTTCCTCCTTAGCTTGTTGTTGTAGCTTCAGGGCCTGCTGCACCAAATCATTGAATTTCTTCGTTGGTGCTAGAACCTCCTGTTCCCTAAGCTTCTTACTGCAAAAACCATTCAAAAACCATGGTCGCAGCTGCTTTTTGGATGGTGGTTCCTGCAATTGTCTAGTTAGTTCCTTGATTTTCTCAACATAGCTTTTGACTGACAATTTTCCCTGCCTTATCTTATCCAACTCACAGAGTATATCCTCATCCCCTCTGCTGTCTAAATATTCTAGTCGAAAAGCTTTAAGCAGTTTATTATATGATCTGAGTTGACAAGCTGGGTAATGGTAGTACCATTTCCTTGCCGCCTCCTTTAATGTTTGCAAAAAGTAGTCACCCCAATCATATTCATCAATATTTTTTAACTCATCATATTGCTCAAAGGCTTGGATATGAACATCCGGGTCATCCTTCTTTCCCCCTTTGAACATGGAAAAATAAATTTTCAATGAAGATGTGTAATCATGTCTATCAACCTCATTTATTCCTCTTCTCACCTTGGAATCCTGACTCCTTTGGGAAGATTTCTTATAATGGTCTGTGTCTGCATTCCAATTAATGCCTATCTCGGTCTCAATTGTTTTTTCCTCCGTGGCTTTTCTACTAGAAGTATGACGACTTCCTTTAGCTCCTTTGTCTCCCTGTGTGGTCCGAGAACTCTTGGCCCTGCGTCCCTCTCATTCAGCCCTGCGTCTTCTGAACTGACTAGAATGCTGAGAATACCTGTGCCTCATCAGCATGACTGTGCTCCTCCTGAGCCTCACTGTCAGTTACTTGTTTATCCTTGGGATCAGAATCTCTTTCTAACTCCTCAGGAATAGGGTCAACACGGTAGGATGATTTCCGGCCACGACTGGGTTTGGGTGCCATTACTCCAGCTGAAATTGAAACTGGAAGAGGAGTCTGCTGGTCAACAAGCAACAGCTCTAGCCACCGTGATCGGAAAAATGGAATTGGAGTTGATCTCTTTAGATAGTTGATTCCAGTGTTAGAGTTTACAATAGAACATGGAGGAAAAGATAGAAACTGAGCTATAACAGTTACATGAACTGGAATACATCTGATGAGAAATAGACAAACTGAATGACTGGAATTAGTGTTCAAATTCAAATTCAGATTCATATTTTAGATTCAGAAGGAATGGATACAAAGCATATCTGACCGGAGTATACTCCACTATTGTATTAGGAATTACAGAGTAAAAGTACAAGTGGGGATACTGTAGCTTAGGAACAGCTTTAGGACTACAACCACACACTAAGAGTAGGAAGTCAAAAGATAAAACAACCCAAAAGTACAGCCAACAATTGCCAACCCAATTACAATGTAATGGGTCCTCTTTATACCCTCTTGGAGATACTGTGCTAACCGTCATGGTAATTACTGAATAATCCGCTTCTCAGCTTTCTAGGAGCTGGTTCCCACCTAGTGAAACTGCCTCCGCCAGTGAGACTGCCTCCGCCATATACAAAGTTACTCTCTCTCTCTCTCTCTCTCTCTCTCTCTCTCTCTCTCTCTCTCTCTCTCTCTCTCTCTCTCTCTCTCTCTCTCTCTCGTACACACACAGACACACGTATGCATGCACACACACATGCGCACACACCCACACAAAGGCTCTCACCGGATAGATCTTTAAGGTCTCTTGGGATAGTTTCCTACAACGTTAAAATTCTCTTCCTCTTATTGCTCTTCTCTCTCTCTCTCTCTCTCTCTCTCTCTCTCTCTCTCTCTCTCTCTCTCTCTCTCTCTCACACACACACACACACACACACACACACACTCAACAACAAAATTTGAAGTGAAAAGTATACACTCAAGAGCGTTCTACACACACTACAACAAAAAGACAACCGGTGAATGTATGAGCGCACAATATAAAAAATTTAAATGATCATGGTATGGTTTTTTTTCCTTGATACTATTAGATTACACAAAAACAATTGAAATAAACTGAGAATGAATGAAAAAACTTGACAGGATAAACAAAAATTCTTGAAACAAACTAAATGGTAATGAAAAAATTTAGCAGTACTACTGCAAGTATACTAGGACTGAATGGAGTAGACTAAATATATAGATCATATATGTAGGTATACATTAGGTAAAATAGGAATCCCAAAAGGGCCCTTTAGGGTCAAAGATGATTTTGGAATATACTCTCTACACTAATGAGAATGGGCTTGTGGCCACGGTCCCACCAGTTTTTGCATTTATTCAAATGGCTATAGCTTGAGCATTTTAACTTCAGATTTGTCGGACAATAGTGCATTTGGATCACATTGTTGAGATCTTTCCATAGATACATTACATGATATAGTTTTGAGGTATGTAGATATGGGATATCCATGCCCCCCGTTTTATGTCCTATTGTTGGCTGAAATGTGATTGGTTGCTCTTACAAGGACCCTTTGGGGCTCATATTTTTCCTAAGGATATACAATATCAATACCCAAACATGATCATCTATCTAAATGATGCTATGGCTATGTATCTGTGTCGGACTCGTCAAAATGATTCTCTTGTTCCGCATCATGTGAAGTCTCTCCCCCAACCTATGAACATCATATAGTGCGTGCCCGCTCCTCATCTATCCTCCTACCCTCCTCCTTCTCTCTTGCAACAAGCTCCATATCTCTCTCGCCGTGAGCTTCCTCCATTTATAAAAGTTAAATTAAATTGATTGAAATAAAAAATAATTCAAAAATAATTTTAACTTAAACAGATAAGTCAAAGTTACAAATATTACTCACAAAAGGATGTGCTAGTGGAAGGAGGCACTGCAAGGCTATATATTCTTGGTATGTTGCCATCTCAATCTTTGTTGGAGTTGGAGGTCAATCGTAATCTTTGGTCTGTACAAAACAAATCCAAAGTTTATGGTTGTTCTTATTCACATCATTATAAAAATTGTGCTATGAAAATATATAACTATATACTTACGAAAATGGCTATTAAGACATCCTTACCCATGAAACCCATGTGGGACATGTGATCCCTTGCCACTCTAGCCTCTACTGTCTCCTACATTGCATTCATTGAAAATAAAATGATTTCAAAGTTAGATTATAGGTGAATACATAAGTAATTCAATTAGAAATTCAAATTATAAATTAACATAATTTTTGCTATGGAAATGCTACCCATAATCGCATCTCTTGTCGAAAGTGGTATATGACTCCTCATGGAATCCGAAGGTCTCTTGTTTATAGGGACCATAGCATACTGCCTGGTTGTGTTCACAACAAGAGGAAACAATGTACATTTGTATGTAAACATGTATATGTTTATACATACCCACGTATACATGTATATATGCATGTGTATGTATGTATGTATGTATGTATGTATATATATATATATATAAATGTGTGTGTGTATGTACGTATGTATGTATATACATACATACATACACACACACTAGTACTTTAGTCAAATTAAGTTTAACTTTTTTATTTTAATATAGATTCAGATTCCTCTCGTACTCCATTGCTTCCATATTATAGCCATGAAGACCACTCTCATACGATGTACATGAAGAGACTTTAGATGAGCATCTTGAATTCATTATAAAGAGGAAGGGATTCCATGTTGGTGTGATAGATGTTGAGGCTTACATCGATGAAGGCCATGATGCCAATTTCATTCACATGAGGTGGATTGGGTGTTTATGCTTATGCACCAATGCTCGCACATCGAGATCAACTTATGGTTAGTATTCTTTATTATAGTTTACACTTATTAAATTCTTATAGTTAATTGCGTCAAAAATATCAATAATATTTCACATGTAGGGAAATGCATCTTTAGTTGATGATGAGAATACCATATATGATCAAGCTACTCATCATTCTCACACACGACAGTCATACAATCCAAGAATTGAAAATGGACGTCTTGCATTAACTTTTTCCTCCTAGTCTTGAGAGCAAGACTTGTGGTGACTATGCATTGCCCAATCATGTATTGTCTTTATTGTAGACGTACGATCCCAGACGCTATGGGGGATGGCATGGAATATCTCTTCCCATTAGGAGAACTTTGGACTCACTTTTGGGACCTGTAAGAAGTTCCACGTCATCTTAGAGAGAGAAAATCAAAATGTTAGATAGTATATTTCAAGTGACACTTTTTTGCACCAACAAATAGCCAAAATGACATTTATTGTTAGCTAGGTAGCCGCTATCTTCTTTTCTTGTCCTTCATTCTCTTGTCAAGAATCTAAATAACCATCATTAACTAATGATTTGAAACACCAATCTACTCTAAACATGGGGCTATAATGATTTCAAACGCAGGCTTCCAAGCCTTTGCTACGAAAACTTGAGATATTTTGTTAGTCATAGGAATGGACAACACTTATTTCCTAATGAAAACATCAATTTGAACTTGCAATCCCCAACCCCTTCATATTAAACACTTACCCGAAGAAAGAACACACATCATCTTCACGTTGATGCATTGCAAGCATACGCGCCATTGCAAAAATGTAGGAAGGAGTCTTTCTTATCCCAACGGGAGAAAGAAATTAGAAGGACAATACAAGGAGCATCATTTGGATTTGTGGACCGATGGGTCTATTTACCCAAAGGACTCCCTTTGCTAGTATCACTAACCTTTTACATTTCGTAGGCGATGGAAAAGGATGGGCTACTAGGGTACATTGAACATTTGGAAATGCGACGATTGAATGTGGAAAAGAAAATAAACCTCCTAACTATGGAGAACATGTAACTGAAGAAACTTAATGAAGCATGCACTCAAAAGATTTCATTAAAGAGAGAGACAATCCAAAGCCTTGAGAAGAATATCACAAGTTTCTGTGTGAAAGACACCGTGCTTGGAAGTAAGAAAAGAAAACGATATCTATGTGGCATAGTGAATATGAAGATTGGTAGTGGCGGCCTGAAAAAACATATACGAGCTTTAATGTAACTTGAAATTTGGCTCTACTTTTGTGTCATATATATGTTTTAAACTTTATTATTACTGATCATGATGCATGGTGATTTCTTTGCAGGACTTTGCTACATCCAAACTTGTACAAAGTAGGTTCCAATGCTGGTGTGCATTACAATCGTCTAGTTCCAAAACACGCAGTTGAAGAGATGATAAATCAGAAAAAATTTGATAAATTGAAAGGAAGGCTCCTCACCTCCTTCATGAAAGAGAATCAATTGGAGCCAATGGAAGTGCAAGCAATACTGATGAGAGTGGCATCTTGCAGATGGGATACAAGGCTCTCTTGAAAGCATTATCTAAAAAGTCTCAAATTAAATTACAAAGAGGAGGATTGCTTCCAAAGCAATCAGATGTAAAGACTGCATGTCGACACATAAACGATGACGTGTTTGAGAAACTTGTATCATCATTCCATATTGAATCAACATTCATAGGCAAGGGGTGGAGAGAGGTACAATATAAGGAGCATAACAACCTCTTTGTTGATCTTCAAGCATTGCAAAAGTATGCAATTTACTTCTTTAATATGAGTTGATAGGAGTGCAATGGGGTTCTCAAGTTTTCTTTGAAGCTTGACGAGTGCAAAGTCCTAAATAAGAGGAAGCTAGAGAGAGTCACCATTACCCTCATGAACATAGATTTGAATCCATCAATAACTAGAGAGGACCCATGGTATATAAGTGTTCAGTCCAAAAATAATTTTGACGCTAGGTTCATTTGAGGTACACTTGGTTCAATCTATAATAACAAAATTATTGCTTGTATGGTTCTTGGATTTATGTTCCTTTTTTACATACAAGTCGAATTTTTTTTTGAGATTCTCCATTGGGTTTTTAGTCAAACCCAGATTCCTTCTATCATCTGTGACCAAAGAAATGGAGGTCTGCTTTCAGTGAAAGGATTTGGTGACTATAAAGTTGAATGGCAGATGGAAGGTGACTTAAAGACTCTTAAGTGCATGTACAACATAACACACGGTGCATCTGTGGCACATCCATGTTTATACTGCATGGTCGATGCACAATCGCTTGAGAGTGTGAAATGGAGTAGAGCTCCCAATAGACATCTTCAAGATGAATCTTTTCGGTCAGTGCTTGATATTCTCTATGTAGATTTCACATTTGTACAATTCATGCACTCTATAGAATAATTCAAAAGGTGGTTTATTTGTACGTATGTTTTTTAAGATGGACCTTATAGCCAGTGAGCGAGTCAAAAAGAATCATCAAATCATTAGAGGAAGTGCTCTCAAAAATCGGTTTGCTTGGAGGCAATGTCAAAATTGAAGAGGACCCTAAGATGTCTCAATGTCGTTACAAGGTACCAAGGAAAGCATCGATAGACAACGTGAAGGCCAGAAGGTTTCTTGGGTTTAGCCTCAAAGATTTTAATAGAGAGGAGAAGAGAAACATGTTCAACAAACGGAAATAGTTATGTAGAGTGGTTAAAGACAATTTTGATGGTGGGCCAATCCAAAATCACAAGGCAAATGTGTGGAAATCACTTGATAAAATATTCCACTACGTTGAGTAGCATTCGTGGGACAAAAGTTAGCTCACATCATTTCAAGAAGCCTTGCTGGTTTGGAGAAGGAATACCTCGTAGGGTGGGGTGGGCAGCATATCACTCATTACATGATGAGTTAGCATGTTCCATATGCAAACAACATATGCTCTATAAATCCCTACTCTACTCACCATTTTTATTTATTCCAATGCAACACATACTAATCAACCATGTTCCTTATTTTATCAAAACATATGGCTTGTTTGTCAATATGGTCCACACAAGGCATAGAAAGACCCATTGCATTACAAGAACATGCTACTTTAAGCACACCAGACACGGTGGAGACAAAGATAGAGCCAATAGCCTACTAGAGTTACACCAATGGACTTATAGACGATTTATACATAGAGAAAGGTAGAAGGATCTTCTTAAGAGTTCAAAAATTACACGTTCTTTACAAATCATTCACAAAGAGATGAAGCAAAGGTCTCGAGGAAACTCAAATGCGGGGGAGCACCATGCGAGGTGGAGATTGTCACAAGTCCAGAGTGGGAAAAGATGGGCTTGCTCTCGTTGTTTTTATTCTGTTTGCTACACCCCCTTCTTCCTCACTATATAATTATTTGACGTGCATGCCCCTTAGCCAAACTCTTTCCTTTGTTTATGGAAACATCCCCATGAACATCAAGAGTGGTCAATCCATTGAAAATAGCCTTTTGTTATATGGATCAAGGATCTTTGGGTCTTTGAATCCTGCCTCCAGGGCATCAGTTGTGTACAACATGAAATCGGGGAACCTAAGTGCTTGGCACCCATACCCGATGCGAAAAATGCGTGGAGCAAACTATTTCTCTATCAGGATTATCCTTTCTCCATTCAGTGGCACAATATACCCACTACACAATCTTGTAATAACTTTCGTTGTAAACAAAGGGAAATTTTTATTATCCTTGGATTATTCCTTGTGGTATATTATGATCTAAAAAACAATATCAAAACATTCGTGGCTATTTTTGATATGCATACAATAGTGTAAAGTACTTGAATTGTTTCTAAAAAAAAATTTGTGGTTAAAAAGACAGATGTACTGAGACAACACCGTATTCTTGCCTTGTACTCCAGTGACAAGGCCTTGCCTTGAGCCTAGTGCTCTTCTAAGGAAACTATCATCATACACAAGCACATGTCAAAAATCAAATTTATCTCAATATTTCATCATTGGACATGGGAAAAACCGTATACATGCCTTAAAGAAATTACCATCTCATTCTCGTCCATTCCTAGCATGGGCCTTCCCCACAAGTGAATTGAGTGGCTATTTCCTATCTAGGCAAGGGGTGCCACGTGGATACCCATGTTTTCTAAGCCATGATATCTTGTGGTCGATTTGATCTGCTCCTTTGTTGGAAAATTGGCTTCTCGAGACTTTGCTTCGTTGAATATATCTTTGATCAGTTCACTCCCTGAAGTGAACTATGTGTCATGCACACATGTGTCTGCAAGGAGATGTTTGTCCACTCCATCCTCCACAAATCCCATGTCTGTCTCCCAAAAAATCACAATTGCAACTAAGCAGTAGTCCTCCCGTATATTCAGCTTGTGCATAATATCCATGAGGAGAATGTAGTGAATGTTGTTAGCCATAGAAAAATTGGAAGCACACTGCAGAGGCAAAGACCCTTCCTCATTTGGGCTTTGTTGCTTGCTTCCAAGCGTTGCTTTCGCAAGAGAAGCAAGAGTAAAGCCTGCATCAAATGTCTCCTTCAATACCTCTACTCGCTCTTCTTCTGGGTCAAACTGTAACTCCATGTCCTCTACCTCTTCCTCATGTGATAATGTGCCACTACCAAAATTTGACGATTGGGAAGTCTTTGACTCATTATCCGTCAATAGGTACAAGTAACACACAAACCCATGGTTGAATTACACTAAGCAGCACTTTTAGAGTGCTTAAGACATCTTTCTTTGACAAGCAGTGCATTCAAGGGACACTTTTCTAGACAACCATTCCACCTTCTTGCATCATGCTTCTTAGGATCAAGATCTGTTGGTTGCACAAATCGCTTGCCATCAATTTTCAGGGAGATATCACAAATGATTTCTTTGTACTATTGCAAATGTGTTTGTAGCTACTCCATTAAGAAATCAACGACATGTTGGATACAAAACTTTACATTAAAAATTATTGATAGCTCTGATGCATGTTCATGAGCACGGGCAACGTATAGGAACGTGAAAAAATATTCTTCACATGTATCCTCCCCTACATTGTTGTCTCTGGTACTCTGTGATGCATATCTAAAAGAAAAATCACGAAGAAGCTACTATTATATAATGAACGTGACCAACGTGATAATGTGGGTAGAATTCATGCTATACCCATGCCCATTTGGGGTTAGAACCAAGCAAATAGAGGGCTGGAAGGATTCTTCAGGCCCTTCATTGCTTAGTTATGACCCAAGATAATATATCAATACAGTTCATGGTATATCCACGTCCATTTGGCTCAAAGGGTGAGAATGAAGCAAAGGGGCCATTGAGAAATAATTAAGGCCCCTATTCTCCTTGTTCTGACCCGTACGTTGAGAAGCTTGGTCAAAAGCATGCAAAAGGATTAGTTATGCATTTAATACTCTAAAGGTATTTACTCTCTTGGTTCTAACCTGCATGTTTAGTAGTTGAGAACGTGGTAAAATTCAGAACCAAGCAAGTGAAGGCGTATAGAATCCCCCAAGGCCCATAATTGCTTTCTTCTGACCACCACGTATATTTGGGGTCAAAAATAACAAAGAGAGGGATTGAAGGATTCTGCACGCCCATTTTTTCTTGGTTCTAATCCAAGATAATATATCAATATAGTTCACGATATATTTGCGTCTATTCGGTACAGAGGGTCAAAACCATGTGAAGGGGGCCCTTGGGAGATTATTGAGCCCCCTGTTCGCTTGTTTTGACCCATGCCTTGAGAGGCCTAGTCAGAACCATGCAAGAGGCTTAGTAATTCATTTAATACTCTGTCTGAGAATAGTTGGTTTAGTTATCAATAACTGATAATGGAGCCTCTTGTGACCTTAGCCTATTTAAGCCCACTCACTCACGATGCCCAAAGAGAGCATTAAATGAGAAACCATAGCCTTGCATGGTCATGCAAGGGGTCATTATTCCACTATGCTTTGGACCCCACAACTATCCTTGAAGAATCTCAACCCATTGTTATCGTGGTCCCTCCTTAACCACTACTCTCCCCTTGTGCCCTAACCCCGTGACGAGCATATGCACAGACGTGAAACACACTGGTAGAGGAAAGCTACCCGGGGGGCAAGATAGATAGATAGATAGATAGATAGATAGGTAGATAGATAGAGAGAGAGAGAGAGAGAGAGAGAGACAGAGAGAGAGAGAGAGAGAGAGAGATTGTCTTTGCAATATCCAATACCACTGATGTGGATGGGGATGTGGCAGGTAACATCAGATGCAAAGATTTGGCGGTCACTGAGATCATGATCGCGAGAGATGATCGAGAGAAAGATCATAAAAAGGCAAAGGCAAGGGCGATGGCAATGTGGTAGTATTGGATTCAAAAGCTTTGGAGGTCATTGAGAGCAAGATTGAGAGAGGTGACTAAGAGCAAGATCGCAAAAAAAGAAAGGCCCATTTGTTTCTCCTATTTGGAGATGGTGATGCCAACCCCTAACTCCGAAAGGACACGTTTGTTGGCCTCACACAAGGACAATCAATGTAAATACAACAAATGGATGTAGATTTTCATGCACTATGGTCCACCAAACACCATGAAAATAGAAATGATGCTCATTAAGGATGCACATGGTCCAAAGTTTAGAGGTAGGTAGCCCCGCCTTTGAGAGTCAGCCTGCTCTTGGCTAGTATTTTAACACTACCCCCGTACGAGATGCACCTTCACGTAGTGTGCAAACAATAAAAGGACAAGTACTCACGCCCACTTTCCGTGTCGTCTTCTCCCTCAATTAGTCACAAATCTACCTCTACACATTTCTCATGTATCCTATCATTCTTTTCTTCATTTCAAATTTGAAATGTCTCTACCAAGCAAATAGGGGTGGTAGAACTATGTTTTGTGCTCTAATTGGCTTGATATTGACCATATTCCTTGCAGTTGTGCTTTTGTTGTGTTGTTTTTAAATATTTAATTCTTTTTTGCAATTCAAATTTCCAAGTTCAGTGTCAGTCGAATAGGGGCTTCATTAATGTATTTGATGCTCTGGTTCGCTTCATACTAACCATATTATTTGTAGATGTGTTTGATGTCTATATCCCCTTATGTGAAAGTAACATTCTCTCACATAATGTGGTTGTTTCTTTGTTATGATTTTTGTAGAGATGGCTCGTGAACGGCCACACCTAGAAGGTTGAAAGGTGATTCCTTGCATGCTCAAGAAAGAAGACGACAATACGAGGCTCACAGATGCGTCCTACATGATCCACGTGAGGTATTGCGAGAGCCTGCTCTAGAAAAGAAACAAGCAGATACCTTTTTGCAAGGGCCAATCAACTTAGAGCAACAACAAGCTAGCAAAGAGCAAGAACATGTGCAAGAAGATTGGAATATTGTAGGGCATAACAAAAAAGAAAAGTAATAGGAACTACAAATGCTTGTGAATTCAACACCTCTTCAAGCATATATTCCTCTTCCCGGATTATCAGAGGTGGCAATTGTCATCAACCTGAATCGATAAGATTTTCTCTGCATGCACGATTTCTCCAACACCAATGCAACAGATGGAGTTGTCCATGCTGGTATATGGTAAAGATCAGGTTCATCATGTGACGCTATTGGGGTCATTAACAAGCAAATAAGGACCCTTGAATATTTAAAAGGTCGCTATTCACTCGGTACTGACCTTAGTTCGGGGTCAATACCAAGAGAATAGAGACACTTGGAAATTTTTAAGGCCACTAATTGCTTGGTATTGACCCGGGTCAAAACCAAGCGATTAGGGACTTATATGACCATTTCAAGACTTGTATTCTCTTTGTTTTGACCAATCTCTATAAATCCACCCTGTAACCATTCTAAAGGCTAGTTCTTTTTTATGTCAGGCACGCTATCATGTTTTTGCTTGCAAGTGTGCAGGACAAAGTCTATGCAATAGATCTGCTTATATCATCTATGGTTCAAAACAATGGAATGTCACTTTTGAGGTATGAGCTCGTTAAGCGGAGTAAATTGGGATCTAGCACGCATTTTGGTCACTGCCTGCAATCAAAGGTGAGTTTCGTGTCGGTATCCAAAGATATGTTAGATTTAGGGTCTTACTATTTCTCATCATTAGGAAAAGAATGAGGTCTAGGAGGGCTTCTTTATTTGGCAGTTTAAGGAAGTCAGACCTTTAAAGTAATCAAACGATAGCTTTTAAATTCAAATAGGCAAAACGGAAAGTTAATTTGAATGCAAAGTTTTCCCCCAAAATGGAATTTAAAATCTAGCGCGTAAAACTATATCATTTAGCATATCTACGAAAAGAGCTTGACACATAGATTGCAGACCTATGATCTCCACTCAAATCAAAGATCGTATGTGGGAGTTATGGAAGGCCAAAAATTATAAAATTATCCTCTTCTTTTTGGAGGGAAAAGTGCATCCTTTGACCACTCTTATAAATATCATACACACCCAACATTCTTGCACACATGGCGTACACGTATTCGTCAAAATGTTAATCACCTCCATAAGCTCATGGCAAATAAAGAGGCCCTCCTACACCCTATTCTCTTCCTAATGCGTTGATAGTTTTGATGTTTTCTTTTTGTGTAGTGTGAACTTCATTGGAGTCTTGTGTTATTGGAAATTGAAGCAAAGGTCATCTACTATGGAAACTTCATGCAAAGTAGGGGATTCCATGGGTGTGTAAGGGGTAAGGCTTATCTTTATGCTTTTGCATGTAGTATCTGTTTCGAATGCCCTAGAGAAATTGCTTATATATGTAGTTCCATGAGAAAAGTTGTTTGTTGTGTGCGACACATTTTGTTAGAACATGATCTAAGTGCTTCCATTGAGCATCGACGAGTCAGCCTGCCCGCTCAGACTGATGATTTCAACTGTGGTTGGAGGATGTACTAAACGTAAGTACGCATGTTGTTTTAGTGCTTGTATCGTTGCAATGCCTTTATGAAAAGAAGTTACTTATTTACTTACTTTCTTATTATCACGCATCTATAGGCCCTTGAATTACATGACTATAGTCCCTATGCTATGTACAATTTTTTTGTAATGGCCATTCTGCACCATATTATAATTTGCGTGCATAGTTAGTACGGAGAGGAAATCACACGAGTCAAGGAGTTGAAACAAGCCCGCATTGGAGAAATAACTCAGAGGTACCAATACACTCAAGAGGAGGTTCGCAACATGCAATAAGAAATCAATCAATATTGTACGAAATCTGCAAAATTAGATGATTGGGTTACACATCAACGTGAAGAGAGAGAATAGTGTGAAGATTCACAGGTTCAAGATGAATGGGAATCCATGGATGAAGACTAGGAATTTGAGAGATGTGAAAGGACACCCGAGACCAATGTCCCCCAAAGGAGAAGGAGGAGAAACCATGTGTTAGCAACGACTAACACATGCTACACCAATTATGCCTCAAGCTAGGGATGTGCTATGGATGTGCACAATATTTTCTATTCACATTGTATAAAGTGTTGGGCTCATTTGGGAGTTCCAAATTGTATATGCTAGAGGGCTTAGCTTAATCCCATAGTAAAAAGGCTTGTCGTACATTCCTTTGCAAGAAGCCTTTGATGCAAAGAAGCTTCATTCTTGAGGATCCATTATTGAGTAGTCATTCTCAAGAGCTCTCTCTTGAGTGTTTACTCTATGGAGGGTCTAGCCTTGAGCTTAATGCCCATGCTTAGAAGGCTAGTGCTAATCCTTTGTAACTAGAGAAGCACTTCTTGATTAATGTAGTCTCCACTTTCTTCATTAGTCTTAATTATTCTATATTCCATTATGTCATGAAGTAGTTTCACCTTCTCATTATTCTAGCTTGGATTGTGTGGTGATGAATTCTTGCTTCTTGACCACTCCTGTCATTCTATGAGTACTCAATTAACATCTCTAATTAGGTTGATTAAGTGAGTACTCAATTTGTGATATTTAACATCTCTAATTAGGTTGATTAAGTGGGTTAAAAACTCTTGTGATTAGAGTATGTGCCCTATTGTTTGCTCATGTGTGGATGGGTTTAATGGCTTTTGGAAGTTGGAGGCGGCATCGTGGGTGTCTGTAGCATTTGACTAAGTACCTTGATTAGCATGTGGTGATTGAAGTGGCCAACACCAATGCAATTAGTGTGTTCTTGTCAAGAGAGTTCTTTGAGCTGATAACTTGGAAAAACTTTGATAAATTGTACCTCCTTCATGAAAGATAATCAACTGGAGCCAATGGAAGTGCAAGCAATACTTGATGAGAGTGGCATCTTGCAGATGGGATACAGGTCTCTCTTCAAAGCATTAGCTAAAAAGTCTCAAAGTAAATTACAAAGAGGATCATTGCTTCCAAAGACATCACGTTGTCGAGAAATTTGCGTTCTTGCCAAGAAAGCACCGGGCTTATGGCTGTGAGAGTTTGTGAGAGAACTCAACAAAAACTATATGAAGGAGTTAAACCATAGATACCATGAAGATTAGGGTTTGGAAAGAAGTAATCAAAGAAGACTCACTCTTTCTCTCTTGCACTCACACACACAAAGAAAGAACACAAAAGAGAATGTCAAGACAATACGAAGATGAAAACATCAAGGCTATGGTCATATTGTATCATGGGTAATATGAAAGGGTTAATAGATGAGTTAATGGCATTCAATCTTGACTGACCAAATAGGCTACGAATTGTTCTTTGGAATTGTAGTTTTGTGCTTACCATAATATATATATTTTGTCTAGTGATTGGGATTAATTGTGTGTACAAATCCTCTTGGTTCATAGCAAGATAACTACGTTTACATCAAAATTATAGTCTATGAGAGGTAGTATGATGGGATCTGGTGATAGAAGTATTGCATTGAGCCTTTCAAGGCAGAAGAGACACACTATACGTTGTTGTAAGTGTATTTTATGGCTAATCCATACGTTAATTCTAATAGATCGTACAGAGTGAAAGCGATAGAAATTATCATCATGTGGGTTATTCATCTAAGATAGTATGTGAGAAATGTAGATATGAGAGAAGTGAAGAGATGAGAAGTTTCCCTCCCAAGACCTATTCTTGCCCGTAGGCAATAAGGATACTGCGGGGAGAGATGTACCTGTAGCAAGGAGAACCTAAAATTTGTAGAGAGGATGAATTACTAAGAGTGAGAGAGATAGGTTTGGTTAAGGAGATGAGATTAGATACATATATATATATTTTTTGGATTAGAGATGAAAATGAAAACAACAAGAAATCAAGAAAACATCAATGTAAAACACATCTTACTTGACAAACCCTTCGTCACCATTATTGATGGAGAGAGAAGAAGAGGGGAGAATTAAAATTTGATTGATACGCCAAGTCCACTCACTTCTTTGATTAGAGTTGATCTTCCAAGGATAGCATGCAAGGATGGCTAGTCTTCTTCAAGGAGAAAGTGTAGGCTTAGGCTTATGTTAATGGCTAAGTACAATTAGGCATTACTACTCACTCCCTCAAGAATTCCTCTCATCAATGGCTTGAATTCTTGAGTTCTTGTTTAAGGAAGAAGAGGTCCCCTTTTATAGGTGAAGGGAACCCCCAGGGGTTTACACAAGAAGAGAGGAGCCACTGTGAATAGGAATTGGAAAAGTTGGAAATGAGCTGTCCCTGCATGATGTGGGCAGACTAGGGTTCAGTATTTTGATCATATCTCCTGAACCGTGGATTCAAAAAATAAAGTAAAAATATGAGCAAAACCTTCAGCTCATTAGCTACGATTTTCATTTTGAAATCATTTTCCAATTCGGATTGGAACCTTGTGTAAAAAATTCATCAAAATAGGGTCCATTTCTGGTAGCAAAAGTCTTCCCGTGGTCCCCTTAGCCTAGACTTTCATTTAATTCCAAAGGACACCTCATGTCATATGAAAGCATGACATTGCTCCTTGACAAAGTTTTGAAATCATGCTTGCAATAATGCATTAAAATAAGTGTATCTTTGAAATCATGCCACCTAGTGTCCCACTAGGATTTGATTCCCTCCTAGTAGCTATTGAGGCCGTCCGGGGCGGGCAACAAGAAGAGCAACCTCTAGACACCCTTCAAGGCTCCCGTGCTGCTCAATTGGGTCGGGGTTGGAAAAAAACAACAAACACACACACAAACCCGCAACCTAACCCTACACAAATTTGGGGCACCACCTAGTATTGGATGCGAACTAGGACGCGTAGAGAGAGAGAGAGAGAGAGAGAGAGAGAGAGAGAGAGAGAGTGCTCGGGTTGCTTTGAAACGTATCGGCAATGATCAAGCAAACACAACTATATATTTAAGAAAGAGAGAGAAAGGGGGAGGGGGTGCTTGTTGCATTAATACCTTCTTACAAATCTGTCATGACAAATCAAAGTGAGATTAGTATTTGTTCAACATAGCTTGCGTAAATTTCACCACAACACATCACAAGAAAAGCCACCCCAATCACTGTCTTAAGGCCAGGGGAGTCCTCTCCACCCTGTCGCCCTCTTACAGTATGTGGGATTTATGGCTAGATTGATGTCAACACCAGAGAAAAGCTATCAAGAACTTTAAAAAAAAAAACACCAAGACACTTACGCATCATTGTTTTCCATTACCTCACGTTGGAAGGGAGACAAAGTATCCAAGATTAGTCCAAATCCACCCTCCTTGATTCAACAAATGTTGGGCTTACACTAGTAGGAGAAATAATAGATTTCCTTCTCTCAATTGAATTATCACTCGCTCTCTTACAATGGCATAGAGTTCCCTTGCTAATCCCCTATTACAACACATACACATGCATAAGACAATGAGCTTCCACTCAAGAGCTCCTTCTAGAGAGGTTGAGCTTGGCTTCTCAAGCTATAGCATAGTGCTCTTGCTTATGGCTCCCCCCTTTTTGTGCTAGCTACACCCTCTTTTTATAGCAATTTTGAAGGCTAGGGTTACTCCTCTAACCATGGTTGGGTTAGATTTTCAGCAATTTATCTAATTTCTTTTGCTTGGAATTATCAAGAAGTTGGTGGGGAAAGAGAGAGGAGAGAAATGGAGGTGATAGGACTTTTCATAGTGGGTTAGTGTTAGTAGAGTTAGTATTTATTTACAAATGGAATTGGATATTTACAATGGGAGTATCCATGTAGGATACAAATAAGGAAGAAAAACTCTTAAGAGGTAAGAAAAGGTGGATTTCTTACAAGGTTGATGCTCCAAGTGTCTTGAGTAGGGCCAATTTTGACGCTTGTTGACGGTCCACTAGCTTTGACGGTACATTTTTTCTCCACTCTTGACCTTGCTTGAGAGACAAGGTAATTGAAGCTGAGTAATCAACCACCATGATGCTGTCTTTCAAGAGAAGAGGCTGAATTTTGTGTTTTTTTTTATAGATATGGGTAATTTGGAGGAGGAAAAATGAGACTAGGTGGTCAATTTTGGAATGGAATTGTGTGTGGGAGGTATGAGTTCACCATGGTTTCTCTTATTCTTCAAGGTTGAGGAGAAGGTGAGTAGGGTGCAGAGAGGAGTGGTGAGAGAGGTGGGGATGATGAGTGGAGAAGTGTGTGTGAAAGAGGAAAATGATAAAGTGGAAGAGAGAGTGTGGCTGCATAGCATGGGAAAACTGGGGTCCACTAATAAAATCATATCTCATAGCTCGTAGATCAAAAAAATATGAAAAAATTTGAGGCAAAATTTCATCCCACGAGCTACAATTTTTGTTTGTATCACCTTTTCAAATTCGAAGAGCAAGTGAACTTTAAAAATTCAGCAAAACCGACCGTTTTTTTCCACTGCACAAGGTCCTTATGGGGTCCTTCTTTAAAAATTCTTTTGAATACCTCCAAGAGTGAGCCCTCCATAGTGCATGTATGCATGCCACCTACCCTTGACCTTATTTGGTAGGTCTATAATTGAAGATATTGTTGAGATCATGATATAAGTGAATAGTACAACTAAGAAAATTAAATATTGAGGGGTCTAAAATATGTACATGTCAAATATAAATAATATAAGTGGAAAAAATATAAAGGGGCCAAAAGAGATCTCTCTCATTATGAGGCTATCATAAAAAGATAAATAATTTTGGTGTTCTAATTTTCTAGAAACAAAACAAAATAGATGTAGGAAGGAAAAAATCACAACAGTGAAAAAATATACACATAAATAAAACTAGTTTTTTTTTATTTTTGTTGGGGTGGAGTTACACCAAAAATAAGAGAAGCTTCCATGAGATTATTTTTATATGGAATAAGGGGTATGCAAAATGGTAAGGAAAAATATGGTAATGGTGAGTCAATGTACATAGCATAAATAACACATCCTACGTAGAAATATTTAAATAAATACCAAAATAATTACGAAAAATCTTTTTATTTAGGCCCTATATAAAATGCAATATTTACACACAAATGAGCCATAATATACTTATATTTTTTATTTTTTTGGCTCAACTAGCCCAATGACTAGCTAATTGAGGGTTTTTTAAGAAGATATGGGAAAAGTCCCGTGACTCACGCACGCCTATGTACAGTGAAATGGTAGGGATAGCCACAGTGTTTGGGTGATTTTGGTAGGGTGAGGTAACTCACTGTGGCAATTACAAAGAGCCGAAAAACGGCTATCATTAGCCCTCCCCCTGGATGATGGTATATTCATGTACCATCATAGAGCATCTTTTCCAAAGAGAGTGCTTCAGAGTCCTTGACGAGATCTTTATTGTTTGGCCCCTCAGAATTTTGGCTAGAGTTACACTCATGCTTCATGTAACAATACTTACATGAGACAGTGGCCTTTTGATAGATCTTTGGTAGATCCTTTGGTAGAAAGCTGCTCCAATAGGGCTTCAAGCGATACCCGTTTACTTTCCTGGAGTGCTCTTTACCATTCAAGTCCATAAGCTGATAGTAACTTGAATTGAAAGCCTTCTTGACTATGTATGGCCCTTGCCATCTTGTTTCAAATTTGGCATCAAAACGATTATCGAGTCGATTGTCATACCTTAGCATAAGATCTCCTTCATTGATGCCTTTGTCCTTCAGTTTCTTGTCAAGCTTCTCCTTTGTCTGTGTGGCTTTCCTCTTATAGCACTCGTATGCTGCTTCTCTTTTCCACTCCAGCTCAGCTAAGGTAAGAAGTCGATCCATCCATGCTTCTTGATCATCTTGTGCTGATTTTCCATGAAGTCGCATTGTTGGAATGTTTAGCTCAATTGGCTGTAAAGCTTCTTGACCATAGACCAAGTGAAATGGTGTGAACTCCGTGGCTTCCCTATATGTGGTTCGATACGCCCACAAGGCACCATCCAAGAAGTCATCCCACAACTTGTCTTGTTTTTCACCATCTTTCTAATGATACCCGCAATGACACCATTAGCTTTTTCTACCAAACCATTTGATTGGGGATAGTAGGGTGTACTGTGACGATGTAGAATGTGAAGTTCTTCACAGACTTTTGTGAGCAATCCCTTTCTAAACCCTGGACCATTATCAGAAACAATCTCCAAAGGTGTGCCAAATCTACAACAAATGTGAGTGTAGACGAATTTGCTCACTGTCCTCTCATTTACCTTTGCCACACTTTGTGCTTCCACCCACCTAGTCATATAGTCTATAGCCACTAGAATGTAGAGTTTACCATTTTTTGTCCTAGGTAGAGGACCCATAGCATCAATGCCCCACTTTTCAAAGGGTCCATTTGCAAGCACGATTTGCGTTGGACCATAAACCAATCTTCTATTCCCATTTACCTGACAATTGTGACAAATTTTACACCAATGTTGGACATCCACATGCAGACTTGGCCAAACATACCCCGCAAGCAAAATGTTCTTCACAGTTAATTCGTGGGCAAAATGACCACCACATGCTTCTTCATGCAAACCTTTTAGAATGGCTGGAATTTCCTCAATAGTTGGTACTCTTCTGCATACTTGATCCCTCCCTCTTTGATAGAGGGAGCCTTCTAGGAAGAGATATGCGCTTGCCTTCTTCATGAGTCTCCTCTTCTGAGCCTTCGTGAAGTCTTGTGGAAACTCGCCCTCCAAAATGTAGCTAATAATGGGAGTCAATGACTCCAATCCCTGGTATCTCGGTTGCTTGACAGTTGCTGCCACCAAGATGACCTGCACTTCTTTCTCAACACATGTAACTACTTGCTGTGTAAGTAAATCGGCATCTTCATTCTGTTTCCTAGGAATATGATATAGTTGCACTTCTTCAAATTGATTAAACAATCTACGAATGGCATGAACTTTTGTCCGTAAGCTTTCATTCTTGCATGCCCAAATGCCTAAAATCTGTTTAACAATGAGAAGTGCATCTCCCTTTACCATGAGGCGTTGTATCCCTTGGCCAATGCACATCTTCAAACCATGAAGTAGTGTGTCGTATTCCGCTTCATTGTTGCTAGTTGAACCTGGTAGATTGACCTTCTCTTTCATGACCACCTCTCCACTTGGGTTGAGCAACACTAGCCCTCCCCCTGCTTTCCCTGTGGCTCATCGAAAAGCTCCATCAAAGAACAAGGTAAAAGCATTGGGAATACTTTTTGGTGGTGGCAATGGTAGGGTCTTTACTTGAGGCACCTTAATTTCCTTCTCATGTACCCTATAAGTGAGAATCCCTGCCAATTGTGCACGCACACTATCTTCTACCTTGAAAGAGTATTGAAACTCTTGCAACTCCATAATCCACTTTGAGATCCTAGTACTAAGATTCATTTGAGATGACACCCAAGGGAACAAATTCTCTGCGGTGAGGATTACAAAAGGTTTTGGGAGCAAGTAGGATCTAAACTTTCTCACCGCAAACATGAGAGAAAGCATCATGAGTTCTGCTTCTGTGTAGTCTCTCTCCAAAGCATTCATGACCCTACTAGCAAAGTAGATGGGTCGCATCCTTGTACTGTGGGGATCTTGTTGTAGCAACACGGAACCAATTGTTTCCCTTCCAACACTAGAGCTAACAAAGAATGTGTACTCCCAACAAGGAGGCATGAGTGTTGGTAGCTCTGACAAAATGACTTTAATGTTACAAAAATACTCTTCAAGCTCATCAAACCATGCAAATTCTACTTGTTGTGTCAACTGTTGCAAAGGATGAAGCAACTCCGAGGCTAAGTGAATGAAGCGTGACATATACTTCACCTTTGAATGAAAGAGATGACCTCCTTAAGACTCTTCGGTGATGGGAGCTCAATAAGAGCCTTTGCCTTTGAAGGATCCACCTCAATGCCTTTATAGGAAACCTTGTGACCGAGCAAGATCACTTCATCCTCACCGATGTGGCACTTGTCGGGGTTGAGTTGACCTCCCATGTCGTAGAGCTTCTTTAAACCTTCTTCTACCCTTTGTAGATGCAATGATTTTGAGCTATAAATGCAGAAATCATCAATGAACACCCTAATTGACTTTCCAAAGAATGCTTGAAACACCATGTTCATGAAACGTTGGAATGTTGCAAGAGCATTTGTCAGACCAAATGGCATGACTCTAAAAGCATAACAACCCCAAGGAGTGATAAAGGTTGTTTTCAACTGATCTTCCAATGTGATACCTATTTGAAAGTAGCTTGAGTAGCCATCACACACAGTGTACTTCTCATGACCAGCTACCTCATTTAGTATCTCATCCTAAAATGGGAGGGGAAAGTGATCTCTTTTTGTTGCCTCATTGAGTGGACGGTAATCCACACACACCCTCCACTTTCCGTTTTTCTTAGGAGTGACAACAACGGGAGAGACCCACTCTGAATTCTCCACTGGATAAATGAAACCTGCTGCTAGAAGCTTTCTTACCTCCTTGAGTAAAGCCTGCTCCTTGATGACTCCTAGCCTTCGTAGCTTCTGAGCCTTAGGTGTGGCCTCTGGCTTCAACTCAATTTTGTGTTGAGCAGCATCTACTCCACGCACATCGGTGTAGTCTTTAGAAAAAAGCCTAGGAAATTTCCTTAGCACACATTTGAACTCCTCTCTTTCATCCTTTGTAAGTGTTGTTGATAGCATACCTTCCAGCATCCCTTCATCTTGAAAACCTTCGTTCTCTTGAGGACCTACCTCCTCCAAGCCTGGAGAAGAGGTCTCCTGGTTGTTTGGCTTAAACCTTACCCCCATGACTTCAATGGAAGACTCCTCTTCAGTAATGCTGCCGCTACTTTCTTCTTCTGAAGTGCTATCGGTCCAACCTTCTTCCGTCTCACTTTGAGATGATTCTTCATGGAGCTCCTCTTGGCGTTGCTCCTTCATGTCAAGGACAACTTTCTTATGATTGTCATTCCTGCAAATTAATTTCCCACTCTCCCAATCCTGCAAAGCTCGCATTTTCATTAGCCATGGTCTTCCTAGGATAAATGAATAACCACTTCCCTTGGTCGACATAACATAAAAATCCACCGCTTTCTTAATGCCAAAGGCCTCTACAAAGACATTTTTACAAATGCCTACACACCTAGCCTTGCTATTGTTTGCCATCTTGACTTTGATTTCAGGTGTCTCATGGATGTGCATGCCTAGTCTTTGCATGAGTCCCTCTGTCATGATGCAAATTTGTGCACCCCCATCCACTAGACCTTTCCTAACCAATCTTCCTTTGATGTAACAGTCTAGCACCGGTGTAATGTCCTCATTCATTTCAGCTTGTGCAATTTTTACAACAAGCACACTCTCTTTTACCTTTCTCCTAGTGCTAACTACCCTTGTTCAATCCCTCCTTACTTGTGTACATAATGCAAGAAATTGAGGCCATGAAATATCAGGACCCTTACCTCTCATGTCTTCCAACAAGTTGTACGGAGCCATACCATGTCCAAGAGGGAAGTCTTGGAGGTTGATACGACGTCGAGTCCTCTTGGTTTCCTTGGTCTCCTTTGCCTTTTTGCCTTGTCCATGGTCACTCTGTGATGTGACTCTTTCTTTCTCTTTACCTTTCCCTCGGCCACGCTTAATGCCATTGGCTTCCATGTCAACATTATTTGAATTTGTCACCTCTACCACATGCACATTTGGATCTGGCAAAGGTGGAACTCCTTCTACCCCTTGTGGAGGTGGTCTTGGTCCATTTGGTCTTTGTAGAAGCTTTGGTTGTTGACCAGTTCCTTCACCTGCATTCATCACTGGGTAATTCAAGTTAGGTCTCCCTGGCTCCCCACGGGGCCAAGGACAATTATACATCCCATGTCCAGACTCTCCGCAATTCCAACATTGCAAGACTCTCCTAGGTCGTGGATCTCGCTCTTCAGACTTCTTTGCTTGTCCCTTTGGACCTACAGCTTGTGCAAGGTGAATTGACAGGCTGCTTAAAGATTCGTTTAACTTCTCAATTACTTCCGCCGTTACCTCAGGAAGCTCCCTCGATGTTGATGCTTGTGACTTACCTTTGGATCTAAGACCTTCTATTGGAACCTCTCCCCTTAAGCACTTGAGTTTCCTATATTTCTCAGCAGCCCTAGTTTCAACTGCATCAAAGGTAGTAGGTGCACCCGCCTCAACTTTTACCTTAAGGTCAGGAAAGAGTCCGGCTATGAACCTCTCCTTCTTTAAAAATTCTGCACCATCACCAGGGTTAGCAACATTTCGTATCCATAGAGCCCAAAGACGTAGAAACTCTTGCTTGTACAAGTAGTAGTCATCTAAGTCTTTTTGCTTATGAGAAACAATGTCTTGCCATAGTTTTTGAGTGTTTTGGGGATCAAAGAAGTATCTCTTAAAAAGATTCAAAACTTCTGTGTAATTTCCCTTAACTTCCTCAGGCAAAGAGTCAAACCAAGTACTAGCATCTTTCCTAAGAACCACCTCAAACATTTCTACACGTTCTTGATTGGTTACTATCCTCTTGATACGGCAAGACATCTTGAAATTTGCTAAAAATAATTCTGCATCCTCTCCAGGCTCTCCAAAGAAAAGAGGATATCCAGACATTTGGCATTGGCTCTCCATTATTATGAAAGATTACAACACGAGTTACAATAAGGGATACAATAGAGATTTAGAACCACTCGCCTGCAAATGAAGAAGTAAGAAAATACCACTCTAGGTTTTCTTCTTCAGCTATCCAAGCTTCAATGAGGTCTCGATTTGTTTGATCAAAACAAAAAGGTAGACTATTGATGAGCTCTAAGAAGGGTTGAAATTCTTCAAAGCTAAGGCGATAAACAGAAATCTCTAGAACTTCATTTTCTGGATCCAAAAGAGCAACCACGTCCCAAGTGATAAATTGCACTTGTTCTACAATTCCCAACGCACAAGCGGTTTGTATAAAAACTAGATCTTCATGCTCGTCGAAGGCCATGAGAAAGTAGCAATTGACTAGGAGCTCCTTTCCTTCGAGTTCCACACAGTCGGAGTGAGGCAACCTTCTCACAATTTCATAAAGAACATCCTCATCAAGTCCAATCGCGTTTGCAAGATTTAAAGACTCCACTTGTGCTACAAAATTCCTGGACAAAAACTCCTTAGGATTATGGTTAAATCATTCAAAAGCATAAAGAGATTTACAATGTCTCTATGAACAAAGTGTCATAGAAAGTAGAGAAGGATGAGAATTTATACAAATTTGCAATCTTCTCTATGCTCTCTTTATTAAGACAAGCTCTGAATAGCTCCCTATCTCCTTTGTTGAAAGCGAAAGGAAGACTATTAATAAGACGCAAGTGAGGGAAAAATTCACCAAATGTGAATCTATGAAGCATGAACTCTGGCCGCAAGTTTCCTAAAGAGTCATCCTCAATGGTGAAATGCACTCGCCAAACGCCAAATTTCACTCTATTTACCAATCTTAGGGCACACACTAGTTGGATGAATGCGGGGTCTTCCTTAGTGCCCAACAACAAGAGGAAAATGGAATCCATGCGTAGGACCTTCCGTCTTAACTTCACCACCCTCTTGTTATGAGGGAGACGCCTTACTACTTGCTCCTGCAACTCAATTGGTAATAGAGCTAGATCCCTAAGGATTGAACTTTCACTGCACACACATTCCCAGTTAGAACAAATGATCGTTTTTTTGTTTCTGGTAACAACTTGGACAAAGAAAAAACAAACATACACACTATTTTGCTAGGCTGCACTTCATTTTAAAATAAAATGAACACATGTATATCAAAAGAAGTGTGGTAGTTGATGAGAGGTAGAATGACAGGGTTTGGTGATGCAAGAATTTCTCCTACTCTTTGGGCACCAAACATGAACACCATACGTTGTTGAAAATGGATTTTCCTACTAATTGCAATGTTTATTCTAATGTGTGGAGTGAAATGGAAGGGGAAAACCTCTATTCCTGGGCCATTATCCATGGTCTATGTATGACCTAATGCTTAAAACAAAACAAAAATATAGACGTCCAAACTAAGGTCGTACCTAATGAGAGGCAAAATAAAAGGATTTACTGAAGCGTTTATCTCGGCCAACCTAAGAGGACCTAAAATTCTACGAATGACACGTTGAAATTGCAACTTAGTACTAACAATTATGTGTACCTTTTGCCTTGCAATGGGAATGAAGGGATCATACAAATTTTCGTGATTCATGCAAACTACTTGACTATGCTAAAGGTTGATTCTACACAAAAATACACAAGCCGTTCCTCAGTGGGGGCACCAATTTGAGGCGGTCCGGGGCGGGCAACAAGAAGAGAAACCTCTAGACACCCTTCAAGGCTCCCGTGCTGCTCAATTCGGTTGGGATTGGAAAAAAACAACAAACACACACACAAACCCGCAACCTAACCCTACACAAATTTGGGGCACCACCTAGTTTTGGATGCGAACTAGGACGCGTAGAGAGAGAGAGAGAGAGAGAGAGAGAGAGAGTGCTCGGGTTGCTTTGAAACGTATCGGCAATGATCAAGCAAACACAACTATATATTTAAGAAAGAGAGAGAAAGGGGGAGGGGGTGCTTGTTGCATTAATACCTTCTTACAAATCTGTCATGACAAATCAAGTGAGATTAGTATTTGTTCAACATAGCTTGCGTAAATTTCACCACAACACATCACAAGAAAAGCCACCCCAATCACTGTCTTAAGGCCAGGGGAGTCCTCTCCACCCTGTCGCCCTCTTACAGTATGTGGGATTTATGGCTAGATTGATGTCAACACCAGAGAAAAGCTATCAAGAACTTTAAAAAAAAAAACACCAAGACACTTACGCATCATTGTTTTCCATTACCTCACGTTGGAAGGGAGACAAAGTATCCAAGCTTAGTCCAAATCCACCCTCCTTGATTCAGCAAATGTTGGGCTTACAATAGTAGGAGAAATGATAGATTTCCTACTCTCAATTGAATTATCACTCTCTCTCTTACAATGGCATAGAGTTCCCTTGCTAATCCCCTATTACAACACATACACATGCATAAGACAATGAGCTTCCACTCAAGAGCTCGTTCTAGAGAGGTTGAGCTTGGCTTCTCAATATATAGCATAGTGCTCTTGCTTATGGCTCCCCCCTTTTTGTGCTAGCTACACCCTCCTTTTATAGCAATTTTGAAGGCTAGGGTTACTCCTCTAACCATGGTTGGGTTAGATTTTTAGCAATTTATCTAATTTCTTTTGCTTGGAATTATCAAGAAGTTGGTGGGGAAAGAGAAAGGAGAGAAATGGAGGTGATAGGACTTTTCATAGTGGGTTAGTGTTAGTAGAGTTAGTATTTATTTACAAATGGAATTGGATATTTACAATGGGAGTATCCATGTAGGATACAAATAAGGAAGAAAAACTCTTAAGAGGTAAGAAAAGGTGGATTTCTTACAAGGTTGATGCTCCAAGTGTCTTGAGTAGGGCCAATTTTGACGCTTGTTGACGGTCCACTAGCTTTGACGGTACATTTTTTCTCCACTCTTGACCTTGCTTGAGAGACAAGGTAATTGAAGCTGAGTAATCAACCACCATGATGCTGTCTTTCAAGAGAAGAGGCTGAATTTTGTGTTTTTTTTGATAGATATGGGTAATTTGGAGGAGGAAAAATGAGACTAGGTGGTCAATTTTGGAATGGAATTGTGTGTGGGAGGTATGAGTTCACCATGGTTTCTCTTATTCTTCAAGGTTGAGGAGAAGGTGAGTAGGGTGCAGAGAGGAGTGGTGAGAGAGGTGGGGATGATGAGTGGAGAAGTGTGTGTGAAAGAGGAAAATGATAAAGTGGAAGAGAGAGTGTGGCTGCATAGCATGGGAAAATTGGGGTCCACTAATAAAATCATAGCTCACAGCTCGTAGATCAAAAAACATATGAAAAAATTTGAGGCAAAAGTTCAGCCCACGAGCTACAACTTTTGTTTGTATCACCTTTTCAAATTCGGAGAGCAAGTGAACTTTAAAAATTCAGCAAAACCGACCGTTTTTTTCCACTGCACAAGGTCCTTGTGGGGTCCTTCTTTAAAAATTCTTTTGAATACCTCCAAGAGTGAGCCCTCCATAGTGCATGTATGCATGCCACCTACCCTTGACCTTATTTGGTAGGTCTATAATTGAAGATATTGTTGAGATCATGATATAAGTGAATAGTACAACTAAGAAAATCAAATCTTGAGGGGTCTAAAATATGTACATGTCAAATATAAATAATATAAGTGGAAAAAATATAAAGGGATCAAAAGAAATCTCTCTCATTATGAGGCTATCATAAAAAGATAAATATTTTTGGTGTTCTAATTTTTTAGAAAAAAAACAAAATAGATGTAGGAAGGGAAAAATCACAATAGTGAAAAAATATACACATAAATAAAACTAGTTTTTTTGGATTTTTGTTGGGGTGGAGTTACACCAAAAATAAGAGAAGCTTGCATGAGATTATTTTTATTTTGATTAAGGGGTATGCAAAATGGTAAGGAAAAATATGGTAATGGTGAGTCAATGTACATAGCATAAATAACACATCCTACGTAGAAATATTTAAATAAATACCAAAATAATTACGAAAAATCTTTTTATTTAGGCCCTATATAAAATGAAATATTTACACACAAATGAGCCATAATATACTTATTTTTTTTTTTAATTTTTTTTTTTGGCTCAACTAGCCCAATGACTAGCTAATTGAGGGTTTTTTAAGAAGATATGGGAAAAGTCCCGTGACTCACGCACGCCTATGTACAGTGAAATGGTAGGGATAGCCACAGTGTTTGGGTGATTTTGGTAGGGTGAGGTAACTCACTGTGGCAATTACAAAGAGTCGAAAAACGGCTATCACTATTTAAAAAGAAATATAAGAAAAGTATAAAAAATACATAGAATATATATATATTGGAGTTTACCCTAGATATAGGATCTAGCTAGGGTGTGAGATGATAATGAGATAGTAGAAATAAAGAATCAATGCTTTTTTCCCCAAGTTAAAGAGGCGGAGCTATTGAGCTTTTCCCATAGTATTTTCAGATGGTAAAGTAAGGATAGGTTATCCTTGAGAAAAATAATAGGATGAGATAGAAGGCTTATTATTATACTTAAATATGAATATGTACATTACAGAAAAGATAATTATGTATCTAAAAAGTTACAAGATAGATCTTGTAGCATGCGTTCCCACTATGTACGTGTCACAGCACGACATCCACCCCCTCTAAACTTGCACATCCTCCGGTATGTGCCACATTATTTCTTTGTAAAATCAGCCCTCTTGTACATGTTCCTTGCTTTCTTCTTCACTGGATGATTCCAAATCTTCATCTTCACTTTGATCTTTACCTGTGGTTTGCTCTTCTTCCTCATCAACATCTTCTGGATCATTGTCTCCTCTTCTCTTCTCTTAAATATTTTGATCCTTTTTCCTGCAATGGGAATCTTTACTTCTGTACCATCTAGTTCAGACAAGCTGTAAGTAGCATTTTCATGCACATGCTTTACAACATACGGTCCAAACCATCTTTTTGAAAACTTACGCATGACTGTGTGCTGGTTATCAAGGCTACTATCATACAGCAAAACCCAGTCACCTTTGTCAATTGCTTTGCTCCTGAGTCGATGTCGCTTATCAAAGTAGGCCTTGTTTTTTATCCTTGCATTTTTTAGTCATTCTTTTGCAACTTCAATGTCTCCAGGTCTTCTCTCTAGCTACCTTATACGCAGTGCAAGGAGATATTCCTTGCTAAGCCCCTCTTGCCAAGGTAGTACATTCCATGTGGGAATTGTATCTTTAATCGGCATCACTGGCTTTTGACCATACATTAGCTCCGCAGGCATGTAGCCAGTTACTGAGCTATGTGTTGTACGATCAGTCCATAAATCATATGGTAACAGTTTTGTCCACTCACCAACTCTTCCTTCACAAGCCTTGGCCAAAGCTTTGATAATAGGAGGATGCCCTCTTTCACTCTTTCCATTGCCTTCAGGGTTGTAAGCTGTGGTAAGAGAAAGCTTGATTCCTAATCTAGAAAAGAACTCCCTTGCTTCTTCGGCATCCAGCTCACCTCTATCTGCAGTGATCTTTCCCACATAACCATAACAGCAAATCACCTCATCAAGAAGGAATCTGCACACAGCTTCTGTGGTTTTAGCTCTTAATGCTGTTCCTTCAACTTGATTAGTTAGGTCTTCTCGTGCAAGAACCAAGTATCTCATCTGCCAGAGTCCTAGAGGCATTGTGACTAGATCCACAACCCATTTATAGTGCATGGCTAGTGGATATGTAGGGTGCAATCCCTCACGATGTCGAACATTTGAATACACTTGACAAGTTACACATGTCTCTACAAACTGATATACATCTTTATACATACCCTTCCACCAGTATTTTTCTTTCAACTTGGAGAAGGTTGCCCATACACCCCTATGTCCAGCCCATAGACTCTCATGAAACTCTTGCATGAACTTTACTTGAGTCTCTTTTTTAGATATAACCCTTTGTGGTGTAGCACCCTTTTGTTTAGGATGCTTCCACAAGTAACCATCCCTCAAAAAGTACCCATATGCTTTCTTGCGTATCCTCTTGAATTCTTGTTCAGACCAATCATCCTGTTTTGTTAGAGTACTCAAGTAGCTTCCAATAAGAAGCCAATCACCTTCATAAAGCTCTTTCAAGAATGATTCAAGTAGATTAGTCATGCAGACATTGTTACCTTTGACATGAGAGATAGAATAGAACTTTGTGCCTACATCATCTCCCTCGTCAATCATTTGTGACTCATCTTCATACCTTGCCCTTGATAGCATATCTTCCACTGTATTGTCTTTACCTGCAATGTGCTTAAACTCAGGATTTAAGGACTTAATGTAGGCAATCCACCGCAACATAGCAATGTCTGGAGTTGAGCAGCTTGTAATCATCCCAAGAAGTGGTAGACAATCTGTTTCTACAACCACACCTGCACCAATTAGGTACTCTTTTTTCCACTTTTCAAGGCTGTAGCCATACCCCATAACTCTCTCTTTATCTGTGGATAGTTTCTTTGGCGAGCACTTAGCACCTTTGCTCCAAATCTTACCACATACCTGTGTCCTTCTTTGTCATCTTGCCCTATTGCCCATCCAATCCATGTAGGACTGGTGTCTACTGCCACAATTACTGGCCTTTGACACTCATAGTCTACCTTTCTCAAAGTTGTTGCTGATTGGAGCAACTCCTTTAGCTTGTTCATGGATTTTTCATGTGCTTATGTCCATTTAAACTTCTGATTCTTTCTAAGCAGCTGATAAAGAGGATCAGCTACATGTGCATAATGTGGAATCCAAATAACATAGAAGACACATCCTCCCAGAAACCTTCTAACCTCAATGATGCTAGTGCACATTTCTTTCATTCTTTGGATGGCATCTACCTTTGTTGGACAAGGTTTCCTACCATATGGCCCGCACATGTGCCCCACAATAAGCACTTCATTGACACCAAACATAGACTTTTTCCTTGACAATGTAAGATTCACTTCTTCCAACCTAGACAAAATTTTATCACAATCATTTATGTGATTTACCACAAACCTGCGACATCCCTTGAGATCCAAAGCTTCATCTTTGTCACTTTCTTCACATCCTTTGATAGGAAAATCATCAATGAAAGGCATTGTGATTTGAGGAATAAAGTCACGTAAGACCTTATTCATCCCATTCATCATATGTGCAACCGAGTTGGTTGCTCCCTGTGGCAAGGTACACATCCTTACCAAACCCAAAGGTGTCCTCATGGTTGTCAAGTCTCTGCTTTTGATTGCAAGCTAAAATTGATCATACCCTCAGTAGAGATCCCCCATTGAGTAGATTGCCCTCCCTGCAAATGCCTCTGCAAACTCATCCACAATTGGACCTGTACCTACATTTCTAATTGTCACCTTGTTCACTGGTTTCACATCTTGGATGAAGCGTAGAGAACCATTCTTCTTCCGAACTGTGAACCACTTGTTTGAGTATGGAGCACAAGAAGGCTCCAAGATTCCCATTTTGATTTTCTCATTCAGTAGCTATGCTAACTTTGGCAAATGAGCCTTTGGAACCGGAATAGGCCGCATATTCCAAGGCACATGAGATATTGTGAAAATTACCATAGGAGCTACAATAGAAGGATCAACACATCCTATCTCATGTGGCTGAAATGCAAAAGCCTTACCATGCTTTGAAAGCATTTCTTTGAAGCACTTTGTCTCCTCCTGTTTTAGAAACTCCTCGCGACCAATCTGCAAGTCTTTGAAAGACTCCTTTGTGAAGGTATGCCCAATCTTCTTAGGATTCCTCAAAATTGGTTGTAAACAAGCCTGCTCAATCTTTTCCCTATTGTTGGGTGGTAAGGGTGAAGCTACTGGTTTCACCTTCTTTGCTACACTCTTGTATTTAGTTTCAACATGGAATTCTAGGCCAACTGTTTGGCTTTCTTTAAAGGCTTCTATTACTTGATACATTTCCATAGAGCAAACTTCCACAACTTCATTTTCAAGATGCAAATTAGACCCCATTATAGCATCAAGCTCACCCATAGTATCTACAAAAGAAACTTATTCATACAAACCCAAAACATTTTCAGTAGGCTCTAGCAACCCACTCTTTTTCATGCCTATTTGTACATTATGCACATATTGCCTCTCACATCTCTTTAAATCTTCAAGTTTTGTAAAACATACTGATCCATTCTTTGTTACCAAGGAGCTCGTTGAAAACGCTTCACCTATTTTTCGATCAGGCGAGACCCTTTTTCTTTCTGTACCACTGCAATCCCGCTTTACAGTGGTACTTGGCCAAAACCCATCATTTCTCTATGATCATGAAACTCTTTGATCACCTTTGGTAGAGGATGTTCTCTGAGGTTGTCACGATTTCTTTCATCGTTCACACAAACTGTGAGAAATTGGACAGCTCGTTTACCATCTTTGCTGCGTATTCTAGCATATGCTGAACCATCGTCCATTACCTTTCTTTCCATTCGAACTCCCACAATGTAGGGTTGTCCAAGGATGAGATGATATGAAGATGTATCCTGCACAAAGAAGTTTTGGTCAATCTTTACATCACCTATTGTTACCTTCACACCTGGACATGCTGCATACAATTCACCGGATGAATTGTTTGCCACTTTTACCATCCAGCCATGATCTGTGTCCATCGGCCATTTGCACTTGTTGTAGAGACTCTTTGACATTATGTTTATTTTTGAACCATGGTCAATCAAGGCAACAAATGGATCTTCAAGATCACCTACCTTGACCAAAGTTTTTGTAGTAGCCCTTGCCCAGTGACTTCATGAATAGTAGCTCCTAGGAATATCTTCAACTTCTTCATCATCATTTGAGAAATGCACTTGCTTCACTCTCCCACTAGATTGGTAGCATCCTACCACAGCTCCATCATTCTCTGTATTTTGCAGCTTCATCCATTGTGTCTTTAAGGTTTCCCCTTCAACCTGTGGACGAGAAACTTCAGCAAGGGTTTGCCTCTTCCTCTTGATGATGTCAATGATCTCCTCATGGAATTCACGCTTTGCAATGCCAATAACTTCTCCCAGAGTAAACTCAATCTTGCTATTCAAGATCCTTTCCTCCAAGACTTTCTTTAAATCTGTAGCACCCTCAATATCAGATTGTAGTTTATAAGTTGGGCCTTTTGTCTTACCTTTCGGTGGCTCTTTCTTCTTTCCTGTTGTAGACTCCTCCATGAGTACTTCAGGTGGAGATGCTCCTTGTGTTGAGTGTGTTTGAGAAGGCATTGAGTCACTTCTTCTCCCACTTCTAGAAGCTCTTTTTGATGGTCCTTCATCAGCATTCTCACGTCTGCTTCTCTTCTACAATTTCTTCATTTTGTTGGCATTTTGTAATGTAGGCATGCACTGACAATAAGTCCACTAGATCATTCCATCCTGTTTCTAGACGTATGCAATCACCTGCTTTATGTAGAATCTCCTTTGTAAGCTTTCCCTTTTTAGCTAATTGCATGACATTTGGGCAAATTTGACCATGATGGTCACTCACCTCTTCACCACAAAAATGTTCAATTTTTACTCCATAAGTAGCTGCCTCAACTGAAGGGGTGGCATGCTTCGTTTCCATATCTTCAACTAAGGTTTGCATCCCCCCTTCCCAAAGCTAGTTCTCAAGGGTAGACCTGTCTCTCTTAAGTGGATTTTACCATCCTTAAAAAAGACAACATCTTTTGACAAAGCATCACTAAAATCATCACAATCCCTTCTTAGCTGGTCTGTACTATCACACCAAATACATCTATTAACAAACCCTTGTTTGGGCTGTTGTCTTTGCCTAGGAAGTGGCCCTGATGGTTGGACTCATCAAACTTAGGAGCGATAAAAGTAGGCTTTACCATTTTGTCAGAAGTTGAGGTGGAGGGACTTGTAGTGTTTACTACCTTCTTGTCCCTTCTTCTTTGTCGTTTGGCAAGCAATGAGACAACACCTTCAACCTCATTCTAGTCGGTCTTTAGTCCTTGCTCAGCATCTTTATCTTCAAGAAGAAGCTCCAAATTTTCTTGAAACTCTTTACCTACAGCTTGTAAGAAAAGATCTGTTTTCTCTGCATCTAGTGTGGCCCTTTCTGTCATGGTGAGTTGTGCATAGCGCCGCTCAAATTCCCTAAGTAGCTCTGTTATTGATAGTCCTTGCTTTGGCTTGACTACCCATTCTAAGAATGTCCTTTTGGTCACTCTCTCAGAGTCCTCCATGAAATATTCCTCCTTTAAAGCTACTTTGAGTTCTTTCCAATTTCTCCCATGCCCATCTTTAATTACCCTAACATGCTCTCTAATTTCTGGAGCAACAACTAGCTCAAAGCTTTGAATCATCTCACCTTCTGACACGCGATGCAGCTCCATCTCCTTCACATACTCGCGTACGTACTTGGTTACATCTTTGCCATTGAACAGATCCATTCTATTGACGAATGCTTGTATGGACTTTGTTGCTGAAATCTCCCTTCTTTCAATGGCTTGTTGTTGTTGCATGAACATTGCAAACTCTTGAAACAGTTGCATTGTTGCTGGGTCAAAATGCATACCCTGTTGCTCAACATGATCACCCATGGTTATCCACAAAATCTCACCCTGGCAGTTTCCCGTCGGTTTCACCAAAAATATGTCGAGAAATTTGCGGTCTTGCCAGGAGAGCACCGGGCTTATGGCTGTGAGAGTTTGTGAGAGAACTCAACAAAAACTATATGAAGGAGTTAAACCATAGATGCCATGAAGACTAGGGTTTGGAAAGAAGTGCAATCAAAGAAGACTCACTCTTTCTCTCTTGCACTCACACACACAAAGAAATAACACAAAAGAGAATGTCAAAACAATACGAAGATGAAAACATCAAGGCTATGGTCATATCGTATCATGGGTAATATGAAAGGGTTAATAGATGAGTTAATGGCATTCAATCTCAGCTGACCAAATAGGCTACGAATTGTTCTTTGGAATTGTAGTTTTGTGCTTACCATAATATATATATTTTGTCTAGTGATTGGGATTAATTGTGTGTACAAATCCTCTTGGTTCATAGCAAGATAACTACATTTACATCAAAATTATAGTCTATGAGAGGCAGTATGATGGGATCCGGTGATAGAAGTATTTCATTGAGCCTTTTAGAGCCGAAGAGACACACTATACGTTGTTGTAAGTGTATTTTACGGCTAATCCATACGTTAATTCTAATAGATCGTACAGAGTGAAAGCGATAGAAATGATCATCATGTGGGTTATTCATCTAAGATAGTATGTGAGAAATGTAGATATGAGAAAAATGTAGATATGAGAGAAGTGAAGAGATGAGAAGTTTCCCTCCCAAGCCCTATTCTTGCACGTAGGCAATAAGGATACTGCGGGGAGAGATGTACCTGTAGCAAGGAGAACCTAAAATTTGTAGAGAGGATGAATTACTAAGAGTGAGAGAGATAGGTTTGGTTAAGGAGATGAGATTAGATACATATATATATATTTTGGATTAGAGATGAAAATGAAAACAACAAGAAATCAAGGAAACATCAATGTAGAACACATCTTACTTGACAAACCCTTCGGCACCATTATTGATGGAGAGAGAAGAAGAGGGGAGAATTAAAATTTGATTGATATGCCAAGTCCACGCCCTTCTTTGATTAGAGTTGATCTTCCAAGGATAGCATGCAAGGATGGCTAGTCTTCCTCTAGGAGAAAGTGTAGGCTTAGGCTTATGTTAATGGCTAAGTACAATTAGGCATTACTACTCACTTCTTCAAGAATTCCTCTCATCAATGGCTTGAATGCTTGAGTTATTTTTCAAGGAAGAAGAGGTCCCCTTTTATAGGTTAAGGGAACCCCCAAGGGTTTACACAAGAAGAGAGGAGCCAGTGTGAATAGGAATTGGAAAAGTTGGAAATGAGTTGTCCCTGCATGATGTGGGCAGACTGGGGTCCAGTATTTTGATCATATCTCCTCAATCGTGGCTCCAAATAAAAAAGTAAAAATATGGGCAAAAACTTCAGATCATTAGCTACGATTTTCATTTTAAACTCAGTTTCCAATTCAGATTGGAACCTTGTGTAAGAAATTCATCAAAATAGGGTCCATTTCTGGCAGCAAAAGTCTTCCCGTGGTCCCCTTAGCTTAGACTTTCATTTAATTCCAAAGGACACCTCATGCCATATGAAAGCATGACATTGCTCCTTGACAAAGTTTTGAAATCATGCTTGCAATAATGCATTAAAATAAGTGTATCTTTGAAATCATGCCACCTAGTGTCCCACTAGGATTTGATTCCCTCCTAGTAACTCTAAAAAGAAATATAAGAAAAGTATAGAAAATACATAGAATATATATATATTGGAGTTTACCCTAGATATAGGATCTAGCTAGGGTGTGAGATGATAATGAGATAGTAGAAATAAAGAATCAATTCTTTTTGCCCCAAGTTAAAGAGGCGGAGCTATTGAGCTTTTCCCATAGTATTTTCTGATGGTAAAGTAAGGATAGGTTACCCTTGAGAAAAATAATAGGATGAGATAGAAGGATTATTATTATACTTAAATGTGCATATGTACATTATAGGAAAGATAATTATGTACCTAAAAAGTTACAAGATAGATCTTGTAGCATGTGTTCCCACTATGTATGTGTCACAGCACGACAACGTGTGAAGGCTGCACATCGACACATAAACGATGAGGTGTTTGAGAAACTTGGATCACCATTCCATATTGAAGCAACATTCATAGGCAATAAGTGGAGAGAGGTGCAATATAAGGAGCATAACAACCTCTTTATGAACTTGAATCATTGCAAAGGTATGCAATTTACTTCTTTGATTTGAGTCGAGAGGAGTGCAATGGGGTTCTCAAGTTTTCTTTAAAGCTTGACGAGTGCGACGTTCTGAATAAAAGGAAGCTAGAAAGAGTCACCATTACCCTCATGAACAGAGCTTTGAATCCATCAATAACCAAAGAGGACCCACGATATTTTAGTTTGTAGTCCAAAAAAAATATTTTGACACTAGGTGCATTTGAGGTACACTTGGTTCAATCTATAATAGAAAAAATATTGCATCAACATCCCCATGGGCAACATCTGATGGCAACATCCCCATGGGCATCAAGCATGTTCAATCCTTTAAAAATATTCTCCTCTTTATCTCCTCTTTATCAAAAGATTTTGCCCATGGGGATTTTGATAATAGAAACCTAATCAACAGTTATATAGAATGGTTAAAGACAATGATGGTGGTGGGGCAATCCAAAATCACAAGGCAAATGTGTGGAAATCACTTTATAAAATATTCCACTATGTTGAGCAGCATTCGTGGGATGAAAGTTAGCTCACATCATTTTGACAAGCATCCTTGCTGGATTGGAGAGAATGTTTTATACATAGAGAAAGGCAGGAAGGAGCTTTTTAAGAGTTCAAAAATTACACGTTCTTTACAACTCATTCACATAGGGGGAACTCAAATGCGGGGGAGCACCATGAGAGGTGGAGATTGTCACGAGTCCCGAGTGGGAGAAGATGGGCTTGATCCCATTGTTTTTATTCTCTTTGCTACACCCCCTTCTTCCTCATTGTGTACCTCTTTCACATGCACGCCCCTTAGCCAAACTCTTTCCTCTCTTGATGGCAACATCCCCATGGGCATCAAGCATGTTCAATCCTTTAAAAATATCCTTTTGTTGTATGGATCCAAGCTCTCTAGGTCTTTGACTCCTGCCTCTAGGGCATGAGCTATGTACGACATGAAAAAGGGGGACCTAAGTGCTTGTCACCCATACTTGATGCCAAAAATGCGTAGAGAAAACTGTTTCTCTCTCAGGATTATAATTTCTGTGTTCAATGGCACAAGATACCCACCACACAATCTTGTAATAACTTTCATTGCAAACAAAGTGAAATTTGCATTATCCTTGGAGTATTCCTTGTGGTATATTATGATCTACAAAATAGTATCAAAATATTCATGGCTATTTTTGATATGTGTACAACATTTTCAAGTACTTGAATTGTTTCTACAAACCTCTTTGTGGTTAGAAAGATAGATGTACTGAAACAACGCTACATCCTTGCCTTGTACTCTAGTGACAAGTCCTTGCCTTGAGCCCCTTGCTCTTCTAAGGAAATAATATCATACACAAGCATATGTCAACAATAAAATTTATCTCAATATTTCATCATTGGACATACGCAAAACCATATGCATGCCGTAAAGAAATTACCATCTGATTCTCGTCCATTTCCAGCATGGACCTTCCCCACAAGTGGTTTGAGTGGCTATTTGCCAGCTAGACTAGGGGTGCCATGGGGATACCCATGTTTTCTAAGCTAGGATATCTTGTGGTCGATTTGAACGACTACTTTGTTGGAAAATTGGCTTCTCCAAAATTTGCTTCGTTGAATATATCTTTAATCAGTTCACCCCCTGAAGTGAACTATGTGTCGTGCACACATGTGTCTACAAGGAGATGTTTGTCCACTCCATCCTCCGCAAATGCCATGTCTATCTCCCAAAAAATTGCAATTGAAACTAAGCAATAGTCCTCTTGTATATTAAACTCATGCTAATATCCATGAGGAGAATGTAGTGAATGTTGTTGGCCATAGAAAATTTGGGAGCACACTGCAGAGGTAAAGACCCTTCCTCATTTGGGCTTTCTTGATGCTTCCAGGTGTTGCTTTTGCAAGAGAAGCAAGATTAAATCCAGCATCAAATGTCTCCTTCAATACCTCTACCCGCTTTTCTTCTGACTCAAACCATAGCTTCACGTCCTCTACCTCTTCCTCCTGTGACAATGTGCCACTACCAAAATTTGATGACTGGGAAGTCTCTGGTTCACCATCCATCAATAGGTACAATTAACACATAAATCCATGGTTGAATTCCACTTAGTAGCATGTTTTAGAGGGCTTAGGAAATCTTTATTTGACAAGGAGTGCATTGGAGGGACACTTTTCCATACAATGATTCAACCTTCTTGCATCACGCTTCTCAGGGTCAAAGTTTGTTGGGTACACAAATTGCTTGCCATCAATTGTGAGGGAGATATCACAAATGATTGCTTTGTACTGTTGAAAATGTGTTTGTAGGTACTCCATTAAGTAATCAAAAATCCGTTGGATACAAAACTCTACATTAAAAATTATTGATAGCTCTAGTGCAAGGTCATGAGCACGGGCAACGTATAGGAACGTGAACAAATTTTCTTCACATGTATCCTCTCCTATATCATACATCTCTAGTCCTATGTTGCACATGTATGAAAGAAACAGCATGACAAAGCTACTATTATATAATAAACATGACCAACATGATAATCTTGGTAGAGTTCATGCTATACCCATGCCCATTTGGGGTCAGGACGAAGCAAATAGAGGGCTTGAAGGATTGTTTAGGCCCTTCTTTGCTTGGTTCTGACCCAAAAGAGTACATTAGTACAATTCATGGTGTATCCACGTTCATTTGGCTCAGAGTGTCAGAACCAAGAAAAGGACTTGAGAAATCATTAAGGCCCCTATTTGCATGGTTCTGACCATACGTTGAGAGGCCTAGTCAAAACCATGCAAGAGGCTTAGTTATGCATTTATTACTCTAAAGGTATTTACTCACTTGGTACTGACCCGCTTGTTTAGTAGAGTCAAGGACGTAGTAAAAGTCACAACCAAGTGAGTGAAGGCGTAAAGAGTCCCCCAAGGAACCTATTTGCTTGGTTCTAACCAGTGTGATTGTCTTAATACTATCCACATTGAGCACACATATATTTGGGGTTCGAACAAAACAAAGAGAGGACTTGAAGGATTTTGCAAGCCCTTTTGTGCTTGGTTCTAACCCAAGAGAATTTATCAATACAGACCATGGTATATCCACATCCATTCGGCACAGATGGTAAAAACCAAGCAAAGGGGGCCCTTGGAAAATTATTAAGTCCCCTATTTGCTTGGATTGGACCCGTGCGTTGAGAGGCCTAGTCAGAACCATGCAAGAGGCTTAGTTATTAATTTAATACTCTCTCTGAGAATAGTTGGCTTAGTTATAAATATTTGATAACGAAGCCTTGAGTGACCAATGCCTATTTAAGCCCACTCACTCATGATGCCCAAACAGAGCATTAAAATAGAAACCATAGGCTTGCATGGTCAGGAAAGGGGTCATTATTCCACTATGATTTGAACTTCACAACCATCCATGAAGAATCTCAACCCATTGTTATCGTCCTCTAAGCTTAACGACTACTCTCCCCTTGTGCCCTAATCCCGTGACAAAGATACACACAGATGTGAAACACACAAGTAGAGGAAAGCTAGTGGGGGGCAAGATAGATAGATAGATAGAGAGAGAGACAGAGACCCGCATGTTTAGTAGAGTAGTTGAGGACGTGGTAAAATTCAGAACTAAGCAAGTGAAGGTGTACAGAATCCCCCAAGGCCCATATTCGCTTGGTTCTGACAAATGTTATCATCTTGATACTATCCATGTTGCACCCACGTATATTTGGGGTCAAAACAAAACAAAGAGAGGGCTTGAAGGATTCTGCAGGCCCTTTTTTGCCTGGTTCTAACCCAAGAGAATATATCAATATAGTTCATGGTATATCTGCGTCCATTCGGTATAGAGGATCAAAACCAAGCAAAGGGGGCCCTTGGGAAATTATTAAGTCCCCTGTTTGCTTGGTTACCAAATTAATTTCCATGTTGGTGGGGGCTTCTAGTACACCATGTAGTGTAGCAAAAGTACTTGGTCATACATGTCGCTACAAATGCTACTGCATTTGAAGCGATATTTGTTGCGATCCTTTGACTCTCTGAATACACTAAACCATTCGAAATCTGTAATCTGCTCCCACTTCACCAATTTGGGATCATCACCATCCATGGAGAGGCCATGGAAAACATTAAACTCTTCTGCTGTTACACAAAAACATTTCTGCAGTGGGATGTTCAACTTGGGAGATTTCCATCAGACTGCATCCACAACACATGATTATAAGATTAAAACCTTACAAAACCCCACTAGAATAGGGATGTCAAGTAATTTCTACATAGGCAATTGCGCAGGCTCTCCTTAGATGCAATCATCTAAGCATTCACCTTGAATGCCTAAGGCAATGCACAAGCACCTAATCAATATGAGAGAATCCACAACTAGATTGCATCCAGGGGCTACTGCAAAAACAAGCATATAAGCTGAATGCATAGTCCTCTATGTTGATTATAGCATATTCTTAGCAAAAAAAATTCTCATGGGTGAGAGGATTCACTAACAGATTAGTAGTCGAGACATGTTGGAGAAATGTGTCATGCTTTGCTTGATTTACAACTTCCAAATGTGGCCCCCTCATTGAAGAGAGAGAGAGAGAGTACCTGAGTCCTGCTTCCCCTTCCCTGCATGCATGTACTTTGACATTGGGAATCCTTGGGAATTAGAAGCATTCAATATTTTCCAGGGTGGAGGAGAAGCAACAGAACCTTTGCCCCTCGGCTTCCTTCTCGGTGGAGTACTATCAAGATTGTTGTCAGAGGTGGCTGGCTCCAATGGTGAGCTATCCTCCACTATGGCTGATTGCTGGCCTCTGACTTCAGACCTACTTGCAGCTCGCAATTGCTTTCCTCCCTCTCTCTGACTTGTGGCCCCTGAATGTGCTTCCCTCCATGCTTCATGAATACACCACTACCTCAACGTAATGACTGAGCTTAACTGTTAGAGATTTTTTTTTAAAATTACGATTCATTTTTTTGATATCCAAGTATTACAGTTTGTATAGTTCATGATGGTGGCCCACACACTTGAAAAAACATGACTGTCCTATCCATGTGTTATGCTTACAAGCTGTGCTTGTTGGCATATGTTAACTAGCACAAAAAGCGCGACACATTAACATGCTTTCACCCTCTTGAGTAATCATTCTTGAGAGCTCTCTCTTGAGTGTTCACTCTATGGATGGTCTAGCCTGAGCTTAATGCCCATGCTTAGAAGGCTAGTGCTAATCCTTTGTAATTAGAAAAGCACTTCTTGATTAATCTAATCTATACTTTATACATTAGTCTAAATTCTTCTATATTCCATTATGTCATGAAGTAGTTTCACCTTCTCATTATTCTAGATTTGAGTGTGTGGTGATGTGTTCTTGCTTATTGACCACTCCTGTCATTCTATAAGTACTCAATTTGTGATATTTAACATCTCTAATTAGGTTGATTAAGTGGGTTCTTAATCTTGTGATTAGAGTATGTGCCCTATTGTTTGCTCATGTGTGGATGGGTCAAATGAGACTCAAGCACCATTCATGTTGTGTGTGTAGATTTTGATTAAGTACCTTGATTGGCATGTGGTGATTGGAGTGGCCAACACCAATGCAATTAGTGTGTGCTTGTCAAGAGAGTGCTTTGAGATTCAAGTCTATGGAAAGGTGGACTTTGGTGGGTTTAATGTGTGTAGGTGATTCTTGATTGATTACTTTGTTGTGATTAGAGTTAATGATTCATTGCTAATTTCTACTGCATTGGAAGAACATTCTCTTGAATCCTCTCATTCAATACATCCAATGATGGTCATGCCTCTAGGCTGTAGCTGGGTTGCCGATCCACGGATTGATAATTTTGTTGGTCTTGGGTTGTGATTAGGTGATGCTACAAAGATCCCCAACATTTGGCACCCTTGCCGGGGATTGATAACCTAAGCTAGCGAGTAGAGGTGTTTAGAATACAGTAATTTCACTACTAATTTCATCCATTTTTTAGTGTGTGTAACTCAGATTAGATGTTTCTGCAAATAATTAAAGCTAATTTTTGAGTTATGAATACCTTAGATCCAATTTTACTAATTTTACTAATTTTTCACTAACCATTACTAATTTTGCTTCATTTACATGCTAATTTTTACTAATTTTACTAACCTAACCGCTAACATTGATATGTAAGGTATGTTCAATCACCTTATAAGAGGTCAAATCAACACTTTTATCAAGTTTTTTTGTGCTAATCCATGCCTAATTTTTCGATTTGAGTGTTGATTTTTGGCCATTAATTGGTCAATTTTTGGGCTAAATTGGAGATGCATACCATATGTTTTGATCCCAAAACCCATTGAAGTTAAGGAGGAATTTTATCTCATGTCCTACAAAAATCCCGACTCTTATTTATATGCAATCAACTGTAAAAAATGGCTGTTTTGGACAAAATGCACTAGTCCATCAACTTCGGAGGCTTGTTGTGACCAAGACATGAGAAATTGTACAAATTTCTTATTTTTTCATATTAGTAGTCTTTGAACTATAAGCTCATGAAAGGATTCTTCAAAATGAGTGGATCTTCTATGGTTTTGGATTTTGTTTCCAAAACCCTAAAAGGAAACTTTTATGTCCTGATAGGTTACCAGACTAGTGTTAAGGAAGGGCCTCCTCTCAGCTCATGCATGCTTTGCCTAGGCAGAGACAACACCTAGAGTTAACCCTAGGAATTCATATCGTCTTGCTCTTTCTCTCTCTCGTTCTCTCTCTCTCTCTCTCTCTCTCTCTCTCTCTCTCTCTCACACACACACACACACACACACACACACACACACACACACACATGACCGCCAATGTATTTTTCCTTCTAAAGATTCATGTATTAAACCCATATTGCTCCTAGCTATAAAACCATGTTCTTCACTAAGAGAGAAATATGTTTTGGCATTTATATTCTTTAGTCTCTCCCTTTGCCGATGGTACCTACTATCTTGGCCATTCGGCCTAGCTCCCACTCCTTCTTGATGCGATACAGGGCACTAGGGAGATAGAAAAGATTCACATTAACTATGCACAATATCCTCACTCCTTCCCACCAGGGATTTAATATTTATGTAATTACCAAAAAAATTGTGTGATCACAAGGTCTTGTTGACATATATACATTATCACAGTTAATATGATCACAAACAAGCCAGTTTAGAGCAACCTAGAAACCCACAAAAAGACTACCGGGCTTATGAATTTTCCCTACGGGCCCATTGGGAAAACCCTAAATCTTGATGGGTTGCAGCTTAATACCATTGAGGGCCCTAATCCGGCATGCTGGGTATTTCTTGTTGAGCCACACACACACACACACACACACATACATATATATATATATATAGAGAGAGAGAGAGAAAGAGAGAGAGAGAGAGAGAGAGAGAGAGAGAGAGAGAGAGAGAGAGATGTTTACCTTTGTTGTGGGAGCTACCTAGCGTCTCCACAATTATAATGAATACTTGCATGCAAAAAACAGACATCATTCAATACACTTACAACGACAAATAGCTCGTAGATGCGTTAGCACACGTGCTCTGGTTTGCAAGGAATGCTTGGCATTGTTGTGTATCTCTCTCCAAGCCAATCGTGATGGTGAAATTGATTCTCCAATGGATGAGCAAGCAAGAAGTAGCGCTAGGATGAAGCTCACACACTCTCTCTTTCTCTCTCACACACGGTCAATGACAACTTAAAACTTTGATTATGATTAAGTTCTCTTTACAAAATGACCTAGGTACCTTATATACTAAGGCTACCATAGGTTAACCTCAAAATAGAGTTCAAGGGGTCAAATGGCTTTGTATTTACAAGCTGGAAGTGCCATTGCACCCCGGCTTCTACAACTAGAATAACTACTCATTATAAATGACGTTCTTAACCAAAATCCACATCATTTCATAACTATCAAAAAAATAAGACTTTGGTATGGAAATTGAGATATGTGGTGTTGTTGACCCATGGGCCAACACTCCCCCCCTCCGAATGCATGTCGTCCCTGACATGACCTCATTGTCAATGTTGGTGTGGTCTTTGTTGTCGTTTTGCTTCTTGTGCTTTATGTCCTTCACATCCAAACCCCGAGTTGCAACATCTATTATTGTCATTATAGAGATATTGCCAGATCTAAATTAAAAAAGAAGCCAATCTCGTTCAGCTTGAATCTTATCATCATGGATAGATAAAGTTGCAAATTCATCCATTGGAAGCTGTCTAGTAACTTGATCACAACCTCTTTGTTTCCATAAATATGATCAGTTTACTTCCATCCATCATTTGCTTCAGCAAATCTGGCAATTTTGAGTATTTCTCATTCTCAAAAACAACTTCTACAATCTGTAGAATTGAATGATTGTCTTTTAGAGCTTATGAACTATTGACAACTTTGTAAGGATTCTGAAGAAATTGTCTAGCTAAACGTTCTACTTGTTTAGGCCAAAAGTTATACTCCAATACTGAGTCTATTTGTCAGACCGAATCTGGGAGATAATTTTTTCCTTTGAGATTCAAAACCCATGTTTGCTAGGGGATTTTTAATTCTTTGCCTTCTTTGTATCACTTGTGCCGACATTTTTCTCCATTGCTTTCAATTTAATATTGCAGACATAAGAACTGGATGTTCAGTTAAAATAAATAAAAAATCTTTTCAATATATATTAGAAAAACAATCACTAAGAAAGCAATCAAATCTACACAATATGAGATTTACAATGCACTCTAGTCAATTCCACATATCGACCACATATGTTCTAAGAGAACATACACGTTGCAATGCACCCTTTACATGGCATTATGGATACAAAAATAATATGAAATTGTCAATGCAATTATGAAAATTATGATTAGTTATATATCCTCTACAATCCGAAAACAATAAGACACAACTATTTTCACATACTACACAGAATCATCAACATCTACATTGAAATGACGATAATTTTTTGCAAAACAAACATGAAAGAAATAATGTCGATGATTGGCCATCTCATGCACTAACAATCTTTTAATTGTAATACATAATTCACTCCCTATATAAACCAATGCATAAAACAAGGCAATGAAATCTTCAATATAATTACGTAATTTAGAACTACTTGTACCCAATCAAGGATTGTAACCCTCTTATGCATCCAATTCAATATATAAAAGCTAATTTCATCGAATTAAGGATTATAGCTCTCATATTGTGCAGTGGAAATGTATATCAATTCAAATCTATGATGGTTAAAAATGCAAGACTTCAAGGATCTTTATATACCCAATACACTAGTACAGGGCATCCGACCGTTGACTATCAACTCATTATTTAAATATGCTCATCTTCTAAAACCAAATAAAACCCTTTTATGGATCAATGGCTTCGTCACAATGAGCATGACTCTCCAAATTCTCAATTGTTTTGGTTTCGTACCTTTATGTTCTATGAAGGGTTTAAATATTTTTAGAAGTGGTTACCGAATTAAGAATCACGTTCGGCCCAAAAAATAGGACCTGTGACTTTGTAACCTTAGGTCAATTCACATGGAGATGACTATACTCGACGCTCGGATATACTCCCGAGGGATTTTCCTAGTTAAAATGCCAAAGTAAGAAGAGGTTTACTGTATACAGTTGGGCCCACTGGGAAGACCCTATAGCCTGGAGGCATTAGGAAATTTTGGAGGTCATTTGGAGGGCCTTCTAAGAAAATATATTTTTCGCACTCTCTCTCTAGAAATATGGCGAATAATAGAGGTGGGTCTTTCATGGTAAAAGTTCAAAAAGTGTACTTTAAGTAGATTCTTTACTCTTCTGAACATTCTTTCGTAATGATTGAGGGATAATCTTCTTTTCAGCTGCATTGAATGAACCTCGTCCACATGGAGGGAATCAGGCTAACATGGAGGGACGAAGGCGCAGCCGCTATTCACTTTCCATTAAACCTACACATTTGGCTAATGGCGCACTCCTCAAATGGCACAAATGTTACCCAGAAACGAGCCAAATATCACCTTCACATTGATTTGGACAATGAGTACCAACCATTGATTAAGCGTAATAAAACAAACACACATATACCTCCCGCTTCCATAGACACGCTCAGAGCTCAGTGAGCTAAACACATAGATAACTGGACGAGAGGCTCTCTCTACCCTAAGAATCCAATGACTAATGCGTCTCCATCATTTGTCAATCCTACAAGCTATTGACCTTTGTTGGTGATGGAGAAAAGGGCCTTATGGGTTATTGTAAATCTCTTACAAGAGAAGCTGAAACTTATAAGGGCGTTCTCCAAGCTCAACAATGTGAGATTGTTCACCTTTCACATTTACATTCTACAGATCAGGTTACGCTTTTGCAACACAAAACAGAGGTACAAGAACTGAAAGGAAAGGTATGAAGTTGTCAAATGAAGGACACCATCTTGGGTGGTCGTATCCGAAAGAAGAAATTGCACAATCTTGAAACATTGCAGGTTGCATCCGGAGGTCTCAAGAAAAGAATCCGAGCATTAAGGTGATGCGTCTTGGTTGGCTACATTGTCTTAGTTAAGTAATCTTTTTGTTTTTTCTTGTTATGCATTGTTTTCATGTGCCTAAATAGTGTTAGTGAAGCAAATTTTCTGATGGAAGGGGAGACTTTCAAGTTCAGTGGCATCTTGCAAGTGACCTCAAAACATTAAAATGCATGTATAATTGTGGAATGGGTGCAATGGCAAAGTCGCCATGTTTGTTCTGCATGGAGCCTGCAAAGGTCATGGACCCAAAGTGGTGGAGAAAAGCTCCAACACGTCACATTGAGGACCCTGCTTTTTGACCGGTTTTTAAAATACCACTTGTGAATGTCCACATCTGTACAATGCATGCCCTTTGTAGAATTGTGGAGAAATTGGTCTACTTATATATCAGGTTTTCCTGGAAGATTAAGAACTCAGCAAAGCGACAAGTAGCCCTGCAATGCTTAGAATTGGTACTGTCGGATATGGGGCTTCATGGTGGCAATGTGAAAATCTAACGGGATGAAAAGAGATCAACTGCTGAGAAGGATGTCCCATGCAAACCATCCATCGGTGGGGTGAAGGCACGGAGGTTTTTATCTAAACCCCAAGGTACAAGAGATCCGAAGCTAATAAAACATGGAAAAATATATAACACATCTTATGTTAGCAAGGTAGAGTATCAGAGCTGGAAAAAGCTACATATTGCAGTCAAAGACCAAGAACTAACTACTCATAACGCGAAGGTTGAGGTTTGGCGATCAATAGACATCCTATTTTTGATGTGCAACAAAGATGACTGGTCACAAGGTGATATGAACAATTTCAAGGAGAATCTCAACCTTCTCAAAAAATCATTCAGGACATCATGGACAGACACCCAAATTACTCACTACATGGTATTATCGTGTATTTGATTCTATTTTATGTGCAACTATGTGAGTGTAAAACCTTCTAACTAATCTGTTTTCATATCCAGTAAATCATCTTCAATCATTTACCATATTTTATACAAAAGTATGGGAACCCGGCAATATGGAATACCCAAGGGATGGAAAAGTCTCATTACATGGCGAGAAATGCTTATTTTAGGTACACACGACATGGTGGCTCTCGAATCAAGGCTAAAAGTTTGAGAGAACTATTTGAATGGTTCTATCGTAGAATCATTCATCAAATGCAGGCAAAAGAAGTCTTGGCCTCTTCAGCAACATCACAAGCCATCAGACATTTACAACAACAAAAAGTTAAAAGATCAATGGCATACAACAACTCCGGTGCTCGTGAAAGTCAACGAAGGTGGAGAGAGACAATGGTGTATGTGAACCACAAGTGGAGAAAGATACTCTGAGTGGATGACATTGTACAAATTTATGTAATACATGATCTTATACAATTGCTACTTGAAGTGTATCAAGATTTTGAAGGTTCAATTTTGTTTTTTGGCACATCACCCTTGTAACGAATCATGAGATGTTTGCCATACTCTAAAAGTTCATCTGGGTTTTGTCTACCAAGAGCTAGTGCCATTGCTATGTAAGTGTAGTAATATGCTGCCCGACCACCTGTATAGCCCGGGCAGTAACCAAAACAATCTCTAGCAAATACTTTGTCCACAAGAATGACTTTATCTGCACTTTTGGGCAGCACGGGTCCACCCAAGAAGCATGATAGTGTCTTGAATGTGTAAGTTGTTGTTGAACCCTCTTGTGACATGGAATTGTGAAAAACTACTATCGGCGACTCGCAAAGCTTTGAAAGGTACTGCGCTAGGGCCGCATCCCTTCCACGATGTTCTCGAGTCTGCCGCCGAAGGAAGTCATCCTTGTCAGCAATCCAAGACTGCACATATCATGTCAGAGTAAGTGACACACACACACACATAGTTACCATGAAGCTCTCATCCTACAGAAAGAGGTTTTCCTGCCACAGGTCTACAGATGTAGTTGACCCCTGACATGAATGGTTAAACCAATCCTCCACTTCTTTGTTATTTGTTGATGGTCTTAGGCTTTGTCTTATTGCTTGGAAGGTGGCTTCATCAGGTAGTGTCTCCTTGTATTTTTCAGCTTTCTCAAAGCATCTTCGGAGGCATTCCATTGGATTGCTGGATGTTTCCATTGCCTCATCATCACTACTATCCTCTGAAACAAATCCACTCCTCTCCTCTTGGACTCTGGAAATGATAGCCAGGGAGAAGTCCTCCCTTAAATAAAAGATGCTTTGCACATCATGTAAAAAGATATAGGTCCTGTCTCCAATCCTGAAGTCAGGCCACAACAGGGAGCATCATCTGAGCATGCTTCTCAGTGAAGTTACTGACATCCAAAGATAGTTTGATTTCTGTGGTTTTCACAGAGAGCATCTTACTTCTTTGTACTTCAATTGCCTCAACCTCAAGGTCGGCTGTATCTTCAACCTCCTCGACTTCTTGTATATGTGTTATCTCCTCGCATTCTTCATCTGGTGCTGCATCCTGCTCCTCTAACACCTCATCAGGATTCTACATGAGAAATCCAAACAGGCTGTTTAGGTAAATCATAAAGCCAAAGGATTCCTGAATAATTTTGCACTCTTTTTGGTGCAAAGGGCAAGTTGAATGTCGGCAAGCAGGTGGTAATTCCCTATACTTCTTCAGTCCCTGTCCCTTTCCACCACAATCATTTAAATGCACAACAGTCATAGTGGGCAGAACAACCCTCCCTACCTGCACCATCACTTCAAATTTATCTCTGTAGGACTGCTAGAATTCAATGTCCTGAGCTAACAGGTATTCAATGTCAAACTTTGGGTTAAACATAGAATGAACTAGATCAAATTTGTCCCCAACACCACAAGATGCTGCAAAATCGAACAGCCTCTCATCAGTTGCAGTTGGGTCTTCCAGAGAAGACACATCCTCTTTGGATTTACCTTTAGTTGCACAGGGACTGCTTTCTAGGACATATGCATCATCTGAGAAGTCTATATTCCTCTTTCTTAACAAGTACTGTAGAGGGTGAGGGACCCTTGTAGGGTGAGGGATCATCTTGTCCAGGTGACCTCTCTGATTGATCTTCACCAATTGACTCTTATTCAGATATGTCCTAACAAAAGTCAATAGTTCTTTTGGCAAAAACATTAAGCAACTGACCTGCAAAGGCTGAATTCCTGGCATAGGCTCTGGGTCTGGTTTCAGCTTTTTTTGCCTACTGGACCTTAATCCTATCCATCAGGAAACATGACAAGTCTCACTCTCTCTCTGTGTGTCTCCAAAGAACATTAAAAAACACACATAGACTCTCTCTCTCTCTCTCTCTCTCTCTCTCTCTCTCTCTCTCTCTCTCTCTCTCTGTGTGTGTGTGTGTGTGTGTGTGTGTGTCTCTTTGTACTAAAGGCACGCATAGAAAAAAACATACTCTTTGCAAATCTCTACGCGCGCCTTAAGTACAATAGAGAGAGAGAGAGAGAGTCATAAATTTACTATAGGCATGTGGAGAGAGCTGCAGCCAGTGTTTGGTTGGCTCTGCACGCCCTTAGTACACGGGGGGAGAGAGAGAGAGAGAGAGAGAGAGTTGTGTCTGTGTGTGTGTGTGTGTACCTGTGTATGTGTGTGTGTGTCTGTCTATGTAAGTATGTGTTGAGGGGTGTGTGTGTGTGTGTGTGTTGAACAACAGTATGGGTTTTTCTTTGTTTACACACACACACACACACACAATTTGCTACCAACTGTTGGAAATACAGAGACACAGAGTGAGAGATCACCTTTTGTTGGTGGAGTTTGCAAAAACTCCATGGGAGGTGTCTCCTCCATTTCTTTTTCTCTGTCAATCTCTCTCTCTCTCTCTCTCTCTCTCTCTCTCTCTGACAGTGATGAGTCCCTCTCTCTATCTCTCTCTCTCTCTCTCTCTCTCTCTCCCCGTGTCTCTCTCTCTCCCTCTCTCTTTCTATGGTTCTCTCTCTCTCTCTCTCTCTCTCTCTCTCTCTCTCTCTCTCTCTCTCTCTCTCTCTCTCTCTCTCTCTCTCTCTCTCTCTCTCTCTCTCTCTGGCAGTAATGAGGCTCTCTCTCTCTCTCTCTCTGGCAGTAATGAGGCTCTCTCTCTCTCTCTCTCTCTCTCTCTCTCTCTCTCTCTCTCTCTCTCTCTCAAAATCACACTTATAACGGATACACACGGCGGTGCCCCACATGTTACTTAAAAATAAAATATAATTGCATGATGTCGCACGTGCGGTCATTATTGAGCCCGTATACTTTTGTACGTCACATATAAAGGATATGAGAGAGAAAAACCACACTGCGTCAAAGAGAGTGAGAGAAAGAAAGAGAGAGAGAGAGAGAGAGAGATCCATCGTCTGCGTCTCCGAAAGAAAGCACCTGCAAGATTGATTCGACCCATCTTCGACATAACGGAGGTCTGCGTCCTTAGAAGGTTTGGCCCTCTCTCTCTCTCTATCTCTCTCTCCCTCTACTTCTGAAATGTCCCTCTATCTCTCTCTCTGTTTCTGTCATAGTATATCCATATCTAGCTCTGTCTTAACACACAACACACATATACACTCACAATCACACACAAATATAACACACACACACACAGACACACAGAGACACAAATATAACATACACACAAACACACAGAGACACAAATATAACATACACAGAGAGAGAGAGAGAGATACACACACACACACACATACACAAATACAACACACACACACACACACACAAAACCCCTCTCTCTCTCTCTCTCTCTATACTAAAGGCGCGCATAGAGAGGCACATCCGGTTTGCATGTATCTTTGCACGCCTTTAGTACTGTGCATCCACGAGTGAGAGAGATGGAGTGTATCCACGAGTGTGTGTGTTTGTCTTTCTATGTGTGTGTGTTATAGAGTGAGGAAGAAAGTGTAGAGACTCGGGAAGGCGGGAGAAAGAGAGAGAGAGAGAGAGAGTCTTTCTGTACCCTTGTACTAATGGCGCGCGGAGGTGTATTTTGGGGTCAAAACATACTCCACGTGCGCCGTTAGTAATGGTAGTCTCTCACTCTCTCTCTCTTTAAATATGCGAAGCTATAGAAAGGAGAGAGAGAGAGAGAGAGAGAGAGAGAGAGAGAGAGAGAGACTCCTCTACTTTTATACAGTGAAATGGCTAGAACAAAAGCCACTGCAAGGAAGGCAGGCAAGGGACCAGGATTAGCAGCTAAGGCAAGTAGCAGATCTGCAATCCCAAAGAAGAGACCTGGGAAACCAAATAAAATTTTTAAAGGTCCAAGGGTGAAGAAGTTACAGAGCTGCATGGGACTTTTCAGAGAAATCAGAAAGGCACAGAAATGTGTAGATTTTTGCATACCAGAGCTGCCCTCTCAGAGGATGGTGAGGTCCATATATGAAGAAGCTACCTGGGGCACTAAAAGGTGGAAGGTGGTGGCATTGATGGCTCCACAAGAATGAACAGAGGACTTCCTACTCGAGTACTTCAGTGACATCACCATTGTAGCAGCCCATGCCCACAGGGTTACTGTAATGGACAAAGATAGTGAGCCACTAAAAAGAATAAGGTGGAGGTATGACAAACTACTGGTCCCCAATGTCTGCAAGGATAAGAAAATGAGGGAAATTTTGTTATACCCCCTGAGCTATTGCCACAACTCACTGTTGTAGATGTCACACATAATGTGAATACAAGGGCAAGGGCAGAGACTCTTTCTCGCCAAACAGAGGACATGAGGGAAGCAGAGCTTAAGGAGAAAGCAAAAGTAGCAGTGGAGTCCCAGAGGCAAACAGAATGCAATGTGACCCTGTCCATAGAGGCAAGCAATCAAGAAACTCTACTTTCAATGAAGGATGGTTTGCTTGCAGAGATACCATTTGTAGATGGAGCCAGAAAGCTAGCTCTGGAAAAAGTGGACATTAATTTATTGCTAAATCCAGATGCTCAGATCTCAGACACAATTATCTATGCTTGTCTTAAGTAAGTGGTACTATCTTGCTAGCTTTGGGAACTCAGATAATAGGTTTACTAACTTAGGAATACTCTCTGCAGCTTGATCAAAAGTCAACTCCCACCACACACCCACACGGAGGTGTTTCTTCTTGATCCACAAATGTCAGTGATTATTAGACAGAAGAACAGTCCATCTGGGACCTTTGAGAGTTGCTTTCTCCATTGTGCTATGCTGGAAGTAATTGTCATCATCTTTCCATATGAGAACAACCATCACTGGAGTCTCATATGCCTTGATGTTGACCAACCAGCAGTGTGGGTGTTCAATTCAATAAAAGGAACCCACCCTGAAATTAGGCTGTAAGTGTTATGTATCAGAAAGTGTTTCTTATAGATATCCATGTAAATTTGAAGCCTCAAGCTAACATCTTGATACTACTTTGTGCAGTTGTATAAAGAGGTTGTTGCTTGCCTATGGCAAGCTATGTGGAAGATATGAACTATACAAGGCCCCAATCAAAGATGTACCTGTCCCAAATCAAACCGATGGAAATTCTTGTGGCTGGAGATGTCTTCTCCATGCAGAATATGTCCTACAAAGCTACTTTGCATTAAAACCTTTCATGACTAAGGTAACCATTTGGCAATGCATTCAGTTAGTTTTGGTTTAGTTTATACAAGAATTCTCACCATGTGGTCTTTCAATTTTGCAGAGTGCTTTAAAAAACTACACATATGATTATTTGCAAAGATACCGGGTAAGTTTAATACAACACCTGCTTACTATGTCGAGCCACAGAGAACCTGAAGATAGCGGCTTGGACGACCGCACAATTGATATGACAATAAATGACGTGCCACCGCAACAAACCCCTGCATCCGATACAGTGGAATCACAACAGGCCGAGGGGGTCATATCAGCTGAAGATGAAAGAGCCGAGGATGAGGAAAGGTCAAATGAGCATATCGAAGGTGCTAGTGTACAACCAGAGGGGCTTATGGAATAGACAATGAAAGAACCAAGTCAGCCAGTGGAGGAGCCAAAAGAGCCTATGGATGAAACTCTGCATGAGGAAAGAAGGCCTATGGATGAGCAAAAGGATATGGATGAGGAAAGCAAGCCTAGGGATGAGCAAACTGATATGGATGAGGCAAGGATGGATGATGCAAGCCGATCAACCGAGGTAGAGGAAAAGACCTTGGAGGAAACCTTGAATGAGGCAGAAAGAGCCATGGGGGAGACCCTTGATGAAGATGTGAATGATGACTATGAAGATGTGAATGATGAAGCTAAAACAGAGGAGAGAAACAACGACAACAACACTACCGAGATCCAGTATGGACCCTTGCTACCTGTAGATACGGTTGTTCCGGTAATGTCTATTCAAGTATGGCAAAATATGTTCAGCTTCTAACTACTTATATGTACTTGTCAACTTTTACAAAGGTTGATTATCTTGGACCTCAATGGATTGCTGCTAATGCGCGTGCCTCTCGGTGACACAAAACCCTTTCAGGATTTGCAAACGTTTCGGATGGGAACTTGTCGAGTCGTGGTTCGTCCAGGAACCAAGGAATTTATTCAGTTTCTTCTTCCGCGCTTCAGAGTTGCCATATGGTCTTCAATGCAAAGGCAAAACTTGTCGCCACTACTTACAATAGTTGCGGCGCTCACACGTCAGATTTTGCCTTTTTGTATGATCAAAGAAAATGTGTTACCGTAGAGGGCCACTACCACCATAAAAAACCACATTTACCTCTTTTGTACAAACCCTTTAGCCAAATCGGTGTACCCTTTGATGCAACTAATACACTACTAATTGATGATACTCCTAAAAAAGGAGAACTAAATCCACCGGGAACAACTATCTCACCACCTTCTTTCGAGGGGCATTCCTTTGATTTTTACCTGGAAGACATTCTGATTCCATACTTACAGAAATTGTATCTCAGTCCATTGTTCACGGACGAGTTTGTACTTTCTAATGAATTAAGATGACTCTTCTATCATGTCTTTGTCTTGTCTAACATAGAGAGAGAGAGAGAGAGAGAGAGAGATTTTACATGCTAAAGAAATGTATTTCAAGCACACTTATATTCACAGGGCACAATTGACAAATGAGCTCAAAAAACTTCATGTATTGAAAGTCATTCGTATACACTTGGATTCACAAAAATCTCTGTTACATTGACACTATTTCAACCCGACCATCCAACTCTTTGCACAAAATATCTTTTTCCCTTCGCCACATCACCTTACGGCCAGCTAGGAAAAAGGAAAAATATGATAGGTCCCTGTCCATTGACTCTTCAATTATGTCATGCCACAACTGCAGAAGACTGCATAGCTCCCTTATTGTAACCACCAACATTAGGCCATGCTCTTTATCAATCACTTCCACATCCACAGTAGGATTATCTTCCAAACCTGCAAAAACGTGGTCCATAGGAATGTACTTACCATTGAGCATTTGTGATCGCATATACAAAAAGGAGACTAACAGTGATTGGGTTGCAATCATGTACTTGACAACTAGAGTATCAAGCGCGACCTCGCACCATAAGCCAATCTCTTCCTTTACATACCATCCTCTGTCAAGAAGTTTGTCACAAGATGACTGTACTTACCATTGAGCATTTATGATCGCATATACCAAAAGGATACTAACTGTGATTGGGTTGCAATCATGTACTTGACAACGAGAGTATCAAGCGCGACCTCGCACCGTAAGCCAATATCTTCCTTTACATACCATCCTCTGTCAAGAAGTTTGTCACAGGATGACTGCTGAAATGACTTGCACATGAAAATAGTTTTCGTAACACGGATATTGTAGCTATGAAACAACTCTATGAAGAGTGCAGCAGGACAAAAGTTTGCAATTCTAACCAGTTTGGTGGGAATAGAGCTACGTAGAGACCTCTGTATATCCTTGTAGAGCTTACTTTGCATTGCCTCCACCATTGTTTCCTCGGGAACTGGCCAGTCCACAGTGTTCCAATCGGTTGGTAGAGGCAGTTTCACCAACATGCCATTCTTATTCCCTGAGCTGAGTTGGTAGAAGTGGTCATAAAAAAATATTCCTTCATCAGCCAGGCTTTTGCTGCTCCTCCCTGAATACTATAGAGAACCAATGTCGGCATGAACAACAAGGAAGAGGCCTATTATGCACTCCACAGGCTCCCATTGCTCATAAGAAGAGGGATAAACATCTGCAATATATATAAGAAGAGTTAAACTAAGAGCATCAATAAGTAAAAATGACAAATCTAATGCAGTTGAGCTGTGAAGAATGGAGACATTGCTCATAAGAAGAGGGATAAACGTTGCAAAATATATAAGAAAAGTTATAATGAGAGTATTAATAAGTGAAATGACAAATCAAATGAACTTCAGATGTCAAGAGTACTTACAATTGCAACTTGGTTGATGTATATCTGATACATTTTCACCGTTTGCTATCACGTCTGGATGGGTAAACACATGCTGAACAAGAACTTCCTTTACAGATCTTTTGCCAATTTCAACTTTGAAATCCAACACTCTGGCCTTCCATGCTGAGCGGTAAACATTGATACCACTAGACCTCTTGGGTCTTCCTGGTTGCATGAGGACCCATGAACCTTTGTTTATACTTTGTCCAACCCATTGGTTCTCTGCACTTATTGAAGTTGATATTGTAATTGAGGATATGCTACTACTTGGCCTTCTAGGCAAAGTGCAGTTGTTGGTTGTTGGTGTGAGAGACAGTAAACACCTAGAGCTTCTTGGGCGAGAAGACGTGGAAGCCATAGCTCTCAGAGAAAAGCTTTAGAGGAGGGAGATTCACTTTGAAAGCACTCTAATGGAGGGAAGTGTTTTAGAATTCCAATATCTTGTGCAGGCTTAATGGTCACCCTCCAGTACGTTCATGACCATAAGAGAATATCAACAGTGGGACTACTGGTAAGCACCTAACAGCTCGGTAAAATCAAGGAAATTACGATGCCACAATCCTAGATTCGTGAAAGTTTTTAGGGTATTTTCCTATTTTTTGAGTCTTTCCACGTACTTTCCTACGTAACATAGCCCTCCTGCTCATTGGACGCGCTCTATTTTTCTCTCTCTTCATATGGCCCTCCAAATGACCTCCGAAATTTCCTAATGGCCCCGTCGGGAAAACGGAAAAGCCCCGCGTACCTACCGTCTCTATTGGTTTCTATAGGTCACCATCAAGATCACGTTAACAATTAACGTGATCACATGATTTTCTTGTGTAAATACTAGAGCTATTAACTTGATCACATGATCGTGATCACATCAATGGAATCCATGTTCCCCACCCCATATACCCCCCCCCCCCCCCCCCCCCCCCTATCACCCAAGTGTGGTAGACTGGTTATACCATTTCCCTCTTGAATAAAAGGCCTTGAGTTCAACTCTCCTTGTTACATAGATCTTTAAGATATCTTGGGATAGTTTTTTACGATGTTTAGACATCTTCTTCTTCTTCTTCTTCTTCTCTCTCTCTCTCTCTCTCTCTCTCTCTCTCTCTCTCTCTCAAAGTGGGAAATATTGATGTCTACCTTGAGCCCTCATCGAGGAGGTATTTAACGGAATCTTCATTTTTGATGTTTCACTTCCAAAGGAGATGAGAGAGGCCATTGCGAGGTGTATCTATGTGTGGACTATGTAGACTATCTTAGCCTTGGAGAGATTTTTGGTATGTTATGTTCATTCTTCTTGCTATTTTTTGGTATTTTATGTCCATTTTTCTGGCTATCTAGCATTTGAAGTTTCAAGCTATTCTCTAACGATATGACTATAAGGTTTTCCACATTGCGCCACAATGCTTGTCCTACTTGTAGGTCATCATTGGTGACGAAGCAACCAAATGCCTTCCACAGGTAAATCTACCCAAACAAAAATCATTTTGTGCTCCAAAGTCATAGCAAATACAAGAATCCAACAAATGGTAAGACACCACTAAAGTGTACATTGGGAGATTGGGCAAACAATTGGGAAGAGCACTACAGTAGTGATCCACCCATGTCTACTCCACCAAAAGATACATTACGAAGAGAATAGGATTTAGGAGGGCCTCTTTATTTGGCAGTTTAAGGAAGTCAAGCCTTTAGTATTAAGAAAGTAATTAAAGGACAACGTTTTAATTCAAACAGGCTATTTTATTTGAGTTCAAAGTTTCCCCCAAAAATGGAATAAAAAATCTAGCATGTTAAACCATATCATGTAGCATATCTACAAAAAGAGCTTGATGCGTAGATTGCAGCTCCATGATCTCCGCTTAAATCGGAGATCATATGTGGGACTTTTGGGAGGCCAAAAATCATAAGATTGTCCACCTTCTTTTTTGGGGGAAAAGTGCATCACTTGACCACTCTCTTACACATCTCTTACGCACCCATCATTCTTGCACACATGGCGTACACCTATTCGTCAAAATGAATCACCTCCATAAGTTCATGGAAAATAAAGAGACCCTCCTTCACCCCATTCTCTTCCTAATGATGTCAAGGTACTCCATATTTTAAACATTTTCATATTGGAAGGAATAAAAAATACAACACCTCTTGGATCTCATGCACATATTCAACAATGTTTCTCACAGTGTTTGCGACCATAATACGGCTAGAAGGAACTCATTGGGGGTAAGGGCGGATTTGAGGGCCTTGAAACTGTTGGAATTAGGGCTGCAACGAAACACATACAACTTGGAGAAGATGAAGGAAGCTGAAAGCACACAATGGAGAGTGTATTACTTAGTGTGCAATGGAAAGATAGATATCCCTAGAATGATGGGCGTATATACAATGCATGGGGAAAAAAGCTCCTAAAGAGGTAAAAAATGCCCCGGCAATCCAAGTGTGTTCACACACATCACTACCACATGTATATGATAACAAATCCCCCGTGCAGTGATGCAGTGAACGAGAGCTAGCACATGAGTAAAGTGAAGTGCCATGCCCTGAGAACATGATCATTCTACAAAGGGGAGTAAGCCCAGAGCTTCGAGGAAAGCTTCAAACTTCTCACAAGACAATGCCTCTGTCAAAAGATCTACAAGGTTGTCTTGTGCTGGCACATAAGCCAAGCTGATCTCTCCTGATGAGAGCCTCTCCCTGACATATTGGTAATGCACCTCAATGTGCTTTGTGCAAGCATGCAAATTGGGTTTCTCGCAATTGCCAATGCGCTCTAGCTGTTAGTGTATATAGTGTTGGCAGTGTCCTGTCCAACACCCAAATCAGCCATAAGGTATGTGAGCCATACACACTCAACTCAACTGTAGCTATGAAGGCTGCCCTGTACTCAGTCTCACAACTAGAAGTGGCCACAATAGGTTGCTTCTTGCTAAACCATGAAATACATGAATTGCTAAGCATGAAACAAAAACCCCTTGTGGACACTTGCGTGTAATAAGAGCCAGCCCAATCTGAGTTTGAAAAAGCATGTAAATGTCTCGACAATGATCCCCCCTTGGGATAAAACAAGCCAAGATGTAAAGTGCCACTCAAGTAGTGAAAAATCATCTTTACAGCCTGCCAATGCCTTTTCATGAAGGGTTTACCTTCTGAGATTTTTGCATATTCTCGGGACTTGATGGGCATTGGGTAGAGCCATCATACTCTACTTACCCTTTTCTCCACTTAGTGACACATTAGCCATTTAAGTGGGAGGTTGTTGGAAATAAAGGTCAATAGATCAATACCATCACAAACTAACCACTTACTAACCTTAATCTCATTTTTTCTTATTGATAATATAAGACAATAAGCAGCTCACACATGGTGTGAGAGGATGCTCCACCAACACCTCCCGAAGAGGTCACCTAATAAAAATGTAACCTATCACGTGAGTTCAACAAAAGGATATTTAAAGTTCTTGAAACTTACAGAAATATATATACATAAGGGCATTATTTTTTCACATTTGAAAAAAAATTACAGATTTTAAAAGAAAAGGGTACATTATATTCTTAACATAATTCACAAATAAGGGGTTTTACAAACATGTTTTGAACGCACGTGATATGGTAGTTTTAACACATAGTGAACCCCCCGAGCAACACCTCTCCCGTCCCCTCCCCTCTCTCTCTTTTTTTTCTCAAAACCCTAATCTCTCAACCCTTGCATTTGTTCCACATTGCACACACATCATAACGCCCTCTTGCATTCTTTGAAATATAGAGAATTTGAGTATGTCATATTGTAAATGTGAGCAAATTTGTAAATTCAAAAAAAATTAGTTAATACAAAATGCCTCTGTGCCGCTAGATCTGACGACCTTGATTAACGGGGCCCCCGTTTTTCTCCTCCACCATTGATCTCATTTGAAGCTGCATGTGTGATATATTGATTTGGGGGCCGGGGGGGGGGGGACCGAATCCTACCCGATCACTCGCTCGTAGGGAAAATTTTTCCCTCTCTCCTTTAGTTGACTTTCTTGAGCATGTTGTCTCTACCTTTTGGGCTTAGTGTAATAACAAGGTTTTATGGCAGAACACGTCAATTATTGTCGTTCATGAGACAAGGCATTCCGTTACCTTTGGTTCCCGATCGAAGGCATTGAAGTGTGAAAGGCAACAGCCACTGCTAGGCCTTGCTGCCGCCTTGTGTTCTCGTCGTGCTTGCCCGTGTCTCCTGAACGTCTGCTGAAAGGGCTCCCCCTCAACTGTTTCCCACGCGCTTTGTCTGTTCAGTGGACGCCACCAGCCCTTTTCTCTGCGCCTTCGTCAATTCTGCATTATATAGGGAAACCTCTTCTTCTTATCTTTCTGCACACATCTCAATTCTTCTTCTCTGCACACACCTCAATTACTCTTCGCTGCTCTTGTTCCAAGACTGAGGCTGCAAGCAGGAAATGGGTAACTGCGTGAGCAGCAGCAGCGCCGCGCCAGCTTCCTTAGATATTGCTCCCACGGCAACCGTCATCAGAGTTGTGCAGGCTACGCAGGGACGTGTGGTGGATGTAGAGCTGGAGCAGTCCGACAACAGCAGCATGAAGGTGGGCGAGCTTATGCTTGAGTTCCCACCGGGCCATTTTGTAGCCCAGCTTCACCCGGCCGACTTCCAGCTTACTGCAGGTTGCAAGCGTGCCACGCCTTTAACAGCCGACGCTGACGCCCACCCCGACTCTATGTACGTGCTCTTCCCAATACCCCGCTTGCACACTCGCCTCACCCCCCACGAGCTCCTCTCCTTTACAAAGCTTCTCGATTCTCATCATCACCAGCTTTCCAAGAAGGTCAGTCCTTCAAGCACCAAAGCCATGGGTTTCAATATGTGTCCCAAAGTACACCACGTATGCAAGCTCTTTACTCCTGCCGCAAGGGTGGCTCCTCTCACTGAAGAGGAAATCAATGGGAATGGAGATTCTAATGAGCGGGAATGCCAGCCATTGCAGCAGATCCTAATTAATGACCAAGATCAGGCAATTATCTCTTTCCCAGAACCCTCACCAGCATACATGAGGTCATCATGCCATGGCCAACAAACACAGGTAGTTAAGCCCAAGCCTTGGGCACCCAAGCTACAAACCATCCAGGAGAGGTAACATGCTCATTCCCTAAATATCAAGGGACCTTCTGATACATGAGGTCATCATGCCATGGCCAACAAACGCAGGTAGTTAAGCCCAAGCCTTGGGCACCCAAGCTACAAATTATCCAGGAGAGGTAAACTGCTCATTCCCTAAATATCAAGGGACCTTATGCACCGGCTACCTCTAGATGTCGTAAAGGACTTTGGCCCTATTGCCCTTTGCCCCTCAATCTTTCCATTGTCTCTCAAAGGGGGTTGCATGTGACCATGCACACAAGGCTTCAGCTTCTCACTCCATCCTCACACTATCATGAGGTCTTGCAAAGGCCAACATATGCAAGTCCTTAAGCACAAGCCTATGGGCTCCACAAGCTTCAATGGTGAAATGGTAATTCCCTAATTGAGAGACAATGTTACGAAGGACTTTGCCCCTCCCTTGCATACCCTTCCCTTTGTCTCTCTAAGGGAATCAAAAATATACACAAGGCTTGTGCCACTCCACCCACAATTTTCTTGCTACCATGAAGTGAGTCCTTTGATGAAGGTGCATCCAAGCAGATAGGCGCTAAAGCTACTCCTTAATGGCACCTTTCAAATACAACTATTGTTGTGGGCTCAACATGCATCATTGATCATGCATCATATGACAAAAGTAGCCCTTCTACAAGGCATGATATTTTTCAATGAAGAGAAGGAAATCTTAAAAGTTTAGGACACCCATCCACAACCCAGTGAGGGATCGTGGCTTTTCCAAGGTCCACCCAAAGGTCTCGACTTCCTATCATTGATGCTTTTTTTCATACACTTGTGTGTAGACAGAATGCAAATTTTGTGAAGTTATGTCATTTAGTGTGCTTTCTCCAAAGTGCTTGAGTCTCAAAAAGCCTTGGAAGATCAAGGTTGAGGATGTAAAATTTTGATGTGATTAATTTCTCCTATTAGCATATATAAGGAAGGATACATTGCTCTCCTTCCTAGATATTAATTCCTTTGAAAAATTAATTCATAATGAAACATTAGCTCCATAGTACTGGATTTCTCTATATATTACAAACTAAGAAAATTTAAATCTTATGTTCAGTTCTTCCTAGCCATAAAAATGTTGAAATTTGTTTCGGATAGAAACTGCTATCATATATATATGTTAAAGGATAACCCTTCAACCAGCAAAAGGTTATGAATATAGCATAGTTGAACATGCCTTTGATTGACACCTTCTAAAGCATCTTCTTCCAAATGACTACCATATGTAATGGACCAATGATAATATATCCACCCTACTTCATTTTCTACATTTATTTTTCTAATGTTATTTATATTGACGATTTTCAAGATTTCACTCAAACCTTGCAGTCACTCACTCTCAAGAACTTTGTAGAATGCAGTTGAAAGCAAGGTTTGGTGGTACAACAAAAGGACCAATTTTATTTCCACCTTATTGGTACATCTACCTTGGAGTACTTTAGCATTATGGAGAGAATCCCCTTAATGCCAATTTTTTTTTTAATTCTGAAGGTGGATAAAATCTAACAAGATTAAACATTACAAAGATGACCACCTTGTGTGAAAGAAACACAAATTATGCTACCATTATGGCTTGGAGTGGTTGTCAGTTGAGTTTGAACTCATGTGAGAGAGAAGTGTCCTGTTGTTTATGTGCAAGGTCAAGCCAAATGTTTTTGGTACTCTCTTCTTGGAAGAAGAATAGTGAGCTAACAAGATTATGCTTTGCCCCCCGTTGTGCTACTTATCTCTTTTCTCAAAGCATCTTGTTGCGTTATGTTGTGCCATTTTGACCCCAGTGTACAAGGCTGTTGACAAAGGTTAACATGGACCAAGGCCCAAATTAAAAGGCAAATATAGCATGATGTCTCCCTAAAGTATCAACAAGATGCCCGTACTAACAATTGAGGTGGAGCAGGAAAGCACTCCCAACACAAGGGAAAGTGCTAAGCAAAAGCATCTTGATGGAACAGTTAGAGGGAGCCTTTGTTCTGCTGTATGAGAAGGGGAACAAGTGACCAGTATGCAGAGAGGTGAGTGAAGACCCATATGGTTACTATGTTGTGTGTTTGAATTGTACAAGTTAAAATGCATTCTCACATGCAATTTTTCAAGAAAGTGGGCATGCAATCACTTATTGATGGTCTTCGATTTTGAAAATATGATATTGTAGTAAATATAGGCTCACTTCTAATTTGGTAAAAGAATGCATGTTATACAACACTAGCATATTTTAATATGAAGGTGCCTTTGTCAAACTTGACAATTTTCCACTATGTGTGTTTTCTATGCCATGTAATCTCATTTTTTTAATCTCTCTTGATCAACTCTAGCCCAAAAAACTTGTGTTGTCATAGCATGTCCTTTGCACTATGCTCCCTACAAATCCTGAGTTGGCCCCTCATTGATTGCCAACAAAGGTAATCTTGTTGTACTCAGAGGTCAAAAGAATGGTACCTTGTATTCCATGCATGTGTCAGATGTTGGTCATGATTACATATCTATAGTTGAGCTGCCGTCTACTGAGTTGTGGCATTGCCGGCTAGGTCATATTAGCCAAAAAGGAATGAGAACTCTGACTCATTTTGGCTACTTACCTTTCTTGTATTATTTTGACTTTCCTATTTGTGAACAATATATCTATGGCAAACAAACTAGGTCAGTTCACTTACCATTGGGTCAAAAGCGAGCTAAACCTCTAGATTAAGTACATAGTGATGTTTGTGGTCCTATGTCAACCAAATCTCTAGGGGGGGCTAGCTATTTTGTGACATTCATAGATGACTCTACTTGAAAGGTGGGGGCATATCCTTTGAAACATAAGGATCAAGTTCTTTTTGTGTTCCAAAAATTATTGGAACTCGTTGAGAATGAGTCTCGCAAGAAACTCAAGAGGTTGCGGACTGACAATGGTAGAGAGTATGTCTGCAAGGAGTTTGACAATTTATGTGCTAAAAGGGGTTTTTAAAGGCAGTTTACTACACCATACATACCAACTCAGAATGGAGTTGATGAGCATATGAATCATATGACTCAAGAAAGAGCCATAGCATGCAGTGTTCAACAAAAGAATATTTTTTAGGCTATCAATAAGAGGAACCTTGAAATTAATTGGCAGCAAATTTCTTTAAGCTCATTCAAGTGATTTCACATTAAACTCCCTTCTTTCATGTGACTATCAACAAGCTTCTTTAGCCAATAAACTTGTGATGTAGAACTAGTATGATCATATAGATTGAACAAACACTTCCATAATGCATAAAAGCTTCCTTCAACATCTTTAACATTATATTACACAACCTTAGACAATGATAACTGAATGGTACACTTAGCTAGCTCCTCTAGCTCTTCTCATTTTTTTGCATGCAAGTTCTCATTTGACACCTTAAAATTCATGGGCTTAATCTTCTTCTTTTGAACCAAGACATTGATCGTTTGCTCCTTCTAATAAGAAAAAAAAAATTCATAACTTTTCAATATTAAGTAAAGAACCATCTGAAGAGCAAAGTTCAAGATAATGAATGGAAAGATAAAGAGTTGTTCAATAAATCACAAACATGAAATTCATGAGAGAAGCTTTTGCGAGAGTTTCTCATATACGAGGAACCAAATCTCAAATCCCAAATTTCATAAATCACCAGAGTAAGTAGTATCTCAGCAAGAAGAGCCAAGAAAAAAAACATAATCTCTCAACACATACATTTAATCAACACATATGTTGAGCACCTACTATCCACTCTATACATAGCCTATGGCAAGAATACTACAAAAGGAAACTCTAGAAACCTAATTCACCTTGCACTGGGTAGCCCAACCCCCAATGTCTAGCTTCAAAAACCTCATGCACGACCCTCACAAAAAATGGCTAAGGAGTGACTTGACAATAGTCAAGCCTTAAATATGACTATCTTCCATACCAAGTCTCAAAAATGGCCGAGATTGCCATACTAGTCAATATGGCTCCACAAATTCATATATAGGTAGTATCCACAAAAATGTGTATTAATGTAATGAACAATATGCATAAGCAAGCGCAAAACCACAAGATGCACTATCAACCATAAATTTGCTCAATAAACATAATCTGAGCGCATGTGTTTTTTTGTCAAAATCCATGCATAAATTTCTATTATATATTCTAAATATCCCCAAACAAATGAACAAATGGAGTACGCAATAAGTATCCCATTTCCAATAACTCTTCAAAGCTTCAAGAACACCTTACAACTAGTCAACCAATATATCTCAAACCATATAAAATTTGTAGAACGTCCTTCTACAAAATTGTAGATCACAAAATATGGTTAGCATTTGTGAAAATGGACATGAAAATGAATTTTTATCGGTCAAAATAGATATATAAAAATCTATAGCTATCTATATACGACAAGCAAGCAGTCTATCAGCATACAATAGAATTGGTGTAGAATTTTAAAAAACATTGAGCTGGAAATTTGTAGACCATGAAGTTTTTGGAAGTATAGGGGACTAAGCTCAAAATCACCTTTTTACTCAGTCAAATCTTTGCTACAAAATGAAGCTATAAATTTTACGGCTTCACCACATTCTTTGCCACGACAGTGCAATGATGCAAGGGCTTCAATTGACTATGCTACAAATTGTTGATGGGCGTGCAATGCAAAAGGGAAGGTCTGAGAGATTAGAGTTTTGTGTGTGTGTGTGCGAGAGAGAGAGAGAGAGAGAGAGAGAGAGAGAGAGAGAGAGAGAGAGAGAGAGAGAGAGAGAGAGAGAGAGAGAGAGTTTGGTGAAGCATCTTCTCACACTATGTGGGAGATCCTTATTGCTCTATATTATCAATAAGAAAAAATGATATTAGGAGTATTGAGCGGTTATTCTGTGATGGTATTGGCCTAATGGCCTTTATCCCCAATAGTTAGTGCACATGACTCACGTTGAGAAGGTTGTGGCTTGAAGACGTGGGGTGTGAACCACTTAGAATTTACAAGACTACTTAACTTTAGTTTTTGCCGCAAATTTACAATTGTGAATATGATGGCCTAGATCCCAAAATCACAAGGCACGGAAGGACCTAAAATAATTAAAAATCACAAGACACAGAAGAACCTAGAGGATTGTGCTCTTTTAGGTCTCATAACAGGTCCTTGCTCCGCTCCCCTATAGGCTTCCTCAAAGATTGAGTTAAAGCTTAGTGGGGTTCCATAGGTGTAGAGGTTGAGCCTTGTCAGCAAGTCCTATTAGCCCTTGCCCAAAAACCACATGTTAATTCTCTTTAAGACCCTTGATATCCTGAACATTGGCTAGTGGGTCATGGAGAATTCACCTTTTCTCTAGTTCAAATGGTCTCCCTTATTCAATCTTGAACTCTTTTCACTAAGAAGTTTAGAGATTGAATGATGATATGTGTGTTTGAGTAAGCTTGTAATGGCTTTTGGGTGGAGATCCATTTAGCTTCCAATTTTAGGAGATGCAATTCTTCTAGTACAGTTTGTTCAACTTTGATATGAGAAGGTTATATTATTTTGAGAAGGTATAGATTAGTTGTGGTTTGAGCACGTGATAATGCTGTGTATGTCAGACCATCTGTTCTTATGTGTTCAGGATTGAAGACCGGTGTTTGCAGTGTAAGACCCTAGAAACAAGGAATTGTTTGAGCACCAGCTGCTTGCAATGGGAATTACAATCTTAAGATGACATTTAAGTAGTTCTCCGCGACTTAGAATTCACAAACGACACATTCTATTGGAGTCCATTCTTTATTGATGGTTGGTGAATACAATGTCTGGTTTTCATAGCTTTTTTTCTTTCCAATGATAGGGTTAGAGAAACGAACTTAGATTAATATTTTGTTCACTATTTATGTAAAATTTTTGTACTCCCCTTATGCTCCATTAACCAATCCATCAAGAATAACCAAGTTTCATACGCATAACTTGACAAAAATGCTTGTTTTAGGCTCAGTCTGGGATGCAATCCTCTAGTCAATTTGGGATCTATAGGAATGTTAATTATTTTGTTGCATGAGTTATTTCTTTTATGAAAGCGATGAAAGTTTGGGGTGTTCCCTCCATTTAACTGAAAACATTAAGATTATGAGTGTCCTTTTCTTTGTTGGAGTAAAATAGATGAGAAACTTGATGGCCATTTGGAATAGGTCTATAGTCTATATTAGTTGTTGTTAAGGTATTCCAAATCCTCAAAGCTATGTTGTGCAACTCAAAGCTTATCAAGGATATCTATGAATATTGGATCATTGTTAGTGTAAGTTTGTAGCACTGCGGATGAGTGTGCTAGTATGTTGGGAAAATTGCTTCTAAAAGTTTATATTTTTTTGCAAATATCCAACTATCCCTAATGCGGCTTGCCTTAAAAAAATCACCGCACAAAATGACATCCAATCCACTACATGGTCTATTGTGGACATGCTTGATTGCACGCGAACACGAGTAGGCCATGGAGAACACGATTGAACCTATCAAAGACACCTCATAAAAAACTACAGTTCTTAAGTCTTTGTATAGGATAGAAAGTGCATGCAGCTTTTCATCACTCAAACTTGTTTGTATAGAAGTAATTATAAGTAAAGCGTAGAGTGGATTGTGATGCCACCAATACTAAAAGCTACCTTTCCTTTGTATTCCATTAGCAATGCTGTTGAATATTCTGGATTCGGTGGGCTTTTATGGTTGTAGAATCTTTACAATCCTTCTACTAACAATAGCAATGTGAATGTTTTCTTGTTCTTGCACCTCATGTGAGAAAGAGGTGCATTTTTTTGCAAGGTTTGAATTCATTTTTTCAATATTATGTCATCAAATATGTGTAGTTGTTGGTGATTTAATTTTTCAATGCCTGCATGGAAGTCGTCAATTGTCATAGAAAGGTACTTGAAAGTGCAAATGGTTTTTAGAGTGCAGATCAATGTGTAAGTCATTAAGAATATCTGCGTGATGTGAGCCATGTGAGTCATTGGCTGTTGTACTAGCTGTACTTGGGGAGGAAATGCAGGGCATTTCAGTTTGTTGTATTGGACTTGGGCCTTTATTGATTTGATTCTATGACTTGTAGATGTTGATCATATACATCACTCCATGCAGAGGATTCTTTTGAATGTTGATTCTCGTTACTGATCCAAGGAAGATATAGTAAACATTGTTCTCTATAGTGATCTTTTGGGTTTTTAAGACTCTTATATTTCACAAATTGTATGATCTTAGCTTTATGCAGTTTTTTGTATGTTGTTCCCTCTTCTTTAATTGTTGATGCATATTCAACCAAACATAGATGATGGAGACTTTGTGATCTTTCATCAAACTTATCAATAATAATTTGAAAATTATGTTTGTGTTAGATGAGTCTAGTTTTTATAGAGATGCTTTTATTTTGATCAAAGGATGATAGTACTATTGGGATGCCCATCATATGGAAGACTTAGAGTGTCTCTTACATGGGGGCTCAAAAGGTTTCAAAAAATAAAATCTTTGAGAAACATAGCACACCATATCTCCAATATATTTCCCATTGGAATCATAGAGAGAACAAAGGTCCACCACTTGTCCAAGCTAGAGATTGCGCATTGATACAAGGTCCCAAATAATCTATAGTATGTGGTAACATGGGATGCATTGATGCAAAAAAGGTAGTGTAACCTCTTGGTCCATAGTTTCAAAGTCATCACTACTCAAAATTAATCATAGGACATTGATACAATACTCCACCACCTATGCAACTTATTCTCTCTAGTAGCATGTGTGTTTTGATCTCAAATATCACCACATATTCAACATATGCTCTATTGTAGTGTAAATATTTTGGTTTGTAGATCCACCACTTGTCCAAACCTGGATTGTTGATGTATGGAGATTATCAAGGGTCCACCATTTCTCCAAGCTAGGCTTATAGCACAATTTCAAAGTCCACCCCGTGCACAACATATTAGGGCCTATAACATGCAAGGTCTTATTTCAAGGTCTACCATCTCGTCTCCAATGCTAAGGTTCCATTGAAGCATGTAGATAATCAAGGTCCACCATCCAAGCTAGTACTTTTTTCCACCACTTCCAAAATCCATGATATGTTGTCCAGGGTTTTTTGTTTCAATTCAAGGTCCACCACTTGTCCAAGCTAGCTAGGCTCTATGGAAATATGCAAAAACCAGATATATGCTTTACATGGGTAGTTTTGTGTCAAGGTCCACCACTTGTGTAAGTTAGGATCTATTGAAACATAGAAAAACAAGATATATGTTGTACATGGGGGGTTCTGTTTAGAGATGCAACACTTTTCACTAGGGCTATAGACCCAAGCCATTGTCAATGGTAAAGGTATAATCCTTGGATTTTTCTTGTTAGAGACTCTAATTTATATTAGGCGTAGAGGCCTGTCAAGGATCCCATCCCGCTTTTTAGTGTCAGCGGGATGGGGATCTTACACTATGTACAACATATATCTATGTTTCAATAGATCCTAGCTTCTTGCCACAAAACTCACCATGTAAAACATATATCTGGTTTTTGCATATTTCAAGAGAGCCTAGATAGCTTGGAAAAGTGGTCGACATTGAAACAAAAGTCTCCATGTTCAACATATACATGGTTTTTCCATATTAAAACTTGGATTTGAGAAGTGGTGGATTTTTTTGTGCTCAATGTTTCAACAGATCCTAGCTTGGATGAGTGGTGGATCTTAGTTGCTCTCCATGCTTCAATGGAGCCTAGCTTGGATGAGTGGTGGATCTTAGTTGCTCTCCATGCTTCAATGAAACATAGGTTGGACAAGTGGTGGACCTTGGAATAAAAACGCCATGTCAAATAAAGACATCATGGGGTTTTCATGTAAACTTGCTTCTCTTTGTCTTTTAATGGAGCTTGGCTTAGACAAGTGGTGGAGCTTTTTTTCGGCCCATGTTCCAACATGGTTCAATGAAGCCTAGTTTGAACAACTTGTGGAGCTTCCTTCTCTCCATGTTTCAATTGATCCAAGATTGTACAAGTGGTGGAAGTTATCTTCTTTTCATGTCTCAATGATTCTTGAGACCAAAAATCCCAAATCCTAGCTTAGATAACTAGCTTTCCTTTCATATCTGTCAAGAGGTTACGAAAGTGTAGGATCTTTGAACTAAACAAACTGCTATCTATGAATCTTAGGGCGGACAATTGGTGTAGATTTCCTTCACACCATGTTTCTATAGAGATTAACTTAGACAAGTGGTTGATCTCTAAACAAAACTCCCCACGTACAACAGATAGTTTTTTTTCTATGTTTCAATAGATCCTAACTTACACAAGTGGTGGACCTTGACACAAAACTCCCCACCTACAACATATAACTTGTTTTTTCATGTTTCAATAGATCCTACCTTACACAAGTGGTGGACCTTGACACAAAACTCTCCATGTAAAGCATATATCTGCTTTTTTCATATTTCAAAAGAGCCTGGCTAGCTTGAAAAAGTGGTGGACCTTCAAACAAATCTCTCCATGTACAACATATATATGGTTTTCCATGTTTCAATAAAACATATATATGAAAAGTGGTGGAGTTTTTGGTTGTCAACAGATCCTAGCTTGGATGAGTGGTCGATGTGAGCTGCTCTCCATGCTTCAATGGAGCTTAGCTTGGACAAGTGGTGGACTTTGGAGCCAAAATCCCATGTAGAATAAAACAATCATGGGATTTTCATGTTTTTATGGATTTTAGCTTCTACAATTGGTTAGACTTGCTTGCCTTTGTCTTTCAATGGAGCTTGGCATAGAAAAGTGGTGGAGCTTTTATTACCCCTATGTTCCAACATGGTTCAATGAAGCTTAGTTTAGACAACTTGTGGAGCTTCCTTCTCTCCATGTTTCAATTGATCCAAGATTGGACAAGTGGTGGAACTTATCTTCTTTTCATGTCTCGACGATTCTTGAGAAAAAAATCCCCACTCCTAGCTTAGAGAACTAGCTTTCCTTCCACATCATTCTAGAGATTAGGAAAGTGTTGGATCTTTGAACTAAACAAACTGCTATCTATGAAGCTTAGGTTTGACAAGTGGTGGAGATTTTCTTCACACCATTTTTCAATAGAGATTAGCTTCAACAAGTGGTGGATCTCTAAACAAAACTCACCACATACAACATATATCTTGTTTTTCTATGTTTCAATAGATCCTAACTTACATAAGTGGTGGAACTTCACACAAAACTCCCCATGTAAGCATATATTTGGTTTTCATATCTCAATAGAGCCCACATATCTTGGACAAGTGGTGGACCTTGAAACAAAAGTCTACATGTTCAACATGTATATGTTTTTTTCAAGTTTTAATAAAACTTTGATTTAAGAAGTGGTGGAGTTTTTTGTTGTCATTGTTTCAACACATCCTAGCTTGGATGAGTGGTGGATCCTAGCTGCTCTCTATGCTTCAATGGAGCCTAGCTTGGACAAGTGGTGGACCTTGAAAGAAAAACCCCATGTACGATAAAACAATCATGGTTTTTCATGTTTAATTGGATATTATCTAGGACAAATGGTTAAACTTGCTTCTCTTTGTCTTTTAATGGATCTTGGCTTAGACAAGTGGTGGAGATTTTGTTCTTCCCATGTTCCAACATGGTTCAATGAGCTCTAGTTTGGACAACTGGTGGAGATTCCTTCTACCTATGTTTCAATGCATCCAAGATTGGACAAGTGGTGTAAGTCATCTTTTTTTCATGTCTTAGTGATTCTTGAGACTTAAAATCCCACATCCTAGCTTAGATAACTAGCTTTCCTTCCACGTCTCTCAAGAGGTTAGGAAAGTGTTGGATCTTTGAACTAAACAAACTGCTATCTATGAAGCTTAGGTTGGACAAGTGGTGGATATTTACTTCACACCATGTTTCTATAGAGATTAGCTTAGACAAGTGGTTGATCTCTAATAAAACCTCGCCACGTACAACATATAGCTTGTTTTTCTGTGTTTCAATAGATCCTAACTTACACAAGTGGTGGTCCTTGGCACAAAACTCCCCATGTAAAGCATATATCTGGGTTTTTCATATTTCAATAGAGCCTGGCTAGTTTGGAAAAGTGGTGGACCTTGAAGCAAAACTCTCCATGTACAACATATATATGGTTTTCCATGTTTCAATAAAACTTAGATCTGAGAAGTGGTGGAGTTTTTTATTGTCAATGTTTAAGAATATCCTTGCTTGGATGAGTGGTGGATCTTAGTTTCTCTCCATGATTCAATGGAGCTTAGCGTGGACAACTGTTGGACCTTGGAACCAAAATACCATGTAGAATAAAACCATCATGGGGTTTTCTTGTTTTAATGGATATTATCTAGGAAAGATGGTTAAACTTGCTTCTCTTTGTCATTTAATGGAGCTTGGCTTAGAAAAGTGGTGGAAATTTTATTCACCCCATGTGCCAACATGGTTCAATGAAGCCTAGTTTGACAACTTGTGGAGCTTCCTTCTCTCCATGTTTCAACTGATCCAAGATTGGACAAGTGGTGGAAGTTATCTTCTTTTCATGTCTCAATGATTATTGAGACCAAAAATCCCCACTCCCCGGGGGGATCACCTAATAAAAATGTAACCTATCACGTGAGTTCAATAGAAGGGTATTTAAAGTTCTTAAAACTTACAGAAATATATAAACATAAGCGCATTATTTTTTCAAATTTGAAAGAAACTTACAGATTTTAAAAGAAAAGGGTACATTATATTCTTAACAAAATTCACAGATAATGGGTTTTACAAACATGTCTTGAACTCACGTGATATGGTAGTTTTACTCATAGTGAACCCCCCGAGCCCCACTCCTAGCTTAGATAACTAGCTTTCCTTCCACATCTTTCTAGAGGTTAGGACAGTGTTGGATCTTTGAACTAAAGAAACTGCTATCTATGAATCTTAGATTGGACAATTGGTTAAGATTTTGTTCACACCATGTTTCAATAGACATTAGCTTAGACAAGTGGTGGATCTCTAAACAAAACTCCCCACGTACAACATATATCTTGTTTTTCTATGTTTTAATAGATCCTAACTTACACAAGTGGTGGACCTTTATACAAAACTCCCCATGTAAAGCATATATTTGGCTTTTGCATATTTCAAAAGACCCTAGTTATCTGGAACAAGTGGTAGAGCTTGAAACAAAAGTCTCCATATTTAACATATATATGGTTTTTCCATGTTTTAATAAAGCTGAGATTTGAGAAGTGGTGAATTGTTTTGATGTCAATGTTTCAAGAGATCCTAGCTTCGATGAGTGGAGGATCTTAGCTGCTCTCCATGCTTCAATGAAGCCTAGCTTAGACAACTGGTGGACCTTGGAACCAAAATCCCATGTAGAATAAAACCATCATGGGGTTTTCATGTTTTAATGGATATTATCTTGCACAAATGGTTAAAATTGCTTCTCTTTGTCTTTTAATGGAGCTTGGCTTAGACAAGTGGTGGAGCTTTTATTCTCCCCATGTTCTAACATGGTTCAATGAAGCCTAGTTTGGACAACTGGTGGAGCTTCCTTCTCTCCATGTTTCAATGGATCCAAGATTGTACAAGTGGTGGAATTTAATTTTTTCTCATGTCTCAATGATTCTTGAGACCAGGAATTCCAATTCCTAGCTTAGAGCTTTCATTCCACATCTCTCTAGAGGTTCGGAAAGTGTTGGATCTTTGAACTAAACATACTGCTATCTATGAAGCTTAGGTTGGACAAGTGGTGGAGATTTCCTTCACACCATGTTTCTATAGAGATTAGCTGAGACAAGTGGTTGATATCTAAACAAAATTCCCCATGTACAACATATAACTTGTTTTTCTAATTTTCAATAGATCCTAACTTACACAAGTCGTCGACCTTGACACAAAACTCACCACGTACAACATGTAACTTATTTTTCTATGTTTCAATAGATCCATACACAAGTGGTGGAACTTGACACAAAATTCCCCATGTAAATCATATATCTAGTTTTTTCATATTTCAATAGAGCCTGGCTAGCTTGGAAAAGTGGTGGACCTTTAAACAAAACTCTCCATGTACAACATCTATATGGTTTTCCATGTTTCAATACAACATATATCTGAGAAGTGGTGGATTTGTTTGTTGTCAATGTTTTCAATAGATCCTAGCTTAGATGAGTGGTGGATCTTAGCTGCTCTCAATGCTTCAATGGAGCTTAGCTTGGAGAAGTGGTGGAGCTTGGAACCAAAATCCCATGTAGAATATAACCATCATGGTATTTTCATGTTTTAATGGATATTAGCTAAGACAAATGGTTAGACTTTCTTGTCTTTGTATTTCAATGGAGCTTGGCATAAACAAGTGGAGGAGCTTTTATTACCCCTATGTTCCAACATGGTTCAATGAATATTAGTTTGGACAACTTGTGGAGCTTCCTTCTCTCCATGTTTCAATTGATCCAAGATTGGACAAGTGGTGGAAGTTATCTTCTTTTCATGTCTCCATGATTCTTGAGACCAAAAATCCCACTCCTACCTTAAATAACTAGCTTTTCTTCCACATCTTTCTACAGATTAGAAAAGTGTTGGATCTTTGAACCAAACAAACTTCTATCTATGACGCTTAGGTTTGACAAGTGGTGCATATTTTCTTCACACCATGTTTGAATAGGTATTAGATTCAACAAGTGATGCATCTCTAAACAAAACTCACCACATACAACGTATATCTTGTTTTTCTATGTTTCAATAGATCCTAACTTACATAAGTGGTGGACCTTGACACAAAACTCCCCATGCAAAGCATATATCTGGTTTTTGCATATTTCAATAGAGCCCAGATATCTTGGACAAGTGGTGGACCTTGAAACAAAAGTCTCCATGTTCAACATATGTATGGTTTTTCCATGTTTTAATAAAACTTAAATTTCAGAAGTCATGGAGTTCTTTTTTGTCAAAGTTTCAACAGATCCTAGATTGGATGAGTGGTGGATCTTAAATGCTCTCTATGCTTCAATGGAGCCCTGCTTGGACAAGTGGTAGACCTCGGAACCAAAACCCCATGTAGAATAAAACCATCATGGGTTACTCATGTTTTAATGGATATTATCTTGGACAAATGGTTAAACTTGCTTCTCTTTGTCTTTTAATGGAGCTTGGTTTAGACAAGTGGTGGAGCTTTTATTCTCCCCATGTTTCAGCATGGTTCAATGAAGCCTAGTTTGGACAATTGGTGGAACTTCCTTGTCTCCATGTTTCAATGGATCCAAGATTGGACAAGTGGTGGAGGTTATCTTCTTTTCATGTCAATGATTCTTGAGACCAAAAATACCAAATCCTAGCTTAGATAACTAGCTTTCCCGCCACATCTCTCAAGAGGTTACAAAAGTGTCGGATCTTTGAACTAAACAAAATGCTTTCTATGAAGCTTAGATTGGACGAGTGGTGGAGATTTCCTTCACACCATGTTTCTATAGAGATTAGGTTAGACAAGTGGTTGATCTCCAAACAAAACTCCCCACGTAGGAGAATATAACTTGTTTTTCTATTTTTCAATAGATCCTACATTACACATGTACAAGCGGTGGACCTTGACACAAAACTCCCCACCTACAACATCTAACTTGTTTTTCTATGTTTCGGTAGATCCTTACTTACACAAGTCGTGGACCTTGACACAAAACCCCCCAGGTAAAGCATATATCTGGTTTTTTCATATTTCAATAGAGCCTGGCTAGCTTCAAAAAGTGGTGGACCTTGAAGAAAAACTCTCCATGTACAACATATAGATGGTTTTCCATGTTTCAATAAAACTTAGATCTGAGAAGTGGTGGAATTTTTTATTGTCAATGTTTTGAAATATCCTAGCTTGGATGAGTGGTGGATCTTAGCTACTCTCCATGCTTCAATGGAGCATAGTTTGGACAAGTGTTGGACCTTGGAACCAGAATCCCATGTAGAATAGAACCATCATCGGTTTTTCATGTTTTAATGAATATTAGCTTGGATAAATGGTTAAACTTGCTACTCTTTGTCTTTTAATGCAGCTTTACATAGACAAGTGGTGGAGCTTTTATTATCGCTATGTTCCAACATGGTTCTATGAAGCCTAGTTTGGAAAACTGTTGGAGCTTCCTTCGCTCCATGTTTCAATTGATCCAAGATTAGACAAGTGGTGGAAGCTATCTTCTTTTCATGTCTCAATGATTCTTGAGACCAAAAATCCCCACTCCTAGCTTAGATAACTAGCTTTACTTCCACATCTTTCTAGAGACTAGGAAAGTGTTGGATCTTTGAACTAAACAAACTGCTATCCATGGAGCTTAGGTTGGACAATTGGTGGAGATTTTATTCACACCATGTTCATTAGGCAAAATTTGGACTCACAAAGGGGCCCTTTAAGGAGTCTGACTTTATCTCTCTCTACCAAAACTGGTGCATGGATAAATTTTTGCAAACAAGCTGCAAAGTTGGCGGAGGTTTGATAGTTAAAATGTCCTCTTCAAGCTCTATCTACTGATATATAGCACCCCATGAGATTCCTCGTATTTTAGAAGATTCTTTTTTTTATTCACTTAGATTTCGACAGAGTTGTCACATCATAGGTGAATCAAAAAAAGAATCTTCTAAAATATGAGGAATCTCATGGCGTGCTATATATGAGTAGATATAGCTTAAAGAGGACATTCTAAAAACCTCCGCCAACTTTGGAGTTTGTTTTCCATGCGCCCATTTTGGTAGAGAGAGGTAGAGTCAAACTCCTTAAAGGGCACCTTTGTGAGTCCAAATTTTGCCTAATGTCAATAGAGACTAGCTTAGACAAGTGGTGGATCTCTAAACAAAACTCCCCACGTACAACATGTATCTTGTTTTTCTATGTTTTAATAGATCCTAACTTACACAAGTGGTGGACCTTGATACAAAATTCCCAGGGAAAGAATATATCTGATTTTTTCATATTTCAATAGAGCCTAGTTATGTTGGACAAGTGGTACACCTTGAAAAAAAATTCTCCATCTTTAACATATATATGGTTTTTCCATGTTTTAATAAAAATTAGATTTGAGAAGTGGTGGAGTTTTTTGTTGTCAATGTTTCAACAGATCCTAGCTTGGATGAGTGGTGGATCTTAGATGCTCTCCATGCTTCAATGCACCCTAGCTTGGACAAGTGATGGACCTTGGAACCAAAATCCCACGTAGAATAAAACCGACATGGGGTTTTCATGTTTACCTGGATATTATCTTGGCCAAATGGTTAGACTTGCTTCTCTTTGTCTTTTAATGGAGCTTGGCTTAGACAAGGGGTGGAGCTTTTATGCATGGTTCAATGAAGCCTAGTTTGGATAACTCGTGGAGCTTTTCCCTTTCCACGTTTCAATGGATCCAAGATTGGACAAGTGGTGGAATTTATCTTCTTTTCATGTCTCAATGATTCTTGCGACCAAAAATCCCAAATACTAGCTTTGATAACTAGCTTTCCTTCCTCATCTCTTTACAGGTTAGGAAAGTGTTGGATCTTTGAACTAAACAATTTGCTATCTACTATGAAACTTAGGTTGAACAAGTGGTGAAGATTTCCTTCACACCATGTTTCTATAGAGATTAGCTTAGTCAAGTGGTTAATCGATCTCTAAACAAAACTCCCCACATTCAGCATATAACTTGTTTTTCTACGTTACAATAGATCCTAACTTACACAAGTGGTGGACCTTGACAAAAAACTCCCCACATACAACATGTTACTTGTTTTTCTATGTTTCGATAGATACTTACACAAGTGGTGGACCTTGACATCAAACTCCCCATGTAAAGCATATATCTAGTTTTTTCATATTTCAATAGAGGCTAGCTAGCTTGGAAAAGTGGTGGACCTTGAAACAAAACTCTCCATGTACAACATGTATATGGTTTTCCAGGTTTCAATAAAACTTAAATCTAAGAGGTGGTGGAGTTTTGTGTTGTGAATGTTTCAACAGATCCTAGCTTGGATTAGTGGTGGATCTTAGCTACTCTCCATGCTTCAATGGAGCTAGCTTGGACAAGAGTTGGACCTTGGAAAAATCCCATGTAGAATAAAACCATCATAGAGTTTTCATGTTTTAATGGATATTATCTTAGACAAATGGTTAAACTTGCTTCTCTTTGTCTTTTAAAGGAGCTTGTATTAGACAAGTGGTGGATATTTTATTCTCCCCATGTTGCATGGTTCAATGAAGCCTAGTTTGGAAAAATGGTGGGGCTTCCTTCTCTCCATGTTTCATTCGATCCAAGATTGGACAAGTGGTGGAACTTATCTTGTTTTCATACCTCAATGATTCTTGAGACCAAAAATCCCTACTCCTAGCTTAGATAACTAGCTTTCCATCCACATCTCTCTAGAGGTTAGGAAAGTTTTGGATCTTTGAACTAAACTAAATGTTATCTATGAATCTTAGGTTGGGAAAGTGGTGGAAATTTAATTCATACCATGTTTGTATAAAGATTAGCGTAGACAAGTGGTGGATGTTTAAAAAAATCTTCCCACTTACAACATATAACTTGTTTTTCTATATTTTAATAGATCCTAACCTACAGAAGTGATGGACATTGACACAAAACTCCCCACATACAACATATAACTTGTTTTTCTATGTTTCAATAGATCTTAACTTACACAAGTGGTGGACCTTGACAAAAAACTTCCCATGTAAAACATACATGCGGTGTTTTTATATTTCAATAGAGTATGGCTAGCTTGGATAAGTGGTGGACCTTGAAACAAATCTCTCCATGTACAACATATATATGGTTTTTCATGTTTCAATAAAACATAGATCTGAAAAGTGGTTGAGTTTTTTGTTGTCAATAGACCCTAGCTTGGATGAGTGGTGGATCTGAGCTGCTCTCCGTGCTTGAATGGAGCTTAGCTTGGACAAGTGGTGGACCTTGGAACCGAAATCCCATGTAGAATAAAACAATCATGGGATTTTCATGTTTTTATGGATATTAGCTTGGACAAATGGTTATACATGCTTGCCTTTGTCTTTCCATGGAGCTTGGCATAGACAAGTGGTGGAGCTTTTATTACCCCTATGTTCCAACATGGTTCAATGAAGCTTAGTTTAGATAGCTTGTGGAGCTTCCTTCTCTCCATGTTTCAATTGATCCAACATTGGACAAGTGGTGGAATTTATCTTATTTTCATGTCTCAATGATTCTTGAGACCCAAAATACCCACTCATAACTTAGATAACTATCTTTTTCGTTCCACATCTTTCTAGAGGTTACGAAAGTGTTGGATCTTTGAACTAAACAAATTTCTTTCTATGAACCTTAGGTTGGACAAGTGGTGAAGATTTTCCTCACACCATGTTTCAATAGAGGTTAGCTTAGACAAGTTGTGGATCTCTAAAAAAAGCTCCCCACGTACAACATATATCTTGTTTTTCTATGTTTCATTAGATCCTAACTTACATAAGTGGTGGACCCTATGTTCAACATGGTTCAATAATGCCTAGTTTGGACAATTTTCAGAGCTTGCTTCTCTGCATGTTTCAATTCATTCAATATTGGGCAAGTGGTGAAACTTATCTTCTTTTCATGTCTGGGTGATTCTTGAGACCCAAAATCCCCACTCCTAGCTTAGATAACTATCTTTCGTTCCACATCTTTCTAGAGGTGAGCAAAGTGTTGGATCTTAGAAATAAACAAACTGCTACCTATGAACCTTAGATTGGACAAGTGGTCAAGATTTTAATCACACCATGTTTCAATAGAGATTAGCTTAGAGAAGTGGTGGATCTCTAAACAAAACTCCCCACATACAACATATATCTTGTTTTTCTATGTTTCAATAGATCCTAACTTACACAAGTGGTAGACCTTGACACAAAACTCCGTAAATCATATATCTTGTTTTTTCATATTTCAATAGACCCTAGCTTCGACAAGTGGTAGACCTTGAAACAAAACTCTCCATGTTTAATATATATATGGTATTTCCATGTTTTGATAAAACTTTGGGAAGTGGTGGATCTTTCTTCTCTCCATGTTTCAATGGATCCAAGATTGGAAAAATGGTTGAAGTTATCTTCTTTTCATGTCTCAATTATTCTTGCGACCAAAAAATCCCAAATCCTAGCTTAGATAACTATCTTTCCTTCCACATCTCTCTAGAGGTTAGAAAAGTGTTGGATCTTTGAACTAAACAAACTGCTATATACAAATCTTAGGTTGGACAAGTGGTGGGAGATTTCCTTCACACTATGTTTCTACAGAGATTAGCTTAGACAAGTGGTTGATATCTAAACAAAAATCCCCACGTATAACGTATAACTTGTTTTTCTATGTTTCAATAGATCCTAACTTACACAAGTGGTGCACCTTGACACAAAACTCCGCATGCACAACATGTAACTTGTTTTTGTTTGTTTCAACATATCCTTACACAAGTGGTGGACCTTGACACAAAACTCCCCATGTAAACCATATATCTAGTTTTTTCGTATCTCAATAGAGGCAGGCTAGCTTGGAAAAGTGGTGGACCTTGAAACAAAACTCTCCATGTACAACATGTATATGGTTTTCCATGTTTCAATAAAACTTAATGTGAGAAGTGGTGGAGTTTTTTGCTGTCAATGTTTCAAGAGATCCTAGCTTGGATTAGTGGTGGATCTTAGATGCTCTCCATGATTCAATGGAGCTTAGCTTGGACAAATGTTGGACCTTGGAAAAAATACCATGTAGAATAAAACCATCATATGGTTTTCTTGTTTTAATGGATATTAGATTGAACAAATGGTTAAACTTACTTCTCTCTGTCTTTCAATGGAGCTTGGCATAGACAAGTGGTGGATCTTTTATTACCCCTATGTTCCAACATTATTTAATAAAGCCTAGTTTGGACAACTAGTTGAGCTTCCTTCTCTCCATGTTTCAATTGATCCAAGATCGTATAAATGTTGGAAATTATCTTCTTTTCATATATCAATGATTCTCGAGACCAAAAATCCCCAGTCCTAGCTTAGATAACTAGCTTTCCTTCCACATATTTCTAGAGGTTAGGAAAGTGTTGGATCTTTGAACTAAACAAACTGCTATCTATGAAGCTTATTGGACAAGTAGTGGAGATTTTCTTCACACCATGTTTCAATAGAGACTAGCTTAGACAAGTTGTGGATCTCTAAAGAAAACTCCCCATGTACAACATATATCTTGGTTTTCTATGTTTCAATAGATCCTAACTTACAAATTTGGTGGACCTTGATACAAACTTCCCATGTAAAGCATATATCTGGTTTTTGCATATTTCAATGGAGCTTAGTTTTCTTGGACAAGTGGCAGAACTTTAAACAAAAAACTACATGTTTAACATATATATGGGCTTTCTATGTTTTATTAAACTTAGATTTGAGAAGTGGTGGAGTTTTTTGTTGTCAATGTTTCAACAGATCCTAGCTTGGATGAGTGGTGGATCTTAACTGCTCTCCATGCTTCAATGGAGCTTAGCTTGGACAAGTGGTGGACCTTCGAACCAAAATCCCACGTAGAATAAAACCATCATGGGGTGTTCATGTTTTAATGGATATTATCTTGGGCAAATGGTTAAACTTGCTTCTCTATGTCTTTTCATGGAGCTTGGCTTAGACAAGTGGTGGAGCTTTTAATCTCCTCATGCTCTAGCATGGTTCAATGAAGCCTAGTTTGGACAACTGGTGGATCTTCCTTCTCTCCATGTTTTAATGGATCCAAGATTGGACAATTGGTGGAAATTAACTTCTTTTCATCTCTCAATGATTCTTGAGACCAAAAATCCCAAGTCCTAGCTTAGATAACTAGATTTCCTTCCACATCTCTCTAGCGGTTAGGAAACTATTGGATCTTTCAACTAAACAAATTGCTATCTATAAAGCTTAGGTTGGACAAGTGGTGGATATTTCCTTCACACCATGTTTCTACAGAGATTATCTTAGACAAGTGGTTGGTCTCTAAAAAAAATTCCCACGTACAAAAAATAACTTGTTTTTCTATGTTTTGATAGATCCTAACTTACACAAGTGGTGGACCTTGACACACAATTCCCCACATAAAACATGTAAGTTGTTTTTATATGTTTCAATAGATCCTTAGACAAGTGGTGGACCTTGACACAAAACTCTCCATGTAAAGCATATATCTAGTTTTTTTATATCTCACTAGAGGCTAGCTAGCTTGGAAAAGCGGTGGACCTTGAAACAAAACTCTTCATGTAAAACATGTATATTGTTTTCCATGTTTCACTAAAACTTAGATCTGAGAAGTGGTGGAGTTTTTTGTTGTCAATGTTTCAACAGATCCTAGCTTGAATTAGTGGTGGATCTTAGCTTCTCTACATGCTTCAACGGAGCTTAGATTGGACAAGTGTTGTACCTTGGAAAAATCCAATGTAGAATAAAACCATCATAGGGTTTTCATGTTTTAATGGATATTATCTTGGACAAATGGTTAAACTTGCTTCTCATTGTCTATTAATGGAGCTTGGCTTAGACAAGTGGTGGATCTTTTATTCTCCCCATGTTCCAGCATGGTTCAATGAAGCCAAGTTTGGACAACTGGTGGAGTTTTGTTCTCTCCTTGTTTCATTCAATCCAAGATTGGACAAGTGGTGGAGGTTATCTTCTTTTCATGTCTCAATGATTCTTGAGACCAAAAATCCCCACTCCTAGCTTAGATACCTAGATTTCTTTCCACATCTCGCTAGAGGTTAGGAAAGTCTTGGATCTTTGAACTAAACAAACTGCTATCCATGAAGCTTGGGTTGGAAAAGTGGTGAAGATTTTCTTCACACCATGTTTCTATAGAGGTTAGCTTATACAAGTGGTGGATCTCTCAAAAAACTCCCCGCGTATAACATATGTTAGGATTTGGATCGTGCTAGCTACGGTGGATGAAAGAGAAACATGGTGCAAGTGTGTGAGTGTGTGTAAGCAAGGTTATCACTCAAGTGAATTAGGTTACAAGATAGATTAGCTTGGACTCATAAACAAAATCTTGAGTATTGACTTAGCTTAGCACAAGCTCACCATAGACAATCATGTAGTGCAAAATGAGTTGTTGTTTATTGATTCAAGAAATGAGCTTTAAGTAGCTCTACAGCCTTGCTCCATAGTATGTGGGATAAATCCACTCTCCTCTCCTTGACTCACACCTTAGGACAAAGCTCACACTTTACAATCCTCCCCTTGAGGTTTGGACTAAGACAAGATACTGAAGATGCACGATCCACACAGGCTAACAAAATCCACATAGGATGGTAATATCCACACAGGAAAATAAAGTCCACAAAGGATGGTGATATCCACACAGGATGGTAAAAAAAAATCCACACAAGAACAATCCACAAAGAATGGTGATGTTCACACAGGATGATAAGCTGGTATCTACACAGAAAAAAGTCCTCCCCTACAAGTAGAGAGTCTGCATCTTCAAAATGGGTCTTCCCAAACGCTACCTTCGTCTTCGTAATTTTTGTCTTCTACTATGTGAGCTGATCTTCTGTCAGGTCCCTTGCCTTCGTTGCTTCTGCTGTTGCTTCTACTGCTACTGCTTTCTCCACTGCTACTGCCTCCACTTGAGTAGCACTGATAAGGAGGGTGTCCCTTCCTACCACATTTGTTGCAAGGTTTGTTTGTGTAGCAATCTTTCGCTACGTGTCCCATTCTTCCACATTCATAAACTTTCGTCCGTTTGTCGATGTTGATGGCGAATATCTTCCCTGTGAAGATGTTGCGATGAAAAATCCTCCTGATGGGGTAAGTAAACCTCTTTTCTTTCTTTCTTCCGACTGAGTTGATGACATCTTGGAATGGTGGGGCTGGTTCTTTTTCTTCAAGAATTGTGACTAAGTGGTCATAAGAAGGTGGAAGTGCACTTAAAAGTATAGCCACTTTGTCATCTTCTGGTACTTCAACTTGGATGTAAGTGAGCTGCGTGACAATGCTCTTAAGCCTGTTCACTAGGCTAGCAATGTCCTCCCCTTGAAGCACAGTAACTTTGTAAAGCTGTCTTTTAAGACTAACTTTGCTTCTTTTGGCTCGAGCTCCAAATTTACTTTGTAGGACATGCCAGGCTTCATGTGCATGCTTACATTCATCTATGAAATGCACGTAGTTATCATGCAAAGAAGTGATGATAACTCCCAATGCTTGTTCGTCTTTGGCCAAATTTTGTGCACTTCCTATGAGTGTAGATGCCCTAGTGTGTACTCCATCGGGTTTTGCTTGTTGCTCTAATGCAGTGCTAATGATAGACCACAAACATTTTTTCATAAGATAGCCTCTTAACTTCATTTGCCAAGTGTGAAATACCTCCCCATTGAATTTTTCTATTCCCTTGTCCCCCATTTGTGCCAATAGAGGGGTCTTAGCTTAGGAGACTCTCCTAGCCAGTGTCTGCCTCTTTACACGAGCACAATCGATGATAGAAAATTTATTTGCAAAAGTTTTGTGCTTGATTGCAAGATTTTAATATCTTCTTAATGAAATGTGAATTACCTCTTCACTCGAGGTGAAGTCACCCTTCACATACACCTTCGAGTTGATTTATTGGATGTCAATGCATGGATGCTAGTGCAATGGGTGCAATTGGGGGCCTTTCCAGTTGAAGAGACTCTCTTCAAGGCAATGTCTACCCAATCTTTGCAAATGGATACAAGGGTTGTGTGCTTTCAATATAGGCTTCAACAATCAATTGCAATACTTTGAGTTTGCATATAACAACTCTAATTCAGTGAGAATCAATGGTGAATCAAGTTGGCATGCAGTGCCTTTAATGAACATAAATTTTGTGAGCCGAAATGTTGGCCGCGGGAAGGAGCTCTTGAGGCCGGGCCTCTTGAGGTGCTCGGAGTTTTGAGGCAGCATGTTGTGGGAGTAGGGGCTAAAGAAAGGCTTGCCTTGGGGTTTTGAGGCCGGATGCCAAGCAGTGGGACCCGGTGCTTAGGATCGGGAGCACCCCTTTGTGGGAAGATGGGAGCCCTTGACGCTTTGAGGGAGCGCGGTGGGAAGAGGGGCCCAATAGGGGTCGGTTAATCCGGGCAGGGCGGGGGCAGGCCGGGCGACGCGGGCAGGCGGGCACTTTATCCGGGCAAGCGCGGGTAGCCGGGCTGACTATCGGGCAGGCACTGAAAGCACCCATGAACTCTCTCCAGTGGACGCGCCCAGCTCCATAAAAGATCGATTTAAGATGCCAATCGGGTCTGCCCAGCTTGCCGACTTAGGTAATACTCATCTTGAACTTTGGACCCCACAAGCCAAGAATGGCTTTACTAATTTGAGCTAGCCACCAAGCCCACAAGCTTGGTTGTGGAATGGCTCCGAAAAAGTAAATGTTAAGCTGTGCTCGGCAGGCACTTTCCCACACAAACTCTCACACACACGTATTTTTAGGCAATTTTGAGGATAACTTTAATGGAGTTCTCGGGCTCGGTTTGAAGAGCTTGAAAGCTCTATGCGAAGCTTGCAAGGAAGGCTTCAAGATGGATGATTGAAGCTTGATAAGTGCAAGATCGGAAAGATTAATTGAAGGTGAAAATCACTAGAAAATTGACAAAAAAGTGGCTTAGGAACGCAAAAATTGGATGCTAATCTTCTCCCTAATCAAACCTATCTAGCCATGGAGGGTAGTGGCCTCTTGGGTGTGCCAAGGACATGCCCACACATAACTAGATTAAGGCCTAATTAGTGAGATGAAACTAATCCTGAAGAATGTTAATGGGCCGTGATAATGAAGTGAAAATCGATCTAATGAAGATGCTAGTGATTAACACACACTAATGCATAATGAAAACCCTAGCTAGCACACCAAAGCTCTAATACCAAATGTTAAGATTTGGATCGTGCTAGCTATGGTGGATGAAAGAGAAACATGGTGCAAGTGTGTGTAAGCAAGGTTATTACTCAAGTGAATTAGGTTCCAAGATAGATTAGCTTGGACTCATAAACACACTCTTGAGTATTGACTTAGCTTACCATAGACAAGCATGTAGTGCAAAATGAGTTGTTGTTTATTGATTCAAGAAATTAGCTTTAAGTAGCTCTACAGCCTTGCTCCACAGTATGTGGGATAAATCCACTCTCCTCTCCTTGACTCACACCTTAGGAAAAAGCTCACACTTTACAACATATAACTTGTTTTTCTATGTTTCAATAGATCCTAACTTACAAAGTGGTGGACCTTGACACAAAACTCCCCACATACAACATATATCTTTTTTTTCTATGTTTCAATAGATCCTACTTACACAAGTGGAGTACCTTGGCACAAAACTTCCCATGTAGAGCATATATGTGGTTTTTTCATATTTCAATTGAGCCTAGCTAGCTTTGATAAGTGGTCGACCTTGAAACAAAACTCTCCATGTACAACATATACATGGTTTTTCGTGTTTCATAAAACTTAGATCTAAGGAGTGGTGGAGTTTTTTTGTCATTGTTTCAACAGATCCTCCCTTGGATGAGTGGTGGATCTTAGCTGCACTCCATGCTTCAATGGAGCTTAGCTTTCACAAGTGGCGGACCTTGGAACCAAAATCCCATGTGGAATAAACCACCATGGTATTTTCATGTTTTAGTGGATATTAGATTGGAAAAATGGTTAAACTTGGTTCTCTTTGTCTTTCAATGGAGCTTGGCATAGACAAGTGGTGGAACTTATCTCCTTTTCATGTCCCTATGTTTGAACATGATTCAATGAAGCCAAATTTGGACACGTGATGGAGCTTGCTTCTATCCATGTTTCAATTCATCCAAGATTGGATAAGTGGTGGAACTTATCTTCTTTTCATGTATCAATGATTCTTGAGACCCAAAATCCCCAATCCTAACTTAGCTAACTAGCTTTCATTCCACATTTTTCTAGAGGTTAGAAAAGTGTTGGATCTTTGAACTAAACAAATTGCTATCTATAAAGCTTAGATTATCTTATAAAAGTGGTGGATCTCTAAACAAAACTCCCCACATACAACTTATAACTTGTTTTTCTATTTTTTTAATAGATCTTAACTTACAAAAGTTGTGGACCTTGACCAAAACTCCCCACATACAACATAGACCTTGTTTTTCTATGTTTCAATAGATTCTAACTTACACAAGTGGTGGACCTTGACACAAAACTCCTCATGTAAAGCATATATCTGGGTTTTTTCATATTTCAATAGAGACAAGCTAGCTTGGACTAGTGCTGGATCTTGAAACAAAACTCTCCATGTACAACTTATATATGGTTTTCCATGTTTCAATAAAACTTAGATCTAAGAAGTGGTGGAGTTTTTTGTTCTCAATGTTTCAGCAAATCCTAGCTTGGATTAGTGGTGGATTTTAGTTGCTCTCCATGATTCAATTGAAGCCTAGCTTGGACAAGTGGTGGACCTTGGAACCAAAATCCCATGTAGAATAAAACCATCATGGGGTTTTCATGTTTTAATGGATATTAGCTTGGATAAATGGTTAAACTTTCTTCTCTTTGTCTTTTAATGGAGCTTGAGATAGACAAGTGGTGGAGTTTTTATTATTTCTATGTTCCAACATGGTTCTATGAAGCCTAGACAACTGGTGGAGCTTCCTTCGCTCCATGTTTTAATTGATCCAAGATTGTACAAGTGGTGGAACTTATCTTTTCATGTCTCAATGATTCTTGAGACCAAAATCCCCACTTCGTGACTATACAGTGGTATGGCACATGGCACGCGACTTAAAGACTCTTAAGTGTATGTACAACATAACACTAAGTGCAGTTGTGGCAAATCCATGCTTATATTGCATGGCTGATGCACAATCTCTTGACAGTGTGCAATGGAATAGAGCTCTAAAACTTTTAGGCCAGTGCTTGATATTCCTCTACATAGAGTTCACGTATGTATATTTCATGCACTCTGTCAAATAATTAAAAAGGTGGTTCATTTGTACATATGTTTTGCATGGACATTAAAGCCAGAGAGTAAGTCGAAAAGAGTGGTCAAAGCATTAGAGGGAGTGCTCTCAGACATTGGTTTTCATGGAGGAAATGTAAAAAATGAAGAGGACCCTAATATGTCTCAAAGTCATTACAAGGTACCTAGGGAAGCATCAATAGGTGGCGAGCCAAAAGGTTTTTGGGTTTAGCCTCAAAGATTCAAATAGAGAGGAGAGGAGAAACCTGTCCAACAAATGGAAACATTTACACAAAGTGGTTAAAGACAATGCTGGTGGTGGGGCAATCCAAAATCACAAGGAAAACATGTGGAAATCACTAGATAAAATTTTCCACTACGTTGAGCAGCATTCTTGGAACCAAAGTAACCTGACATCATTTCAAGCAGCCTTGCTGGATTGGAAGAAGGCTTACCTTATAGGGTGGTGTGGGCAACATATCACACATTACATGGTGGGTTAGCATGCTACGTATACAAACTAAATGTAAAATTTTACTCTACTCACCATTTTGTTTTATTTCAATTCAACACATACTGATCAACCATGGTCCATATTTTGCCAAGGCATACCGCTCACTATCAATATGGTCCACACAAGGCATGGAAAAAACCCACTACATGGCAAGCACAGGCTACTTTAAGCACACTAGACATGTGGGAGGAAAGGATAAGGCCAATAGCCTATTAGAGTTACACCAATGGACTTATAGACGACTTGTTCATAGAGCAAAACAGAAGGAGCTTCTTAAGAGTTTAGAAATTACACGGTCTTTACAACACATTCACAAAGAGAAGAAACAAATGGCTTGAGGAAATTCAAATGCAAGGGAGTGTTACACGAGATGGAGACAATCACACGTTAGGAGTAGAAAAAGATGGACCTGAGCCCGTTGTTTTTATCCTCTTTGATGCACCTCCTTCTTCCTCACTCTGTACCTCTTAGATATGAAAGGTTCGTAAACGAGCTCGTTCCTCTATTGATGGCAGCATCCCCACGGGTATCAGGCATCTTCTTTCCCTCATAAAAATCCACTTGCTGTATGGATCTAAGATCTCCAGGTCTTCAACCCCTGCATTCAGATCCTGAGCTATGTAGGACATGAAATAGGGGGCTCTGAGTGCTTGGTACCCATACCCAATGCCAAAGACACGTAGAGCAAATTGTTTCTCAATCAGAATTAGTCTTTCTACATTTAGGTGGGAGGGGTGGCCACCACACAATCTTGTAATAAATTTCATTTCAAACAATGGGAACTTTGCATTGTCCTTGGAGTATTCCTTGTGGTATAATATGATCTACAAAAAAATATTAAAACATTTATGGGCCGTAAGTGAGATGAATATAGTTGCCAAGTACTTGAATTGTTTCTACAAACCTTTTGGTGGTTGAAACGCCTGATGTAGTGAGACAACGCTGCATCCTTGCCTTGTACTCCAGTGACAAGCCCTTGCTATGATCCTCCCGCTCTTCTAAGGAAACTATCATCATACACACTAGCACCTGTCAACAAAAATATTGATCATGATATTTCATCACTGGGACATCTCTAATACCATCTGAATGACTTTAAAAAATATCATCTCATTCTTGTCCATCTCCAGCATCGACCTTCCCCACAATGAATAGATTGACTATTCAGTACCTGGGCTCTGGGTGCCACAAGCCTACCCATGTTTTTCAAGCCAATTTGTTTTGTTGTCAATTGGAACTGCTCATCTGTTGGCAAATTGGCATCTCTGGACTTCAGTTCATTGAATGTATCTTTGATCTGTTGCCACCCTGAAGTGAACAGTGAGTGGTGGACAGCTGTGTCAGCAAGAAGATTTTGGTCCACCCATTCATCATCCACAAATCCCATGTCTACCTCACAAAAATTTGCAATTGTAGCTAGGAAGTTTTCCTCCAGTATATTCAGCTCATGCATGATATCTGTGAGCAGAATATAATGGGTGTCGTCCGCCATAGCAAAGCTGGGAGAGCAATTCAGAGGCAAAGTCACTTCCTTATTTGGGCTTTCTTGCTTGCATCCTAATGTTGCATTCACAAGAGAAGTAAGAGTTAAGCCCACATCAAATGTTTCCTTTAATACCTCTACCCGCTCTTCTTTTGGGTCAAACTGCACCTCCACATCCTCTACCTCTTCCTCCGGCACCAATGGGCAACTACCAAAAGTTGATGACTGGGAAGTCTCTAACTCACCATCCGTCTGCAAGTACAAGTAATAGACAAACCTATGGTTGAATTCCACTAAGCGACACTTTTTAAACTGATTCATACACCTGTCTTATACAAGCATTGCATTGGAGGGACACTTTTCTAGACAGTGATTTAGTCTCCTTGCTGCACTCTTGTCAGGGTCAAGGTCAACTGGGTGCACATATTTTATGCCATCAATTGTCATGGAATTGTCACAAATGATTATCTCATACTATTGCAAATGGGTTTGTAGGTACTCAAATGAGCAATCAATGATTCTCTGTATAGAAAACTCTGCATTAAACCCTCCTCGTAGTTCTGGTGTACGGTGATGAGCATGGGTGTTGTATAAGGACGTGTATAGTTTTTCTTCTTATGTATCCTCACCCACATCGTCTGTCTCGAGTACTATGATTGCCATGTTTGAAAGAAAAAGCAAGCCAAAACTACTATTAAAAATTGGTTTGTATTTGGTGTCATAACCAAGCGAATATCGGGCCTAGAGTATTCCTCAAGGTCTCTATTCTCTTGGTTTTGTCCCGTGCGCTAATGTCATAATAGGTGACGTGACTAGAGTCAGAATCAGGAAAATAGGGGCCCGAAGAATCTCCAAAGGGCCCTATTTGCTTGGTTCTGACCCAAGTTGAATTCACGTTGTACCCACGTCCATTCGGAACAGGTGGATTGGAACAGAGCATTTAATGCACTCACTATGCCCAAACATAGCATTGAAAAAAAACTCAAGCATGGTCACATAAGGAGTCAGTATTCCAACCATGCCTTGAACCTCACAATGTTGCATGGATAATTTCAACTTACGATTTGTAACTATGCCAATCTCAATTGAGGTTGCGAGATTTCTACTCTTACACGAACGACCACTCTGAGACCTTGGAGTGTTGTTCCCCTTGTGCCCTAACCCCGTAACGTAGTGGCTTTGGTGCACACACAATTAACAACACACAGGCATAGAAGAGCGACTTGAGGGGGGGGGGGGGGGGAGAGAGAGAGAGAGAGAGAGAGAGAAGAGAGAGAGAGAGAGAAGTTGTATATCTTTCCTTGCAACTCTTATATGTCTCTGTAATATCCAACGGCGCGGAGGTGGATTGTGATGTCACAGGTCGCTGAGAGCAAGAATCAAAAGGTGGCCAAGAGGAAGAGCACAAAAAGGCAAAGGCAAGGGTGATTTCAACGTGGCAACAAAGGAATCAAACCAGTGGAGGTCTCTCAATGCACGATCATGAGAGGTGGTCAAGGGGAAGAGCATAGAAAAGGCGAAGGCAAGTGATGTCTATTTGTTCTACTTGGAGATGGAGATGGCGACTCCATCGGCGATTGGTGTCTAACTCTAAACGGTCACTCAAAAAAGGCATGTGGGTTGTGCTCACAAGGACAACCAGTTTGGGAGTAATAAATGGGCTCACATTCCCATGGAGTATGATCTACCCACAACAATCTCGAGTGTAATCACATGCATAAGTGAGGTTTTCACCCTCGCCGAGGTGATCATTCTAAGTTTAGAGGTAGTACCCCCACCAAACATTTTAACTATACCCTCATCCCAAATGAGCGCTCATGCAGTGAGAAAACAGTAAAAGCTTGAGCACTCTTCTGCCTCTTTTCCCATCCTCTACTACCCCGTCGATGCTACGCAGTGAGAAAACCATCTCTTTTGTGCTCCCAAACCTTTTTGCGCATCCTCCTCTTACTCTCTAGTGCTCCCATCACTTTTTTCGACTCCTGTTTTGCAACACTTTAGTGATGCATATCTCTACACAGAGTGAAGAGTGTATGCTACTACACTTTTGTGCACTTGTATTTTGTGAGGTCAGCACCAAGCAAATAAGGGAAGGCAAACTCTGTTCGTTGCACCGTTTGCTTGGTACTGACCATCGTCGCTTGGAGCACCTTTTGCGCAAGGGATATTTGATCACAAAATATGGCATAATTCTTTAAAGAGCCAGACCTAGGAGAGTGTTTGGGAGAAAACCAAAAACACCACGACACAGATTCAAAACACACTACAGAGGTATGCTTTTAAAAATTTCTAACGTCAGTACCAAGCAAGTAGAGGCAATAAAATTGTATTTGGTACACTTCTTTGCTTTGTGTTGACCTTAGAAAGATTAAGTCCCTTGTGCAAGGAATGACACTTACTAATAATGATGTGTTGTTTTTTGTTATGCTATTTGTAGAGATGCCTTGTGCAAAGGCCACGTCTAGAAGGGCAACAGGTGACTCTATGCATGCTCAAGCAAGAAGACATCGATACAAGGCACACAGAGGTGTCTTGCAAAGCTGTGAAGGATCGAACGACACATGCAACCAGCCATTCCACGTCTTCCTTTCCAGCGAGTAGTGTGAGAGATTTGCAAGCATTGGAGAGTGGGCATGTGATGGGCCAGCACTGCACTTCTTTGCCTACAAGAAATTGCGGAAGACTACCTCGTTGAATTCTTCAGTGATGGGTATATCCTGGCTACCAATGCACATCGTGTTACTATCATGCCATGGGATTTTGATACTCTTTGAAGGCTACACTTCCGCTACGATGGGTTGCTTCAGTCAGTACCTATCTAGGATAGTAGAACCATGGGTATTCTTAGCATCCCCCCTCTCCATCCTTGTGCACGATAGACAGAGCATTCTAGGGCTCAAAATAGCAAAAAGGACACGATCACGGGTTGAGAGAAACGACACAGATGTGTAGTCTAAGCCAACCCGCAGAGGGGCATGAGCAGGCTATTGTGGACCCTGAGGCAGTTATGGAAGAAACAGAGACAGTTATGGAGGAGCGCGAACCTGTTAGGGAGGAACCAACTAGAAAGAAAAATGAGCAGGGCATGGAGGATCTGGAGCCAATTATGGGTGAGAATGAGCCGGTTAGGGAGGAGCCTGTGCCAGTAAGGGAGGAAAATGTGCCTTCCAGGGAGGAGAATGAGCCAGTCAAGGAGAGAAATGAGCTCTCCGGGGAGGAGAATGTACATTTGGCAGTAGTATCTCTTTGTAATGTGTTACTGACTCAAGTGGGTACGTATGTAGTGCCACAAAAAACATTGTATGCTATGTAAAGCATGTTTTGTTAGAACATGATCTAGGGAATACCAGCCGACACCAACGAGTCAGTGTGCCCATGCGGGTTGATAACTATAGCTCTGGTTGGTGAACGTGTTTGAATTCCTTGTTGCTTCTCAATCAAATTTTGGATGTACCAAACGTAAGTAATGGTGTTGTTTTATTGTTTGTTTGCTGCAACATTTGTATTAAAAGAAGCAACATATTTACTTACTTTCTTATTTTCATGCTTCTACATAAATACACCCCCAACGATGTGTGAAATTTTTTGTAATGGCCATCAAGCATATTATAATCTCGGTAAAGAGACATTCAAGAGAGGAAAGCGCGAGAGTTGAGGAGTTCAAATAGGATCGCATTGACAAAATGACACAGCGCTACTAGGAAACTCAAGACGAGGTTCAAAATATGCAAGAAGCAATCAATAAATATTATGTGAACGCTGCAGAAGTAGAGGAATGGGCTACATGTCAGCGGCAAGCGCAAGAACTGAAGGAAGCTTCATAGGTGCAAGATGCATGGGAAGCCATGGAAGAGGCCCATGATTTTGAACGACACAAAAGGATGCCCGAGACTAGCATCCCCCGAGGGAGAAGAAGCAGCAACCGGAGAAGAGGGTAGGGGAACAGTGGCAGTAACCGGGGGAGAGGGCAGGGGACTGGTGGTATCAATTGAGGGAGAGGACAAGGGAGCAGTAGCAAGGTAAGGGAGCAATAACTACCTCTCTTTGTTTACATCTTGATAGAAATAACACAATTTGTAAAGATTTGAGACAATGAAAAATTTACTTTTTTAAAACATTGTTTGAGCAGCACAAAATGTCTCTGTATTAGTCATTTTGAAGAGTACATCATGGTTTGCATGGCATCAAAGCTCATTGCGTGCACAATGTATGTGACCTAGCTTTTGGTGAAAAATTAAGTGAAGTGTATTTGAGAGGGAATCCTTGCACAATGTTGTTTTCTCCTTGCGTCTTGGAATCTGAGAAGAAGAAAGAGTTAAATTCTATGTCTCAATGTATTAAAACAATCAAAATTCATCCATTTAGTAAGCACATTTCTATTGTTAAGACTGAATTCATACAATTTTGGCAAAAGTAGGAGTTCTTCACATGTAAGATCTAACCTGAGCTGTGCAAGAGTTGTGCTTGACATTGTCTCCATGACAGTAAGTAAGTTGTCTCAAAAGTAGAGCTCGATTGATAAAGGTTTGTTCTCAGGGCTAGACTCTGTATCTGGGTCGTTTTTGACCTATTACAAGCTTAATTTATAAAATATATGTAAATATCTAGAGAGTTCAATGATAAAAGTCTTTTACAACAATGATTACCAAGACCTTACAATTTACTTAGTTAATTTAATTAACAGTATAAACTTCCAGTGGCCATAAGTCTGTCAGTTTTTATTGGAGTTCAATTCTGAAAATTTATAACCATAGTAAAGTCATGATTACGGTTCCAAAAATACCAATATTTTCCACGGTCGGACAATTCTACATTGCTTTTTAAATAATCATTTCAGTTTGATTAAGCTCTATACAATCTTTAAGGTTTCAAAAACTGGAAACCTTACACATGGTGAGTTTTGTTTACAGATCCACTAGTTGTCTAAGCTAACCTCTATTGGAACATGGTGTGAATAAAGCTCCACCACTTGTCCAACCTAAGCTCCATAGATAATAGTTTGTTTAGTTCAAAGATCCAACACTCTCCTAACCTCTAGAGAGAGGTGGAAGGAAAGCTAGTTATCTAGGCTAGGAATGGGGTTTTTTTGTCTCTTTTATCATTCAAACATGGAGACAAGATAAGCTTCACCACTTATCCAAGCTTGGATCAACGGAAACATGGAGAGAAGAAAGCTTTACCAAATGTCCAAGTTGGGCTCCACTGAACCTTAGAAAACCCTAGATGTTTTCAATATCAAGGATTTTTATTTTTTTTAACTTAGTTTAACTGGAACATGGGGATAATAAAAGTCCCATCACTTGTCTTTGCCAACCTCCATTGAAAAACAAAGAGAAGCATGCTTAATCATTAGTCTAAGCCAGGCTCCATTAACATGTGAAAACCCCATGATGATTTTATTCTGCACACGATTTTGGTTTCAAGGTCCACCACTTGTCTAAGCTAGGATTTATTGAAACATCGACAAAGAAAAGCTTCACCACTTCTCAAATCTAAGTTTTATTAAACATGGAAAAACATATATATGGTGTACATGGGGAGTTTTGTTTCAAGGTCCACCACTTGTTCAAGCTAGGATCTACTGAAACATGGAAAAACAAGATACATGATGTAGGTGGGGATTTTTGTTTAGAGATCCACCACTTGTCTAAGATAATCTCTATTGAAACATTTTGTGAAGAAAATCTCCACCACTTGTCCAGCCTAAGCTTCATAGATAGCAGTTTGTTTAGTTCAAATATCCACCACTTTCCTAACCTCTAGAAAGATGTGGAAGGAAAGCTAGTTGTCTAAGCTAGGAGTGGGGATTTTTTGTCTCAAGAATCATTGAGACATGAGAAGAAGATAAGTTCCAGCACTTGTCCAATCTTGGATCAATTGAAACATGGAGAGGAGGAAGTGCAACTAGATGTCCAAACTAGGCTTTATTGAACCATGCTGGAACATAGGGGTAATAAAATCTTCACCACTTGTCTATGCCAAGCTCGATTGAAAGACAAAGAGAAGCAAGTTTCACCGTTTGTCCAATCTCATATCCATTAAAACATGAAAACCCCATGATGGTTTTATTCTACATGGGATTTAGGTTCCAAGGTCCAGCACTTGTCCATGTTAAGCTTCACTGAAGCATTGACAGCACCTAAGATCCACCACTCATCCAAGATAGGATCTGTTGAAACATTGACAACAAAAAGCTCCAACACTTCTCAAATCTAAGTTTTATTGAAACATGGAAAACCATATATATGTTGTGCATGGAGATTTTTGTTTCAAGGTCCACTACTTGTCCAAGATAGCTAGGCTCTATTGAAGTATGCAAAAATCAGATTTATTCTTTACATGGGGAGTTTTGTGTCAAGTTCCACCACTTGTCTAAGTTAGGATCTATTGAAACATAGGAAAACAAGTTATATGTTGTACGTGGGGAGTTTCGTTTAGAGATCCACCACTTGTCTAAGCTAATCTCCATTGAAACATGGTGTGAAAAAATCTTCACCACTTGTCCAACCTAGGCTTCATAGATAGCATTTTGTTTAGTTCAAAGATCCAACATTTTCCTAACCTCTAGAAAGATGTGGAAGGAAACCTAGGAGTGGGGATTTTTGGTCTCAAGAATCATTGAGACATGAAAAGAAGTCCACCACTTGTCCAATCTTGGATCAATTGAAACATGGAGAGGAGAAATCTCCATTAGTTGTCCAAACTAGGCTTCAGTGAACCATGTTGGAACACAGGGATAATAAAATCTCCACCACTTGTCTATGACAAGATCCATTGAAAGACAAACATGCGCAAGTTTAACCATTTGTCCAAGCCTATATCCATTAGAACATGAAAACCCCATGATGGTTTTATTCTACATGGGATTTTGGTTCCAAGGTCCACCACTTGTCCAAGCTAAGCTGCATTGAAGCAAAGAGAGTAGCTAAGATCCACCACTCATCCAAGCTAGGATCTGTTGAAACATTGACAACAAAAAAATCCACCACTTCTCAAATCTAAGTTTTATTGAAACATGGATAACCATATATATATTGTACATGGAGAGTTTTGTTTCAAGGTCCACCACTTGTGTAGGCTACGATCTATTGCAAAATGGAAAAACAAGTTATATGTTGTATGTGGGGAGTTTTGTTTAGAGATCCACCACTTGTCTAAGCTAATATCTATTGAAACATGTTGTGAAGAAAATCTCCACCACTTGTCCAACCTAAGATCTATAGATAGCAGTTTGTTTAGTTCAAAGATCCAACACTTTCCTAACCTCTAGAGAGATGTGGAAGGAAATCTAGTTATCTAAGCTAGGACTTTGGATTTTTGGTCTCAAGAATCATTGAGACATGAGAAGAAGATAACTTGCACCACTTGTCCATTCTTGGAACAATTGAAACATGGAGAGAAGGAAGCTCAACCAGTTGTACAAACTAGGCTTCATTGAACCATGTTGGAACATGGGGAGAACAAAAGCACCACCACTTGTCTAAGCCAAGATCCATTAAAAGACAAAGAGAATCAAGTTTAACCATTTGTCGAGCGAAGATAATATCCATTAAAACATGAAAACTGCATGATAGTTTTATTCAACATGGGATTTTGGTTCCAAGGTGCACCACTTGTCCAAGCTAGGTTCCATTGAAGCATGGAGAGCAGATAATATCCAACACTTATCCAAGCTAGGATCTATTGAAATATTGACCACAAAAAACCCCACCACTTCTCAAATCTAAGTTTTATTAAAACATGGAAAAACCATATATATGTTGAACATGGAGACTTTTGTTTCAAGGTCCACCACTTGTCCAAGATATCTAGGCTCTATTGAAATATGAAAAAACCAGATATATGCTTTACATGGAGTTTTGTGGCAAGAAGCTTGGATCTATTGAAACACGGAAACACGAGATATATGTTGTACATGGGAAGTTTTGTTTAAAGATCCACCAGTTGTCTAAGCTAATCTATATTGGAACATATATGGTGTGAATAAAGCTCCACCACTTGTCCAACCTAAGCTTCATAGAGTAGTTTGTTTAGTTCAAAGATCCAATAGTCTCCTAACCTCTAGAAGGAAAGCTAGTTATTAAGGCTAGGAATGAGGAGTCTTGGTCTTTTTTATCATTCAGACATGGAGACAAGATAAGCTTCGCTACTTATCCAAACTTGGATCAATTGAAACACGGAGTGAAGAAAGCTCTACCAAATGTCCAAACTGGGATCCATTAAAACTTGGAATACCCTAGATGTTTTCAATATCAAGGATTTTTATTTATTTTTAATTAGTTTAATTGGAACATGGGGATAATAAAAGGCCCACCACTTGTCTTTGCCAAGATCCATTGAAAAACAAAGAGAAGCACGTTTAACCATTTGTCCAAGCCAAGCTCCATTAAAATGTTAAAACCCCATGATGATTTTATTCTTGTTGGGTGAAGAGGGGGAGATTGACTGCTTAATCTATTCAACACATGCTCACAAACATCACCATCAACCTGTCCACCTCTTTTCCCAATTTCCAAGCACACACACACACACCTATACTATGACACACACATACACATGCACACACACAAAGAACATAGAATTGACACAGACAAACTCGTAAGAGTGTGTAAGAGAATTGTAAGGGATGGAGACTTGATTAGAGAGTACACAGCAAATAGAGCATATCATAAGAGAGTAGAGAAGAGAACCTGTAAGAGAAAGGCCTAAATCTAGCCCCAACCTCCACGGAACCTCTCTTGTGGAGTTGGTATTTGATATATTATTTGTGAGTTTAAGGTGCCAAAAATTGAGGCCCCTCTTTTTACAATTACTTCATTTTTGTAAACGAGTGAAGCTCATTAGTTCTTGCATGACCCATAAGGGGAGTTCCCACTACAATTATTTACACATCCATAGTGGCTTATTGAAATGAAATTCTAAAATACTATGCAAATATTTAATGGCCAAGAGTAATTGTCGGCGCCTCTTCATCAAATACCCGCATTCCACTCTACAAAATCATCATCATCAACTCAATTAGAAAATAATTAGACAACACATAATTAACCATTACGCCAGCTATCCCAATTACAACTAACCACTACAATAGGATGGTGCCTAGTCTTGTAACATCCCTCCCACCAGGGATAGCAATTGTCCTCAGCTCTTCAATAGAGAAATCAACTGGACCGTGAGTGATGGAAACTGTGAAGAAGGTCGGTGAAGTTGTGAAAAAACTTTTCAGGCATCCACTTGGCATCCTCTCTAGGGTGGCCCTTGAAAGTCAAAAGGTAAAGTTTATAAACCATGCCAGTGCGTGTAGTGGTGGTCTCGTGATCAACTATTTTGTCAGGGATGAGTTGCTCTTCTTAGTCTACAAGTGAAGGTGGGTCTTCATAAATGTGGTGTGGAAGGAAACCTGGTTAACTAAGCTAGGAGTGGGGATTTTTGGTCTCAATAAACATTGAGACATGTCTCAAGAAACATTGAGACATGAAAAGAAGATACGTTCCACCACTTGTTCAATCTTGGATCAACTGGGACATAGAAAGAAGTAAGCTCCGGAGCTGTCCAAACTAGGCTTTATTGAACGATGTTGGAACATGGGGAGAATAAAGCTCACCACTTGTCTAAGCCAAACACCATTGAAGACAAAGAGAAGAAAGTTTAACCATTTATCGAAGCTAATATCCATTAAAACATGAAAAATCCATGATGGGTTTATTCTACGTGCGATTTTGGTTCCAAGGTCCACCACTTGTCCAAGCTAGGCTCCACTAAAGAATGGAGAGTAGCTAAGATCCACCATTGATTCAAGCTACAATCTGTTGAAACAATAACAAAAAAAAACTCCACCACTTCTCAAATCTAAGTTTTATTGAAACAAGTAAAAACAATATAAATATTGTACATGGAGAGTTCGCTTTTAAGGTCTACCACTTGTCCAAGCTAGGATCTTTCTAACCATGGAAAAACCAGATATATGTTTTACATGGGCAGTTTTATGGCAAGGTCCACCACTTGTCCAAGCTATGATCTACTGAAACATGGAGAAATAAGATATGTGTTGTACCTGGGGAGTTTTGTTAAAAGATCCACCACTTGTCCAAGTTAATCACTATCGGAACATGGTGTGAAGAAAAGCTCCACCACTTGTCCAACCTAAGCTTCATAGATAGTAGTTTGTTTAGTTCAAAGATCCAATAGTCTCCTAACCTCTAGAGAGAGGTGGAAGGAAAGCTAGTTATCTAGACTAGGAATCGGGATTTTTGGTCTCTTTTATCATTTAGACATGGAGACGACATAAGCTTCACTACTTATCCAAACTTGGATCAATTGAAACATTGTTAACCCTCACAGCTCACGGACAGCCCATCACCTACGACGGACGTGTATTATGTATTTGGTAGAGTCAGGTACCGGGCTTGTCGGACCATTAGGAAAAGGGTAAGAGTGATCGCCGATGAGAGGCACACTCTAACTGATACATTCAAGGGATTAGTTGGCTAAGCATGGGCGCCCAAGTGTGAATGGGGTGAGCTCATATAAAAGCCAACTAAACCTAAAATTCATTCATTCTCTCATTTGTGCAATAGAAGACTGCTCTTGCTCCATCTCCATCTCCATCTTCTTCTTCTTCACCTCCTTGTGTGTGTGTGTATGTGTGAGAGAGAGAGAGGGAAAGTGTGTGTGCGATTGAGCATTACAAAGGCACGATGGCGGCGAAGCGGTTGAGCGCGGCACGACTGCAGCTTCTTCTTCATCGCGACGAGGAATCCACCACGAAGGCGAGCGTAGAGCGGTGAGTGACACACCCTTTGCTCTCTTGAGCTTGCTAGTTTAGGCTTGTTGTGTGCTTGGAGCCATTTGTGGCTCGCACACGGTGTATCGGCAAATCCCTTACTTCGACAGTGCGGCAAGGAGCGCACATTTTTGGTGCCGCTGCCGGGGAAATGCCCTACACTAAGCTCGGTTAAGCACTTTACGCTTTCTTGTGATGCAATTTCAATTGAAGGATTTGTGAAGAAGGAAGGTGTGTGGTTGTGTGGAGAAGATTTTTGTTACACTGTACTGTCTTTTTTGTTTTTTGTGAAGGAGTTACAATTTTTTTGCAATGTACTATTAGAATTAAGGTATTAGCTATGGAATGTTAGTTCTGTAAGGTTAGTTTTGTAGATCTGTTAGCTACTGTAGTACTGTGTAAACAGTGTTAGAGTGTGTGTGGCAGTATCTCTATTAGCTGTAAGTAGATAAGTTAGGTGTAGGTTAAGTGTGTGTGTGCGCGCGTGCACGGCGCGGCCGCGGCGACTTTAAAAAAATAAAAAATAATAAAAAATAAAAGAAGGATCGAGCTGGGGATCATTCCCCAAGCCCAAGCTCAAACCCAGACCTCAGTCCTCAGTTTTAAAATATAGTTTATACACCTTTTTATATTTAAAAACTATTTTGAGGATTTCGAGGACTATAAAGACTATTTTTAGGATTTCGAGGGCTTCACGTAGCCGAATAGGGAGCTGTAAAGCACGGCACGTTCCTTTAGCCAAAACGCTCGTCATGAGCTATTACACGCCATATTTTATGGCTTGGTTACAAAAAACAACCAAGAATAACAAAAAACTTGGGTTATAAACACCTAAAAAAAAAAAAAAAAAAACTAAGTGAGCGGCCTTCACTGGCACTCACCAACGCGCTTAGAGTGTGGAGGTCACATGTACCTACGCTCTGGACGAGTGTTAGAGCACGAGCATATTGGTAGTGCCTCCATTTACGCGGGCACCCATTATTCCTCCACCCTAGGTTCTGGACCTTCGGCTGGGACTCAAGGTAGCGCGAACCAAGATCCTCATATCGCATCTAGCGATTCTTCCTCTGACTACGAAGTCATGGAGGGGTATCCTACACCAAACCCTGATAGTTCAAGTCAAGATATGCATGCCATGGGCCCACGGCCTGGGTCCAGCGTGTTTAGCCGCTTAAAAGAGACCCTTAGTAGAGCTACTCGCTCCGAACATGCGGTTAATGAAATAAATGAATGGAGTGGGGAAGTAAATTCGTCATTCATGCCTAAAATATACCATATGCTTCTTGAGAGTGTGCATGTGAATGTTCCATCCATTGCACCTCCTGATCCTTTAGGACTATCTCCCTCCGAGGTTCTACTACCCGATGGTAGGAGTCTTGCCGAAGTGCAAGAGATCAAACGCTATATGCAAGCAACAAGGGAGAGGGAAATTGAGAACCTACGAAGGCTAGAACAAAGTCGACCCTGAAAGCAAAGGCTCCTATGACAACAATCATGCCAGCCGAGCAACCGAGTGCTCCCAAGTTAGCAGTCACGGAGGGGCAAGCGATGGGGAGCAATAATGCTTCCACCTTGAGGGAAACCTCCAGCACGTCAGGCCTAGATGGGATATTCCTAAACGAAAATTTGGAGTATGACCTACAAGTGGAAGCTTTAACTGGTCGGTACACAAGACACACCTATCATGTGGGTTGGTTAGATGTTCTACAATCCACATCGGGTGCTACTAGCATAGATGAGCAACAACAGAAAGTCTGTGATGTCCTCCATAGGATTGTCGAGTTAGAAAGACAGAACACAGGGATCAACATGCCTTCAACAGGCCTAATGAGATTCTTGGATACAGGAAAGGCCAACCAACCAACCCTATCACAAATGGAGACTCCCTCAGTGAGCCCCATTGATCCTCCATATGTTGTTTCGCCAGGAGCCTCAGTACAATCTGAGCCCACAAGTGGCAGCTTTACCTTCCCAGATCTAGCTCATCTTTCTCTTAATGACACTATGGCTACCATGCATATCCCAGTGGTGAGCATGACAAGAAGTACACCATGGAGTTCATTTTTTAATAATGGGCCGATGCCTAGTAGCACAGTGCCCCCAGCTATACCTACATGTATGTATCAATCATGTGCACCTCTTGTACCTCAGCCTCATGTAGCTCCTACACCTCTGATTATTCCAAGAGCTTACAATCCACAATGGCATTATCCAAGATCTTATACAAGTGGAGCCATGCCATTTAATAATAACATGCCATATCAGGCACCCCCTATGCCTAGGGCCACGCCTGTAAACTTTGGACCACCGTCTCGTACACCACCATACGAAATATGGGACCCAAGAGCCACACGTATGCCAAGGCCAAGGCCAACTCCCATCTCACATGTGGTTCCAGGAGCACATACACCCATTATACCTGCTCAAATAAGAGATTTGGAAGCATTTGCTCAAACTATCGGTCTCTCTATTGCGGAAAACATGCGTAGTGTACCTAATAGAGAGCCTAGGAGCAAGGCAGTTCAAGTAGCTAAGCTCACACAGAAATTTAGTGGAGACGGAGATGCTAGAAAGCATATGGAAGTCTTTGAACATGTGTGCGATTCCTTGGAAGAGCACAATGAGCTACATAAGTGTAAGGCTTTGAGTTTGACCCTAAGCGGAAAGGCTGGAGACTGGTATAGAACCTTAAGAGTAGAAGAGAAAACGATCTACTCTACTCTTAGGAGATTGTTCTCGAAAGAGCACATACGAGAGGGAGTACTTTGGGGTGTAGCCTCTCAGCTCCAGAAAGCCCAACGAGAAGAAGGTGAATCCGTGAGAGACCTCATTAGTTGCCTAAAGAATTTGAATTCTCGATACAATCCAAACGAGTGATTCAACAACAACCAATTTCTCGATAGATTCATTAGGGGACTACAAAATGAAAGTATCTATAATGGCCTAGTCATTAGAGGTATCACTACTTGGGAAGCGGTCACCATGAATGCAATCCAATTGGAGGATAATTTAATGATTGCAGGAGAAAGAGTGTCTGCCGAGTCGAAGTCTAGTAGCTCGCAAGCGTCAGGGCATGAGCCAATGAAGATAAAGCCAATCGTGAAAGAGAAAACGATATCTGAGATGACTCTGGCAGATCTCACCAAGGCCATCTAAGAAAGCCTTAGGGGTAATCGTGCTCCACAAAACACTCATATGTATCCAAGAAGGGAGCAACAATGGTGCTCAATTTGCTTGGGCCCACATACTACGAGTGAATGCCCTACTTTCAGAGTAAAGTTTAACGGGACTTGTAATGCGTGTGGTAGGTATGGCCATCAAGCGAAGGATTGCCTAATGCTTAAACGCATCATGGAAAATAGACCGCCTATAGCTTGGGCAGACTCGCCTCGAGTTCCTGCATTGATTCCTACCCCACCCATGGAGCAACAGTTGCCATTACAGCACATGGTCCCTAGAACCCAAAATGTGGTCCAAACCACACCGTTGCCACCTCCAGTGCTAGGACCGCAACCCCCTCATCCAAGAGTTACACCTATGAACCAAATAGGTTGCGAGTCATCTAGTACTTATGTAGATTGCAAAGAGGACATAGACTCTAGTATCACCTATGGAGTTGACATGCTTGAGGAGTGTCCCATGTACTATATGGAAGACCATTGGGGACAAATCAAACCGGTATATCAAGCTACTGCGCTAGCAGCAAGAGGCCAAAACATTAAAAATTTTCCCAGGAGACCACCTCTTCAGTGCTACAAATGTGGTGGACCACATCGAGTAGCTGAGTGCCCCATTAGAATGCAAAAGAATGATGCACTAATGCAAACAAGTCAAGGGAGTGCATTGGCAATGCCAATACTCACTTGTAATCGTTGTGGCATAGATCATTTGATCGCACAGTGTCCTAACAATCCAAACGCACCGAAAATCACACCATTGAACTTAATAGAGATTGTTGATGGGACACCACCAACTATAAACATAGCACCAGTGAATGCACTCACACGGTCGATGCTCCAAAAGCAAAATTACATCCTCGAAGAGAGAGATGCTGCATCCATTGGCCGAGCGAGAAAGAAGAAAACACGAAGAAAGAAATCCCTTAATGCTTCTAGCTCAAAACCTAGTTCAAAGACTAACATAGGGACAGGAGAGGATCCCGTGTATATGAATGACCCTGAGGATGACTCAGATTCGATAGAGACCACGGAGACCAAAATTGTTACTACAAAGGAAAAAGCCAGTGAGGAGGATCACGAGAGGGAATTACGACGAACACCAAAAGAGTATTCAAAGTTAAACCACCCAGTTGCGAACCCCCAAGATAAGCCACGAGAGGCAAAAAATGAGGATTGCAAGAGAAAGATTGGAACCTATCCAAACCCAACGGTGGAAATTGAACGAGTCCAACAACTGAGGGGTTTGGTGGAAGAAACTCAACGAAAATTAGAACCTGAACCCAAACATATCCAGATGTCGGACACAGTGTTTCCCACACAAGTTCAACCTCACAAGAACTACAGGCCGTTAGCTATACCCAGTATCATTTGGGAAGAGAGTGAGGGTAGGACATCTGAAAGTGGACACATACCTTTCCTACTAGAGAGAATGTTCAATGAGGGAATGCCCGACCCCCTTGAGGAAGTGGAGATTACATCTTCACCATTCTCTTGTCAGGGTCCTACGTCCCACAAGATGCCATTAAATGTTGCCAAATTGATGGATTTCATGTCTTCAAAAGTTAGAACCACCATCATGTCCAAACTATATAAAGACCCCGAGCTAGTCTCAGCTCTTCGAGCCTTCCTCAATGGAGAATTACAGGCCGGATTACCACAGTTTGCACATATGAACAAACCTAACTTGGTAATGAATGATGAGGAACATTTAGCACCACCATCTGACCTAGCGGGACATGAATCTGTAATTGAAGTACCCGTTAACAAGTTGGGGCAATACTTTGAAGGTGATGAATCTAATGCTACTCTACCAATCACTACTAAAGGATTAACTGTAAAGGGGGTCCTTGACGGTGTCAGGAGTTTTTTGGAGCAAGGTATTGCGCATATGTACATATAGATGCATGGTGCATCAAATAAAGGATTGCCCATTTTCCTTAGCCAGGTGGTTATGTGGGGCCCACATGTGTACAGGTAGGACAGGGTGTACATAGTACATCGATTTTCACTATTACCAGTACCATTGTGTTTTTCTACAATAATGAGGAGTTTATAGCGTGTAAAAATTCTCGAGGAATCTATCCGCGGGCCGACGACATGAGGTCAGCAGGTGCGTCAGATGGCATCTAGTGGCGTCAGGAGGGTGAACGAGGTCAATATTTGCACGCAGATGAGGACGGACACAATGTGGGTGTTTTCTTGTGAGAGTTACGCAGAAAGGTCATCATTAGGACCAATTTTTGGGGCCACTTCACGTGGTGGCGAGATGCATTATTGGAAAAAAGCTGAGTGCCAGGTGTGCGGATGATGCAAAAAGGTGACAACTATGCACTGCGAGGTCAGTTTTTGGCCTGTTCGGGGTCCGTTTGAGGTCATCTAAAAGGCCAAGGGTGCCCAAGTAATAAAGCTAAGTGTGGGAACTGAAAAAAATGAGAGAAGACCAGAAAAAACATGGAGAAGAGAGGAGGAACAGTCGCAGGTGTGTTTTTGCTCATTTTGGAGCCTGTTTTGGCCGTAAACTGCTCATCCGAGGTCGGATTTGAGCACTTTGACATTGTAGACTGGGGTTTTGGGCCGTTCCGGACGCGATGGCGCTGTCCATTTTGCCAAATTACTCACTATTTTCCTACTGTTTTTCTGTGTAAGTTTCTCCTATGAGCGAAGTTTCTGCTCTAGTTTGTGATTGTATATGGCTTATTTTACCTATATTGTGTGAGCTATTTGCCCCATTGGTGTTGGCCCAAGATCAATTGTATCTAAACATCAGAAATTCTCCTCTTTTGAGCTGAGTTTTTTGGGTGTGTGTGTGTGTGTGTGTCTCTGTGTGGAGTGGGCAAGTGGATAATCTCTCTCCTCTCACTCCATAGGTGTGTTTCCTGTCTCGGCCAGGTGTGTTGTGTAAGCCGAGTGGTGCCCCCTAGTGTGTGTGTGTATCTTCCCAAGAGTGTGTGTCGGGTCGTTATAGAGGCGCTGTGTGTGTTTTCATCCCGCTCACAACGGTGGTGCGGGAGTCAGCATGGTGACAAAGAGTTGTTGGGAGTCTATGGGGCGACCTCACCTTGAAGCCACAAGCATAGTGGTAAAAATGGCTAATGGATCTATTGTTACGCCTATTGAAATGCTAAAGGATCTCAGGATCAAGGTCTTGGGACACAAGGTAAGGCAGACTTTCATTGTTATGGATTTTTCCAAGCATCCTATGTCATTTGAGATGATCTTAGGGCCTCCATTCATGAGGGAAGCAAAAATGGTGCATGACTTGTCCAAAAACCACGTCTACTTACAGTTCCAAGACTCTGTCATTCGAGTTGATCTTTTAAGTGGTCGAACGCATCCTCTAGGAAATAAATTCATCATTGATAATCGATCAGACATAACAATTCACTCAGCTCCATTAAAATATTGTTACACGTGTAACGAAGACACGGATATTGGGGAGAACTCTCCTTATATGGATATCCTACCTGGGATGACTGAGTCGGACAATGGGGATTGGGTCCACCTAGCAGCAACCATAGACACTTGGGGAAATAGGGGGACGACCTAGGTAACACCTGAGGAGGATGAAATGCATGTACCCTTAAATATGCTACAAGCAATGCATATAGCTTCTGACAAGACTCATCCTAATATAACGAAGAAAACATACAAGTGGGTCCCTAAAGCTTCTTTAGTGACCATAGCTAGTGCTAAAAAACAGAAGCCTTGTAAGAAACGTACCACTCGCTCCAAGAAAAGTAAGAAAATGTTGCGATGGATCCCTAAACGACTACTGGAAGCCCATGGATACTACCAAGGAAATGATCAAATCTGGGTGCCAAAATGTAGATTGTGCTCTTACCTATCACCTGACCCATGTGAGCCCAATCCCGTAGCTCCAAAACGAATCAATGATCGTGGAAAGAAAAAAATCACAAAATGCTACACACCCGCTCCAGAGCTAGTTTGGGTACCAAAGAAAGAACGATTTTTTCTACCTGGCTCAGGAAGGGGGGAGTCCCATGAAGCTTCTAGCTCCTCATGTAATGCATCCGTAGAGGTAAAAGCTTCTCCACTGCCTCCACCTACAATAGTGGACCTCCATAAAGCTACAAAGGAATCCACACCTCCCAGTGTTCAAGAATCACCTGATGAACTACTTCAAGTTCGATCTTGGGAGAGTATCTTACCACCCTTGCAACTCGACGAGGCGCCTAAGGCAATAGAAAACTACTCGCAAAAATCTCCACCTATTACCAACTGGAACAATTGGTTTCAAAGGGTGACAAGCTCATTTCAAACGGTATGATCTACCCAAGGAAGGGGGGAGTGTTTGCTGACAGTCATCATTCATTTGTTTCCCTCTCAACCTTTTTCCCTGACCTCTCAATCACCAATCTTAGGGAATGTACATATAAAGCTTTATACTCGCAAAAAACAAAAAAATAAAGAGCAAGAGCAATTAGCAAACGAGTATGCACAATAAAAGTCAAAACATCAGACCTACACATTTACATCCGGTACACTGAAACAGAAACCTATGTCATGAAACACCTTTGATCCTCATCACTTGAGTGATGGAGGTTAGGTAAGATTAGTACGATAGGAGTGTTTCTGTTTTAGAGTTGAGTGATTAGCAAAGTTCTCTTTTCCCACTGATGTGCCTCCTAGAGGTATTGTTTGTGTTTCATAGTGTGTACAGGAACGTGTTTCTGTGGTTAGGATTTGGACCTTCATGGAACCTTTCTCTCGTTCACTCTTCTGTTCAAGTGCCACCATCAACACAAACATGTGTTTCTTGTCCATTAAAATTGTCCCATATCTTTTTTGCATCTATGATTGTCTGCTTTGATTGTGATTGGTAGCATAATATCTAGCACATTTGCTTAGTATCAAACATTTAATTCAACGTCTTTTTTGTCATAATCCCTTGTCTAGGTTTAAACATCAAGCAAGTCCGACTAAGCTAGTTTGACCAAGTTAGGTGTTAGAGATCTTCTCTTAATACCATGGGGAATGCCTTCCTAATAATCAATGGTTACTTAGGTTCTTAATCCGATCTAGGCAGCATTGTGTGAAATGTACTAGGGCTTTCTAGTGGGCTTGACCCTATTGACCTTTAGCTTAAGTATTATAAAGGGAGTTTACTAGTGTGATGAGCCTGGGGAGGTGTATCAGTGTTATATGACCCCCCAAAGTTACAAAATTAAAATGATGAAAATGAACAAACAAAAAATCAAAGTGCCACATTGTAAAATCTTAAGCTGGAAGAGAAATCTCAGCTTGATTGGGTACTTCACTCACATGTATCGCCTATGGTACTAGAGCCCTAGAGGTTCCCAGTATGGGCGCTTTTTCTTGAAAAGCAAAAAACCCAAGGCATACAAAATAAGCACACACATCAAAATTGAATCACTATGAAAAGAATTTGGGGGGTCAAAGAAAAAGTAATCAGTCGGGCGATGATTTCATGAGAAATTCCTTTTTATGGTAGCTTAACTACAAGGTCTTCTAGATATAGCCTCTAGTCGGCCCTCGAACATGAATACTTGGCTCTCACGATTAAACAACGTAATTGACCACAGAAAATTAAGAAGCTTACCCATGGTATTAATATTCGATCTCTAGTGCCTTTCGACCGTCAAATTAGCGACCCCAGACTTGTTTAATTTTTTACCTTTACATATGTTTATGCATTTGATTACATTGCAATTTAATGTTCATTGCTGACAAATTGTTTGAAATTCTTTTACCAATCAATTTGTCTACCTAAAACTGCATATGCTTTTTAATCACTTATGAGAATGCAATTACTGTGTCAATGTTGTTTGATTTTGCAGTGACTGAAGAAGGCTAAGGACATTCATCTCAAATGCTCTTCCACCTCGACGAACGAACTTCAACTCAATAGCTTCCGAGGACAGAATCTACATCAAGAAGGGGGGCATGTTAACCCTCATGGCTCACGGACACCCCATCACCTACGACGGACGTGTATTATGTATTCACCTCCTTGTGTGTGTGTGTGTGTGTGTGTATGTCAGAGAGAGAGAGAGAGAGAGAGAGAGGGAGAGTGTGTGTGCGATCGAGCATTACGAAGGCACGACGAAGGCGAAGCGGTTAAGCGCGGCACGACTGCAGCTTCTTCTTCATCGCGGCGAGGAATCCACCACGAAGGCAAGCGTAGAGTGGTGAGTGACACACCCTTTGCTCTCTTAAGCTTGCTAGTTTAGGCTTGTTGTGTGCTTGGAGCCATTTGTGGCTCGCACACGGTGTATCGGCAAGTCCCTTGCTTCGACAGTGCGGCAAGGAGCGCACAAACATGAAGAGGAAAAAGATCCACCAAATGTCCACGATGGGCTCCATTGAACCTTGGAAAACCCTAGTTTTTTTTCGTTTTGTTTAATTGAAACATGGAGATAAGAAAATGCCCACCACTTATCTTTACCAAGCTCCATTGAAAAACAAAGGGAAGCACCTTTAACCATTTGTCCAAGCTTGATGAAAACGTGAAAACCCCAAGATGGTTTTATTTTACACGAAATTTGGTTCCAAGATCCACCACTTGTCTAAGCTAGGCTCCATTGAAGAATGGAGAGCAGCAAAGATCCACATCTCATCCAAGCTAGGATTTGTTGAAACATCGAAAAAGAAAAGCTCTACCACTTCTCAAATCTAAGTTTTATTGAAACATGAAAAAATCATATATATATATATATATATATAAATATATATATATACATATATATACATATATATATATATATATATATATATATATACATATATATACATATATATATATATATATATATATATATATATATATATATATCCATCACTTGTCCAAGATAGACTCTAGTGAAACAAGGAGAAACCTGATATATGGTGTAAATGGGGAGTTTTGTTTCAAGGTCCACCACTTGTCCAAGCTACGATCTACTGAAACATGTGCACATGGGGATTTTTGTTTAAAGAGACACCAGCTATCTAAGATAAAATCTATTGAAACATGGTGTGAAGAAAAACTTCACCACTTATCCAACCTAAGATTCATATATAGTAGTTCATTTAGTTCAAATATCCAACACTTGCCTAACCTCTAGAGAGAGGTGCAAGGAAATCTAGATATCTAAGCTAGGAATGGCAATGTTTGGTCTCAAGAATCATCGAGACATGGATAGAAGATAAGATCTACCACTTGTCCAAGCTTGGATCAATTGAAACATGAAGAGAAGAAATCTCCAATTAACCATGGAAAACCCTAGCTATTTTCAATATCAGGGATTTTCTATTGTAACAAGGGTAGAAGCAAAGGTCATTCACTTGTCTAAGCCAACCTCCATTGAAAGACAAAGAGAATTAAGTTTAGCCATTTGTCCAATCTGAGCCCCATGATGGTTTTATTCTATATGGTAATATGGTTCCAAGGTCCACCACTTGTTGAAAGGCTAGGATCCATTAGAGCATGGAGAGAAGCAACTCCCAACCACTTTTTCAAGGTAGGTACATAGATAATATGTGGTTTGCACTGCATGTCCATTGACTTGTAGATGAAAGGTGTACGCATTCTATAATTTGGACATAGGAAAATAATTAAAAAGTCACCACCTGCCAACCTACTATCGTGTTGCATGGGTGGTTTGGTATCAAGGTATAATTGACATATACATTACTAAAATATAAAAAAGTTTGGTTTTAACATCGACCACTTGTCCAATGTATAAGACTATATAGAGCTCCATAACCTGCTCCGTCCATGCTCCATTGAACGTGAAGAGAAGCAAGCCCAACACTTGCCTAACATCTAGAGAGAGGTGCAAGGAAATCTAGATATCTAAGCTAGGAGTGGCAATGTTTGGTCTCAAGATTCATTGAGACATGGATAGAAGATAAGATCTACCACTTGTCCAAGCTTGGATCAATTGAAACATGAAGAGAATAAAGCTCCAATTAACCATGGAAAACCCTAGCTATTTTGAATATCAAGGATTTTCCATTGTAACATGGGGAGAAGCAAAGGTCATTCACTTGTCTAAGCCAACCTCCATTGAAAGACAAAGAGAAGTGAGTTTATCCATTTGTCCATGCTGAGCCCCATGATGGTTTTATTCTATATGGGAATATGCTTCCAAGGTCCACCACTCGTTGAAAGGCTAGGATCCATTGGAGCATGGAGAGAAGCAACTCCCAACCACTTTTTCAATGTAGGTACATAGATAATATGTGGTTTTCACTGCATGTCCGTTGACTTGTAGATGAAAGGTGTACGCATGTGCGCTCCTTGCCGCACTGTCGAAGCAAGGGACTTGCCAATACACCGTGTGCGAGCCACAAACGGCTCCAAGCACACAACAAGCCTAAACTAGCAAGCTCAAGAAAACAAAGGGTGTGTCACTCACCGCTCTACGCTCGCCTTCGCGGTGGATTCCTCGCCGCGATGAAGAAGAAGCTGCAGTCGTGCCGCGCTCAACCGCTTCGCCGCCGTCGTGCCTTCGTAATGCTCGATCGCACACACACTCTCCCTCTCTCTCTCTCTCTCTCTCACACACACACACAAGGAGGTGAAGAAGAAGAAGATGGAGATGGAGCAAGAGCACTCTTCAATTGCACAAATGAGAGAATGAGTAAAAATTAGGTTTAGTTGGCTTTTATAGGAGCTCACCCCATTCACACTTGGGCGCCCATGCTTAGCCAACTAATCCCTTGAATGTCCAAGTTAAAGTGCGCCTCTCATCGGCGATCACTCTACCTTTCCCTATTGGTCCGACAAGCCCGGTACCTGACTCTACCAAATACATAATACACGTCCGTCGTAGGTGATGGGTGTCCGTGTGCCGTGAGGGTTAACATGCCCCCCTTCTATATGGTTTAGAGAAGTGAGTTTAGCCCCATGATGGTTTTATTCTATATGGGAATATGCTTCCAAGGTCCACCACTTGTTGAAAGGCTAGGATCCATTGGAGCATGGAGAGAAGCAAATCCCAACCACTTTTTCAAGGTAGGTACATAGATAATATGTGGTTTTCACTGCATGTCCGTTGACTTGTAGATGAAAGGTGTACGCATTCTGTAATTTGGACATAGGAAAATAATTAAAAAGTCACCATCTGCCAACCTACTATCGTGTAGAATAGGTGGTTTGGTATCAAGGTATAATTGACATATACATTACTAAAATATAAAAAAGTTTAATTTGGTTTTAACATCGACCACTTGTTCAATGTATAATACTATATAGAGCTCCATAACCTGCTCCGTCCATGCTCCATTGAACATGAAGAGAAGCAAGCCCAACACTTGCCTAACGTCTAGAGAGAGGTGCAAGGAAATCTAGATATTTAAGCTAGCAATGGAAATGTTTGGTCTCAAGAATCATTGAGACATGGATAGAAGATAAGATCTACCACTTGTCCAAGCTTGGATCAATTGAAACATGAAGAGAAGAAAGCTCCAATTAACCATGGAAAACCCTAGCTATTTTCAATATCAAGGATTTTCCATTGTAACATGGGGAGAAGCAAAGATCATTCACTTGTCTAAGCCAACCTCCATTGAAAGACAAAGAGAAGTAAGTTTAGCCATTTGTCCAATCTGAGCCCCATGATGGTTTTATTCTATATGGTAATATGGTTCCAAGGTCCACCACTTGTTGAAAGGCTAGGATCCATTGGAGCATGGAGAGAAGCAACTCCCAAGCACTTTTTCAAGGTAGGTACATAGATAATATGTGGTTTTCACTGCATGTCCATTGACTTGTAGATGAAAGGTGTACGCATTCTGTAATTTGGACATAGGAAAATAATTAAAAAGTCACCACCTGCCAACCTACTATCGTGTTGCATGGGTGGTTTGGTATAAAGGTATAATTGACATATACATTACTAAAATATAAAAAAGTTTGGTTTTAACATCGACCACTTGTCCAATGTAGAAGACTATATAGAGCTCCATAACCTGCTCCGTCCATGCTCCATTGAACGTGAAGAGAAGCAAGCCCAACACTTGCCTAGCATCTAGAGAGAGGTGCAAGGAAATCTAGATATCTAAGCTAGGAATGGCAATGTTTGGTCTCAAGAATCATTGAGACATGGATAGAAGATAAGATCTACCACTTGTCCAAGCTTGGATCAATTGAAACATGAAGAGAATAAAGCTCCAATTAACCATGGAAAACCCTAGCTATTTTGAATATCAAGGATTTTCCATTGTAACATGGGGAGAAGCAAAGGTCATTCACTTGTCTAAGCCAACCTCCATTGAAAGACAAAGAGAAGTAAGTTTAGCCATTTGTCCAAGCTGAGCCCCATGATGGTTTTATTCTATATGGGAATATGCTTCCAAGGTCCACCACTTGTTGAAAGGCTAGGATCCATTGGAGCATGGAGAGAAGCAACTCCCAACCACTTTTTCAATGTAGGTACATAGATAATATGTGGTTTGCAGTGCATATCCGTTGACTTGTAGATGAAAGGTGTACGCATGTGCGCTCCTTGCCGCACTCTCGAAGCAAGGGACTTGCCAATACACCGTGTGCGAGCCACAAACGGCTCCAAGCACACAACAAGCCTAAACTAGCAAGCTCAAGAAAACAAAGGGTGTGTCACTCACCGCTCTACGCTCGCCTTCGTGGTGGATTCCTTGCCGCGATGAAGAAGAAGCTGCAGTCGTGCCGCGCTCAACCGCTTCGCCGCCGTCGTGCCTTCGTAATGCTCGATCGCACACACACTCTCCCTCTCTCTCTCTCTCTCTCTCACACACACACAAGGAGGTGAAGAAGAAGAAGATGGAGATGGAGCAAGAGCACTCTTCAATTGCACAAATGAGAGAATGAGTAAAAATTAGGTTTAGTTGGCTTTTATAGGAGCTCACCCCATTCACACTTGGGCGCCCATGCTTAGCCAACTAATCCCTTGAATGTCCAAGTTAAAGTGCGCCTCTCATCGGCGATCACTCTACCTTTCCCTATTGGTCCGACAAGCCCGGTACCTGACTCTACCAAATACATAATACACGTCCGTCGTAGGTGATGGGTGTCCGTGTGCCGTGAGGGTTAACATGCCCCCCTTCTTGATGTAGATTCCGTCCTCGGAAGCTATTGAGTTGAAGCTGGTTCGTCGAGGTGGAAGAGCATTTGAGATGAATGTCCTTAGCCTTCTTCAGTCACTGCAAAATCAAACAACATTGGCACAGTAATTGCATTCTCTTAAAAAGCATATGCAGTTTTAGGTAGACACATTGATTGGTAAAAGAATTTCAAACAATTTGTTAGCAATGAACATTAAATTGCAATGTAATCAAATGCATAAACAGATGTAAAGGTAGAAAATTAAACAAGTCTGGGGTCGCTAATATGACGGTCGAAAAGCACTAGAGATCGAATATTAATACCATGGGTAAGCTTCTTAACTTTCTGTGGTCAATTAAGTTGTTTAATCGCGAGAGCCAAGTATTCATGTTCAAGGGCTGACTAGAGGCTATATCTAGAAAACTTTGTAGTTAAGCTACCATAAAAGGAATTTCTCATGAAATCATCGCCTGACTGATTACTTTTTCTTTGACCCCCCAAAGTCTTTTCACACTGATTCAATTTTGATGTGTGTGCTTATTTTGTATGCCTTGGGTTTTTTGCTTTTCAAGGAAAAGCGCCCACACTGGGAACCTCTAGGGCTCTAGTACCATAGGCGATACATGTGAGTGAAGTACCAAATCAAGCCGAGATTTCTTTTCCAGCTTAAAATTTTACATTGTGGCACTTTGATTTTTTGTTTGTTCATTTTCATCATTTAAATTTTGTAACTTTGGGGGGTCATATAACATTGTTACACTCCCCAGGCTCATCACATTAGTAAACTCCCTTTATAATACTTAAGCTAAAGGTCAATAGGGTTAAGCCCACTAGAAACCCCTAGTACATTTCATACAATGCTGCCTAAATCGGATTAAGAACCTAAGTAACCATTGCTTATTAGGAAGGCATTCCCCATGGTATTAAGAGAAGATTTCTAATACCTAGCTTGGTCAAACTAGCTTAGTCGGACTGCTTGATTTTTACACCTAAACAAGTGATTATGACAAAACATTACATTGAATTAAATGTTTGATACTAAGCCAATGCGCTGAATATTATGCTACCAATCACAATCAAAGCAGACAAACATGCATGCACAAAAGATAAGGGCAATGCTAATGGACAAGAAACACCTGTTTGTGTTGATGATCGCGCTTGATTTGAAGGTTCCATGAAGGTCCAAATCCTATCAATAGCAACACGCTCCTGTACACACTATGAAACACAAACAATACCTCTAGGAGGAACATCAGTGGGAAAAGAGAACTTTGCTAATCTCTCAACTCTAAACAGAAACACTCCTATCGTACTAATCTTACTTACCCTCCATCACTCAAGTGATGAGGATCAAAGGTGTTTTATGGCATAGGTTTCTGTTTCACTGTACCAGATGTGACATGTGTAGGTCTGAGTCAATGTTTTGACTTTAATGTGCATACTCGTTTGCTAATTGCTCTTGCTCTTCTCTTTTTTTTTTGTGAGTATAAAGCTTTATATGTACATTCCCTAAGATCGGAATTGAGAGGTCAGGGAAAAAGGTTGAGAGGGAAACAAATGAATGATGACTGTCAGCAAACACTCCCCCCTTCCTTGGGTAGATCATACCGTTTGAAATGAGCTTGTCACCCTTTGAAACCAATTGTTCCAGTTGGTAATAGGTGAGGATTTTTGCCAGTAGTTTTCTATTACCCTAGGTGCCTTGTCAAGCTGCAAGGGTGGTAAGGTACTCTCCCAGGATCGAACTTGAAGTGGTTCATTAGGTGATTCTTGAACACTGGGAGGTGTGGATTCTTTTGTAGCTTCATGGAGGTCCACTACTATAGATGGAGGCTGTGTAGAAGCTTTTACCTCTATGGATGTATTACATGATGAGCTAGAAGCTTCATGGGACTCCCCCCTTCCTGAGCTAGGTGGAACAAATCGTTCTTTCTTTGGTACCCAAACTAGCTCGGGAGCGGGTGTATAGCATTCTGTGATTTTTTTCTTTCCACGATCATTGATTCGTTTTGGAGCTACGGGATTGGGCTCACTTGGGTCAGGTGATAGGTAAGAGTACAATCTACGTTTTGGCACCCAGATTTGATCATTTCCTTGATAGTAGCCTTGGGCTTCCAATAGTCGTTTAGGAATCCAACGCAGCGTTTCTTTACATTTCTTGGAGTGAGTAGTACGGTTCTTACTAGGTTTCCGTTTTTTTGCATCAACCATGCTCACTACAGAGGTTTTAGGGACCCACTTGTATGTTTTCTCTGTTATATTAGGATGGTTCTTGTGTGTCTCAAGCTTTCTTTCAACTACATCAGTTGAAGCTCTAGAGAGTTGGGCTATGGGGACGTATGGTTCAACCTCCTGGACATGCAATGTCTTGGGTTTTATTTCCTTGGGCAATATCTGAGGGACTATGGCTTGAGTGGTAGGGCTAAGAGTTGGTTTTTGCGTTGTAACACCCCCAGTCCCCCAATCAATAGTGCATTTGGTGGCTATCATCCACGTGCGGCCTAGGTTTATATTACCCTCCATAGTTCCAGTAGGCATGACCAAAAAGTCTTGAGCTACCACCCCATTGTCATAACTGACAGAAGTGTGCCAGATTCCAAAAACCGTAGTTTTTTTCTTGTTGACACCCTTGACTTGGATAATACTCTCAGATAGAGGTGGCTTCCCTAACTGACACCACACCCCATAGGATAGCAGATTGTATTTAGCACCCGTGTCCAATAAGGCGTTATATAGCACTTTTCCATAGGCACTATTTAACTCAATGGGGTATCGTAGAGGTGTGTCAGAGTCCAACCCATCCTCTTCGTGTGCTTCATTTGCATCAGGTTCCGAGCGAGTAGCTCTACCTAATGTTTCCATGAAACGGCTAAACATACTAGTACTAGGCTGTGGAGCTTCGGGAGGTGCATGGCCTTCTCTCTCAGTGTTTTGGGTAGGGTATGCTTCCATGATTTCTGAGTCGGAAGAGAAATCACTAGTGGCTATTTTAGGGTTTTGGGTGGTGCTACCTTGTGTCCCCGCTGAGGGTCTAGAGCTTATCGTGGATGGGTAATGGGTGTCCGTATGAACAGAGGCACTCTCAATATGCTCGTGTTCTAGCACCCGCCCAGAGCGTAAGTGCATGTGCTTCTGATACCCTAAGGTGTCAAAAAGCTGCTCTAGGAGGCCTTGTGACTAGTTTTTAGCGTGTTTTTTGTTTGTTTTTTTGCTAGATTTTTTAGAGCGTGTCGTGGAATGGGCCGTGTGATAGCTCGAAACGAGCGTATCGGTCAGAGGGTCGTGCCGTGCTTTACAGCCCTCCGTTTGGTCACTCTATGCCCTCGGAATCCCTAAAACTGTCAATTTCTAGTAGGGAACTAGGCCCAAACTAGAAAGTCTAAGGGTGCAAGTGGGAAGAGAAAGGAGGAGAGTGGAGGACTTGTCCCACATGCTCTCATTCTCTCTTGAGGGAGTAGGGTATATATATAAGAGTGAGTCTAGTATATATCATAAGACTGAGGACTGAGGCCTGGGCCTGGGCCTGGGAAACCGATCCCGATCTATCTTTTATACAAACCAACCCGTCCGTTTTAAGAGTCACGTTTTTTATTTTCGAAAAATATCGCCGCCCACTCGCTTGCGTTTTTAAATTCCGAATTTTTTTCCTTTTTTTTTTTTTTTCTCAAAAAACTTTTTTTTTTCCAAAATTTTTTTTTAATTTTTTTTTTTTTGTTGATGTAGAAAATACAGAAATTGAAAAAAACGCAGAAATGCAGAAATGCAGAAAATGCAGAAATTGTAGAAAATGCAGAAAAAACGCAGAAATTGCAGAAAATTGACAGAAATGCAGAAAATTGCAGAAATTGAAAACGCCGAACTTGAAAATGCAGAAATTGCAGAAATTGAAAAAACGCAGACAATAGCAGAAATTGAAACTTGGCAGCAATTGCAGAAAACGCAAAAAACAGAAACCTTCCACACACTCCTTCCCTGCCTTTCCTATGATAGAAATTGCACCACAAGGAAGCGTAAAGTGCTAACCGAGCTTAGTGTAGGGCATATCCCCGACAGCGGCGCCAAAAATGTGCGCTCCTTGCCGCACTGTCGAAGCAAGGGACTTGCCAATACACCGTGTGCGAGCCACAAACGGCTCCAAGCACACAACAAGCCTAAACTAGCAAGCTCAAGAAAACAAAGGGTGTGTCACTCACCGCTCTACGCTCGCCTTCGTGGTGGATTCCTCGCCGCGATGAAGAAGAAGCTGCAGTCGTGCCGCGCTCAACCGCTTCGCCGCCGTCGTGCCTTCGTAATGCTCGATCGCACACACACTCTCCCTCTCTCTCTCTCTCTCTCACACACACACACACACAAGGAGGTGAAGAAGAAGAAGATGGAGATGGAGCAAGAGCACTCTTCAATTGCACAAATGAGAGAATGAGTAAAAATTAGGTTTAGTTGGCTTTTATAGGAGCTCACCCCATTCACACTTGGGCGCCCATGCTTAGCCAACTAATCCCTTGAATGTCCAAGTTAAAGTGCGCCTCTCATCGGCGATCGCTCTACCTTTCCCTATTGGTCCGACAAGCCCGGTACCTGACTCTACCAAATACATAATACACGTCCGTCGTAGGTGATGGGTTTCCGTGTGCCGTGAGGGTTAACAACGCATTCTGTAATTTGGACATAGGAAAATAATTAAAAAGTCACCACCTGCCAACCTACTATTGTGTAGCATGGGTGGTTTGGTATCAAGGTATAATTGATATATACATTACTAAAATATAAAAAAGTTTGGTTTTAACATCGACCACTTGTCCAATGTATAAGACTATATAGAGATCCATAACCTGCTCCATTGAACGTGAAGAGAAGCAAGCTTCACCACTTGTCCAAGTAGGCTCATTGAAGCATGGAGAGTAGCTAAGATCCACCACTCAAAGCTAGGCCACAGGTAAACCAAGAGAGAAAAAGGTTGCATTGTTTCTTCAAGCTAATCTTGAGGGAAACATGGAAAACTCAAATATATGTTGTACTTGATGAGATTTGTTGATGAATTGTCCAAGCTGTAAGTCCCACCTTTTGTTAAGACAAGCTACATTTGAGCATTGATGCAACCAACACTCCACTAATTATGTCTAGTAGCATGGATCGTTTGGCCTAAAGATCCACCACTTGTCCAACCATCAAAAACCCTAGTTTTTTTGAAGATCAAGGATTTTCTTTCTATCAACTTAGCTCCATTGGAACATGGGGAGAAGCAAAGCTCCACTACTTGTCTAAGCCAAGCTCTACCACTTGTCTAATCTAGAAGGTTCACCAATTGTCTAAGCCAAGCTCCATTGAAAGAAAAAGAAAATAAAGTTTAACCATTTTTCCAAGCTAAGATCCATTAAAACATGAAAACCCCATTATGGTTTCATTCCACATGGGGTTTGGGTTCCAAGCTCCACCAACTGTCCAAGCTAGGCTCCATTGAAGCATGGAGAGTAGCAAAAATCCACCACTCATCCAAGTGAGGATCCATTGAAACAATGACAACCAAAATCTCTACCACTTATCAAATCTAAGCTCTATTGGAACATGGAAAAACCATATATATGTTGTACGTGGAGAGTTTGTTTCAAGGTCCACCACTTGTTCAAGCTAGGCTCTCGATTGAAACATGGAAAAATTAGATATATGTTTTACATTGGGAGTTTTGTGGCAAGGTCCACCACTCCTTTAAGCTAGAATATATTGAAACATGGGAAAACCAGATATATGTTGTACATGGAGATTTTTGTTTAAAGATTCACCACTTGTCTAAGAAAAGCTCTATAGAAGCATGGTGTGAAGAAAAGCTCCACCACTTATCCAACTTAAGTGTCATAGATAGTAGTTCATTTAGAGCAAAGATCCATCTCTAGAAACATGGTGTGAAGAAAAGCTCCACCACTTGTCCAACTTAAGTGTCATAGATAGTAATTCATGTAGTTCTAAGATCCAACACTTGTCTAGCCTCTAGAGAAAGGTGAAAATAAAGCTAGTTATCAATCTAGGAATGGGGATATTTGGTCTCAAGAATCATTGGGACATGGAGAGAAGATAAGTTACACCACTTATCCAAGTTTGGATCGATTGAGACATGGACAGAATCCGGGGAGAGGAGCAAGCTCCACCAGTTGTCCAAGCTAGGCTCCATTAAATCAGTTTTCCAAGATAGGCTCCATTCAACCATGGAAAAACCCAGAGGTTTTCATCATGTTAACTTAGCTCCATTGGAACATGAGGAGAAGCAAAGATCCACGTCTAAGCCAAGCTCCATTGAAAGACGAAAAGCAAGTTTAAAAATTTGTCCAAGGTAGGCTCCATTAAAACATGAAAACCCCATGATGGTTTTATTCCACATGGGGTTTTGGTACCAAGCTCCACCAGTTTTCCAAGCTAGGCTCCATTGAAGCATGGAGATTAGCTAAGATCCACCACTTATCCAACCTAGGATCCATTAATGACAACAAAAATCTCTACCAATTCTCAAAGTTATGCTCTATTGAAACATGGAAAAACCATATATGTGTTGTACATGGGTATTCTTGTTTCAAGGTCCACCACTCCAAGCTAGGCTCTATTGAAACAACCCTAAACCGAGATATATATTGTACATGAGGAGTTTTATGTCAAGGTCCGTCAGTTGCCCAAGATAGAAGCTAAACCAGATATATTTTGTGCGTGGGGAGTTCTATTTAAAGATCGACCACTTGTCTAAGATAATCTCTACTGAAACATGATGTGAAGAAAGGCCCCACCACTTGCTCAGCCTAACCTTCATAAATAGTACTTTGTTTAGTTCAAAGATCCACCACTTTTCTAACCTCTAGATAGAGGTCTAAGGAAAGCTAGTTATCTAAGATAGGAAGGGGGATTTTTTTTCTCAATACTCATCAAGACATGGAAAGAAGATAAGTTCCACCACTTTTCCAAGCTTGGATCAATAGAAACATGGAGAGAAGGAAGATCCACCAGTTTTCCAAACTAAGCTTCATTGAACCATGTTGGAAGATGGGGAGAATAAAAGCACCACCACTCGTTTAAGCCAAGCTTCATTGAAAGACAAAGAGAAGAAAGTTTAACCATTTTTCCAAGCGAATATCCATTTAAATATGAAAGTCCTATGATGGTTTTATTCTACATGGGATTTTGGTTCCAAGGTCCACCACTTGTCCAAGCTCGGCTCCATTGAAGCATGGAGAGTAGCTAAGATCCACCACTCATCCAAGCTAGGATCTAATGAAACATTGACAACAAAAAACTCCACCATTTCTCAAATCTATGTTTTATGAAAAACCATAATCTGTTGTACATGGAGAGTTTTGTTTCAAGGTCTACCACTTGTCCAAGCTAGGATCTATTGAAACATGGAAAAACCAGTTATATTTTCTACATGGGGAGTTTTGTAACAAGGTCCATCAAACTTGTCCAAGCTAGGATCTATTGAAACATGAAAAAACAAGATATATGTTGTATGTGGGGAGTTTTGTTTTAAAATTCACCACTTGTCTAAGCTAATCCCTATTGAAACATGGTGTGAATAAAATCTCCACCACTTGTCCAGCCTAGGCTTCATAGATAGTAGTTTATTTACTTCAAAGATCCAACACTCTCCTAAGCTCTCTCGAGAGGTGGAAGGAAAGCTACTTATCTAAGATAGCAAAGGGGACTTTTTGTCTCATTAATTATTCAAACATAGACATGGAGATAATATAAGCTTCACCACCTATCCAAGCTTGGATTAATTGAAACATGGAGAGAAGCAATCTCCACCAAATGTCCATACTAGGCTCCATTGAACCTTGAAAAACCCTAGCTGTTTTCAATATCAAGAATTTTATTTTTTCTAACCTACCTCTATTTGAACATGGGGATAAGAAAAGCCCGCCCCTTATCTTAGCCAAGCTCCATCAAGAAACAAAGAGAAGCAAGTTTAACCATTTATGCAAACCAAGCTCCATTTCAATGTGAAATCTAGGCTCCATTTGAAGAATGGAGAGCAGATAATATACACCACTTATCCAAGCTAGGCTTTGTTAAAACATCAAGAGAAAATAGATACACCACTTCTCAATCTAAGTTTTATTGAAACATGAGAAATCATATATATATGTTGTATATGGGGAGTTTTGTTTCAAGGTCTACCACTTGTCCAACCTAAGCTCTATTGAAATGAGGATTACCATTACTCGAGCGAAAAAAAGCGAGCAACGTATAATTTTGAGCGAAGATGACCAAAGCTCTAATATTGGATTATCCGCCATGACACTTTGAAAAACAATAGAAAAATAAAAATTTCCATTCAATACTTGAATAGCATGGCGTGAAAAGACAAAAAGAATGCTTAGTAACAAATATTTGTTAGGAATAATCTTGTTTAGTTGGGCTATACATTTTCCTTAACACTAGGTTGGTAATGGGACACTTTTATGTCCTGTTAAGTGACCATTTTCCTTGAATTATGTCAAGAGTTTCAAAATGGATTTTGAGGTGCTATCTATCTAGAAAGTTGTTTCATGAGCTGAAAAAAACTCACTTTTTTTTTGGAATATCAATTCCAACTTTAACCTTGTCCTTGCACAACATTTTACAACCTAAATTGTGTGAAAAAACGGGTCCTGTTTTTGGCTTTTTACAACTTTTTGCAACTATACCACTCTAGAATTCATGTTTGTGAGTTCTATAATGCTAGAGAACTATCTTTAGTAGTCCTCAACATGTCTTGATGCTTCTAGGGAGAAATATATGTTGAAGTTGTAAGTTATGAACAAATTACAAAAATTGTCAAATCCTGTTTTTTAGCCAATTTTAGCACTTCTATGATTTTTTTGGTGGCTTTCATGATATCCAAATGAAGTTTTGATTTTCTATGTCGCATATTGTAAGATAAAGCTAATATTCCTTGAGTTTTGGGGCACCTAATACCCTATTTTTCATAGTAGACAACGATGGTTGATTTTTTCAATTATAGAAGAAAACGAAACATTCTATTATATCAAGTATAGCTTTTTCAATATTGTTAGTTTCTTGTGACAACTACATGCATTTTGTAGGTAGTAACCATATCTAGTTATAAGGATCAAATTTGGCTAGATATTGAATAGTTTCTATGGGATTCTACAACTCATAATGTTGAACCCAGTTTTTTCATGTTTGCTGTATTTAGCACTTCATCTTTGTCTCCAAGATTCCCCTTGGTAAGAGATGTATTATTCTTTTGACACGCTCCATGGCTCCTTATGAACCTAAAGGACAATATGGAACTAAGAAAACATGCATATATTATTTGTATTGAACGTGGCTATAGAAACTTTGATGATAGGTTTGCACAATGGTAAAAATTCAACTTTTTTGTACCTATTTCTTTTGGCAAAACAAAAAATAGTGAGTCAGAAGCAATCATATGTTCTGATCACCAAACCATTGAAGTTAACTAGGGAATTTATCTCAAGTCCTACAGAAATCCCTAATCTTATTTTTATGCAACAAAACGTAAGAAATGACTGTTTTGATGAAAATGTACTGGTCCATCAACTTTGGAGGCTTGGTGTCACCAAACCTCAGGTATTATCAACCACTTTCAGCTAGTATATTGACCAATGTTTACCGCTGTCAAAGTGGTCACAACCACAATCAAACTGTAAAAAACCACTGTCAATTAGTATAATGACCACTATTCACCACTTTCAAGATCTCCTAACCACTGTCAAACTGTAAAAAACCTCTGAGAACTGAGAAAACAATTGAAAAGTGGCTAAATCCCCCTTCAACTACTTTGCACAGAAGTTAAAGTATTGATAGTGATTTAAAGTACCTAAAATACTGCTTTCAACCACCTTAGTGTGGAAGCTTGTACTTTGCAAAGTGCTGAAATAGTTTATCACCACTTTAAAGTATTTAAAAAACCACTTGCAATCCTCCAAGTGCTTAGCTGAGCACCTATGTAAGCGCTTGGAAGTTTTCAAACCACCTAAAGGTTAATGAAAGTGAAAAACAAACCACTTAATGAACACTTTTAATATTTTTAGGTGGTTTTAAGTGCTTTAGAAATCTGCTAAGTGCTTGGGTGAGAACCTTGAGGATTTAAAACCACTTGAAGATGATTGATAGTGGTTTGATGACCCTTTTCCATCACATTTAGGTGGTTTTAAGTGCTTCAGGTGGTTTGAAATTTGTCAAGTGCTCAAGTGAAAACCTATGTAAGCACTTGGAAGATTTCAAACCACCTAAAGGTGATTGAAAATGGTTTGATGAACTTTTTCAATCACCGTTAGGTGGTTTTAAGTGCTTCAAGTGGTTTCAAGTAGTTCAAAGCCACTTCAAACATGCAAAACCACTTCTAAGTGGTTAATGTTCCTCTTGAGTGCTTTTAAAAATCCAACATTTGGGTGTTATCCAACTGAAGGTGATTGAAAGTGGTAAACAAACCACTTGCAAGTGGTTAAATGACCACTTTCTATCACCTATAGGCGGCTTACAGTGCTTGCTGAGAACTATGTAAGCACTTGGAAGATTTCAAACCACCTGAAGGTGATTGCAAGTGCTAAAGAATCCACTTGAAAGTGGTTTGATGACATTTTTCAATCACCTTCAGGTGGTTTAGAGTGCTTCAGGTGGTTTCAAGAAGTTTAAAGCTCCTTTCAAACATGCAAAAGAACTTTTTAGTGGTAAATGTTCCTCTTATGTGCTTTCACAAACACGAGAGTGGGTGTTTTAACTTGTAGGTGATGGTACCAACCATTTTGGTTATTTGTTGTCACATTATCTCTTTATTGCCTGCTTTTTTGAGCAGGTGGAATTTTACAAGCGATTTTAGAAAATATATCCAACGGTGCGTATTTCGCTGAGATGCTGCTGCGAATATAATGTGCAACATGTCTACTTGAATGATGCTTTCAACGAAATGCGTCAAGGTAGGTTTGGATTACATGGTGAATCTTGTCACTATGATTTTGATGTTTGTGACCCTACAGTAAGTGGCAGTATATCTGTGGATGCAAAGTCAATATTGGAGAGCCTCACAAGTCTATGGGAGTCCATTTTGTGTCCTAAACCAAAAAACTCAATGTTTCATTTACACATCTACTTGATGGGAAAATGCGATGAGTGCGATGCCAAACAACTCAAATGTTGTCCTCTTGAAGTACACAATGACAACTGTCACGTGGCTGCAAAGCTTTTTGTTGGTGTGGAGACATAACTATACATGAAGACGGCCAGCATCACAAAAGGAAAGATCTTGTTATTTAGCAGATTAGGTGCTCCACTTTCATTTCATTCATGAAGGACAAGCTGACCAAGTTTATCAAACATAATTACATTTACAAATGGCAAGCCAACCAATTCAAAGAGTGTTTACATAGTTTTCCAAGTGATGTTGTTGTCTCTGTTGTGGACTTTGCAAAAAATTACAGTTTCAAAATTCAAAACGAGATCCAATCCATGCAAGGAAAGGTAGTTATCTAAGCTAGGAATGGGGATGTTTGGTCTTAAAAGTCATTGAGGCATAAGAGAAGATAAGATCTACCACGTGTCCAAGCTTGGATCAATTGAAACATGAAGATAAGAAAGATCCAACTAACAATGGAAAACCCTATCTATTTTCAATATCAAGGATTTTCCATTAGAACATGGGAGAAGGTCATCCACTTGTCTAAGACAAGCTCCATTGAAAGAAAAAGAGAAATAGGTTTAACCATATGTCCAAGCTCAGCCCCATGATGGTTTTATTCTACATGGAAATTTGGTTTCAAGCTCCACCACTTGTCGAAAGTACGATCCATTGGATCATGGAGAGAAGAAAATCCCAACCACTTATTTAAGGTAGGGTACATAGATAATATGTGGTTTGCACTGCAGGTCCATTTATCTATAGATAAAAGGTTTATGCATTTTGTAAGTTGGACATGGGGAAATAATAGAAAGTCACCACTTGCCAACCTTACTATCTTGTAGCATGGGTGGTTTGGTATCAAGGTATAATTGACCTATACTTGCCAACCTACTATCTTGTAGCATGGGTGGTTTGGTATCAAGGTATAATCGACCTATAAGTATGAAGAATTTGTTTTAACATTGACCACTTGTCCAACCTATAAGACTATATAAAGCTCCATAACCTGCTACATCCATGCTCCATTGAAATGTGGAGAGAAGCAAGCATCACCACTTGTCCAAAGTAGGCTCCATTGAAGCATGGAGAGTAGCTGTTGATGAACTTGAAAGTGGTTTGATGAACTTTTTCAATCATCATTAGGTGGTTTTAAGTGCTTTAAGTGGTTTCAAGGAGTTCAAAGCCACTTTCAAACATGCAAAACCACTTCTAAATGGTTAATGTTCCTCTTGAGTGCTTTTAAAAATCCGATATTTGGGTGTTATCCATCAGAAGGCGATTAAAAGTGGTAAACAAACCACTTGAAAGTGGTTAAATGATCACTTTCATTTACCTATAGGCGGTTTAAAGTGCTAGAGAGACAACCTATGTAAGCACTTGGAAGATTTCAAACCACTTTAAGGTGATTGAAAGTGGTAAACAAACCACTTGAGAGTGGTTTGATGACATTTTTCAATCACCTTCATGTGCTTTTGAGTGCTTTAGGCGGTTTTAATAAATTTAAAGACCCTTTCAAACATGCAAAACAACTTCTTAGTGGTAAATGTTCCTCTTATGTGCTTTCACAAACACGAAAGTGGGTGTTTTAACTTGTCACATTATTTCTTTATTGCCTACTTTTTTGTGGAGGTGGAATTTTACAAGTGGTTTCAGGAAATGCATCCGATGGTGTGCATTTTGTTGAGATGCTTTGAGAATTTGAAACCCTTTTTTGTTCAAAAATTGCGGGACCCCAATTATACCTGCTGCTACGAAAATCATGTGCAAGCTGTCTACTTGAAAGATGCTTTCAACCAAATGCATCAAGGTAGGTTTGGAGTACATGGAGAATCTTGTCGCTATGCTTGTGATGTTTGTGACCCTGCAGTAAGTGGCAATATATGTGTGGCTGCAAAGTCAACATTTGAGAGCCTCACAACACTATGGGAGTCCTTTTTGTGTCCTAAATCAGAAAATTCCATGTTTCATTCACACATCTTCTTGATGGGAAAATGCGATCAGTGTGGTGCAAAACAACTCAAATTTTGTCCTCTTGAAGTACACAATGACAAATTTCAGGTGGCTGCAAAGGTTTTTGTTGGTGTGGAGACACAATCTATACATGAAGATGGCTAGCACCACAAAAGGAAAGATCTTGTTATTCAACAGATTGGGTGCTCTGTTTTCATTTATTCATGAAAGACAAGCTGACCAAGTTTATCAAACATAACTATATCTACAGATGGCAGGCCAACCAATTCAAAGAGTGTCTACAGAGTTTTCCAAGTGATGTCGTTGTCTCTTCCAAGGACTTTGCAAAACATGAAAGTTTTAAAATTCAAAATGAGATCCAATCCATGCAGTGGTATTCTAGTCAGCAAAGCATTTTGGTCCACATATGCTAGGTGCACTTGACAATGGGCGACATCATAAAAATTCTTCATTTTCATAAATTTGATACAATGTGCATGACACATTGTTCGTTCAACACTATTTTCTTTGGCATGACAAGTGGTTGAAGGAAAAGGGTTTTTGTTTAAAGCAACACCAGGTATGGTCTGAGAGTGCTGCATCACAATTCAAAGCACAACGGCCTTTCTTCTTTGTTGCAAGGTTTTCTCAACTTACTGGGATTGAGATGATGCACAACTATTTTGGGTTAGGTCATGGAAAAGGTGAACATGATAGTGTTGGCACAGTCATAAAGAGGGCATTAACCCATGATCAAGTGAAGGTGGATGGACACCCCCTATATAATGCAGCAACAATGGTCAATTACCTCACCCTAATGAACAATAGGAAAGACTGTTGGTCATCCACGAACAAGGTCGATAGGGTCTTCTGGGAAATCAAGGTGGGTGATGTGCTGAGAGATATAGAATGGGATTACAAGAAAATCAATGGATCACGTTCGATGCATTGTGTGAATGGTTTCTCTCAACAAATACAAGTGCACTGAGGTGTATAAATCTGTCCTGCTTCTGTCATGCTTGTGTGCATGGTCAATGGAGAAGATGTGCAAATAAAGCTCACGTAGAAGCATGGCAGTACTTGAGGATCATACGAACAGAGGCTGACATAGATGAAGATGTTTCAATTGACAAGAAGATTAATGCACCTATGTATGTTGGCCATCACGATGGTTTGAGTGATGCCTTATGAGTTAGAGATAACTTTGCAGTCAAAGCTGAGGAGAAAGACTCTGATTTTTATATACTGAGGTGGTGCACGGAGAAGAGGCTATCCACCACAACTCAAAAGGACGCATGGCACAATAAAATAAAGAAGAACTCCTTTTATGTTGAGGGGCACTTTTACGATAAAGTTGAGGGACGCTCTGATCAATATGTGTTATTAGATGATAGGCTCCTCCTTCCATGTACTCATACCTAGTTCAATACCTTAAGTGCCCCTTGTATCCTGAGAGAAATGAGCCTAATGTCTACACTTTGAGTGACACTGTGTATGAGCACATCTACAATAGCATGCCCTCTGATAGAAAGCCAATTTTAAACACACTAATTGGGTATGGCTTTCTTCTATCTGTTCCTCATAAAAAATTATGTTCCTTATCCAAAAGCTGAAGTATTTTTGACACTTTTTATTCTTTTTAGTACATGTAGCTTACAACTTGCCATCAACTTGCAAGTGATTTAAACTACCTTTAACCATATTTTACAAAAATATAAAGTCATTTAAGCCGCCCAAAAGTTGTCAAGACACCCTTATGTACGTAGTTTCGATATCATGACCACCTAGAAGTGCTAACTAAACCACTAGCAAGTGGTTCAAAACCTTTTCCAAACCACTTTCAAATCACTTGCAAGTGGAGGAGAAGACTTAGCAAGTGATCTAGAAGGCCTTTGCAAGTGCTTTAGAACCACTTGGCTGAATATGTAGTGTCAATCTCATAGACCACCTGCAAGTGCTATCTAAACCTCTAGCAAGTGGTTCTGAACCACTATCAAGTGCTATCTTAACCACTTGCAAGTCCTCTCTAAACCACAGGCAAGTGCTATCTAACCACCAACAAGTGGTTTCTAGCCATTGGCAAGCGGTTCCTAGCCACTAGCAAGTGGTTCAAAACCACCTGCAAGTGCTATCTTAACCACTGATAGAAGGCTATCTTAACCACTATAAGTGGTTCTGAACCACTGGCAAGAGGCGCTTAGCCACTAGAAAGTGGTTCAAAACCACTCACAAGAGCTCTCTTAACAACTAGCAAAAGGTTCAGAACTACTGCAAGTGGTCCATAAGGCCATTTCAAGTGGTTCAGAACCTCTTTCAAGTGGTTCTTTACCACTTTCTTGTGGCTACCAGTTTACATAGTGCAAATGGTTGTCAACCACTTGCATGTAGTCCACAGCTCACATGTGATATAGCTTGCACTTTTTCCCACTAACCGCTCATATTTATCTTCTACAAAATCCCTAAGAAAAACTGCTAAAACAATCTAAAATCAACTTATAATAAGACATCTTGCAACGCACACAAAAAAATGGTCGATTGAGTATGTTTCTACATTAGAAATCGGTATTGAATTCCACATTACAATGTCGGTTTTTTCCCATTTTACAAAAAGAAGTCCTCATCATGAGTTACACTATCAAACGCATCATGCGTATTTACATAAATGATCACAGGTACACAACTCTTAAGACTTTTGTTGAGATCAAAGATCAGAAGGCGGCCCTTTATAAGGTGTTTGTGAAGGTGGTGGAGGCAGCACTTTGCCTTTGCCGCTTGATATTTTTTCCCTCACAGATTCAGCTTTTCAAAGAGTCTACCACCCTCTTCTTCTAGCATCCAGTCTACAAGCCATGATCAACTCCGATCGATTATCAGTTTTCTTCCACTCATAGACAAATAGCAAAACTTTATGATGCATAAACCTCTCCCATTAGTCTTGTTAAGTATGGAGCCTGATTTACCCTTGTAATTTTCTGTGGTAAAAGCGCACATTTGTAAGGCCCCCATTATGAGGAGAAGCCATCGTGCGTGAAGGAAAATCACTCACCGGAAACCAAAATTTTCATAAACAAGAATCAGGGGCAACTTTAAAGGCCGGAATATTCTTTTTCGCCGGAATATTATGGCCGGACGGCGGACGGAAAGTGGTCGGAAAACAACCGATCGATTGGCCGATGGCCGGTAGTCAATGGTCGGTGGCCGGTGGTCGGAAGTCAATGGCCGGTGGCCGGTGGCCGAATTCAAAAGCGGACTTGTCTTCTCAAGGGCGGCCACACATGGGCGGATTGGAGGGTCCGATTTGGACTTATTCGCACAAGGGCAGCTACACATGGTTGTCTCTCATAAGAGAGGGCAACCCTTTTGGCCTATAAAAGGAGGCCATTTCTACACACATTTCATAGTGTGAAGTTGATGCAACAAGGTGAGTGTGAGGTGGTGAGAGTGAAGCAAGGCGGGAGCTCCATTAAGGGTATAATCCCTTTGTAAACTACTTCTTGTTTTGAAGTACTAAAGCCATTGAGTGGCTGCTTTCCCGTGGACATAGCCCACATTGGGTGAACCACGTATATCGTGTGTACACTCTCTCTCTCTCTCTCTACTCTATAATCTCGTGTATATAAATCTGTCTCTCTCCATTAAGTAGTCTACTCAATTATCTATTTAGCTACGTCTTATTTCCTAACAAGTCTTCCGTCTGTTCCTCTAGAGAAGGCAAGATAGCATAGGAGTCTTCATCGTTCAAGCAACACCTAGGATATTTGTCATCTAGCAGAGGGTGTTATCTTTGTTGAATTGTGGAAACTCATTCCAAAAAGTGTCCAAGACTAGAAAGAGAATATGTTCCCCTTGTTCGTCAAGCCATGAGCTTCTATTGCATGCCTCCTTCACAATCCACCCATTCAAGCACTTGCGGGCCAGAGGCAAGCACAATTCTAACCTCTTTTCAAGGTCTCGGTAAGGGCTTGTGTTCCAGACGTACACTTCAATAATTAGGCAAGCCCCAAGAAGAAACAACTCTGCAAAATGGTGCACATAGTGGTTCAGATGATTGTCCTGCTTCACCTTCAGAAAGTGCAACATGTCCAAGTTAGGTGGACTTGGTCCATCTCTCTTGTCATGAGTGACAATAAGCAGATCATTAATATTAATGATCAAGGCAGGTCTATTATCCTCGAAAAGGTGAGGGACACAAAACTGAGTTACTAGGGGTGTCTCCCGATCAAAGTGCCCCAGGTCGTCTTGAGCACAATGCTAGTGCCCAACATTACCAATCACTTGTATTTCTACTACAGTGCCCAAAAAACCACACCCAGTACATTGTAGTGAAGATTGACACCATGAGACAAAATATATTTCTTATATACAAATAAGTAAATAGCACAAAAACCACATGGAACTTAAAGTTTCCAATGTGCACGGGTTTTTGGGGGGTCTTGATTAGTACTTTTCTTTGGATCTCGATGATGCACTCCTTCCTCTTGATGTCGCTTTTGTTTCTTCCTCGGGGTATCTGCAATTACTAGTAATGTCTCCACATCCTCTACGTCCTCCATTTTATCCTATGGGACCAAAATAAGGTTTAGGGGAAAAAAACCAAAATCTTCATGCACTTCATTACCTTCCTGGTTGTCAGTTGAGATCTTTCTAGAGTCAGGTCCAATGGTTTCCTTGCCATGGTTCTCAAACATGAAGGGTTCAGCTTCAGAGTCCTCCACTCTATCCCCACTTTTAACAACAACCTTGCCATGCTCAAAACCCTCAGATAGCTCTATATTGTTCTCGCCAAGTTCAGATAGTCCTCTATTTTTCTCGTCAAGCTCAAGTAGATAAAAACTTTTGTCAGCATTTTTGCAAAGAAAAAAATCATGTTAAGGGACTTATCTCATGACAAGTGGATTGAAGCTAATTATAGTGAACCCACCCTCCGGCTTTGTGTACTCAATTCCGAGTGCCAAGCACTTGGCAATTTCTTGAATCTTTATTGTGCACAATGGGTGAGTGCACTCTGCCATAGTGCCGCATAAAACCGCAAAGAAAAATGGGCGATATTTGTGTGGACATTCCAGGGAGAAGAACCCTAGCATGTGGTTAGGTGAGAGGGGTTTCCCACATCCAACACAATCACCCCCAATACACACAAACAGTTTTGAAACAGAAGCTTTAGTCGACGGTGAGGGGACAATGATTCCTCTACCCTTTTCTTGGATATATTGGATGGTTGTATCCATAAATGCTCTTCGATACGTTAAGGCTTCCAATTCAGATTCCAAATCCATATTCCTTTGCTGCCAACCATAGCATAAAGAACAGTGGAGAGGAAGATCATTTCATGCTTGAATGGACTTAAGTGCACAAGCTTCAATGCTTTTATTTAACTTCTTCTAAAGAATTCAAATCAAATAAAAAAATGCTTGACAAATCTTATCAAAATGCTTTTTAGTCATTTCTTAGCACTTTCTAACAGTTTGTTTAGCACTTTTTAACCACCTATTGAGTACCATTGAGCACTTCAGAGCACTTTCTAATCACTTGGTCACCACTTTCTAAGCACCTAGCTACCACTTTCAAAGCACGTGGTTACCACTTTCTTGGTACCAAAAAGTATTTCAAAATCACTTCTTGACCACCTATTGATCAACAGTAAGCACTTTCTTCATAGCACTTTCAAAGCACCTGGTTACCACTTTCCTGGCACCAAAAATCATTTCAAATCACTTTTTGACCACCTATTGATCAATAGTAAGCACTTCAAAGCACTTTCTTACCACATAGACACCACTTTTACTCCTTGTGAGCAGTTAAAGTGCTTCAGATTGCAGATTGGTTACTTGAAAGCACTTTGAAGTACTTTCTAAGCACCATTCAGTATTGTGGAGCACTTTCTAACCACCTTGTTACCACTTTCTTTGCACCATAAAGCATTTCAAATCACTTTCTGACCACCTATTAAGCAACGTTGAGAAATTCAAAGCACTTTCTTACCACCTAGTCACCACATAGTGGTCCTTGAGGAGTTTTAGTGCTTCAAAGTTTTGATTGCTTCCTTGAAATCACTTTGAAGTACTTTCTTAGCACCATTCAGAATTGTGGAGCACTTTAAAGCATTCTCTTCACTCAATCCTTACCACTTGGTCAAAACTTCATAACCACCTAGAAAGCAGTATAGAGCTATATCAAAGCACTTCAAAATACTTTGAAGGACCCTTTTAGCAGTTTGAAACACTTAAGCTCAAGCATTTCGAACCACCTATCAAGCATTTTCAAGCATATTGTAGGCACCATTGACCACTTCAAAGCACTTTTAGGTGCTTTTAAGGAATTTATTAGCACTTTCTAGGCACTTGTGAGCATTACGAAGCCTTTTCTAACCACTTGGTCAGCAATTCATACTCAAAGTAAGCAGTTAGATCTGTCTCAAAGAACTTCATAACATGAAGCACTTCCAAACTCCAACCACTTGGTCAGCACATTCTCCTTATCTATTGAGCAATTTGAATTTATCACAAAGCACTTCTAGGCACTTTTAGTAGCAAGATGACCTGCAAGGAGTCCAAATCTTCTTTAATCCACCCTGAATCAGTAGTGATACCTATCTTGAACAACATCTTGGTGATAGCTGTGACCTCTACCTCTTTATGGTCTACCTCCCGTGGATCTGAATCGGGTGAGATCTTGAGCACCTCTAGCTCCTTGTTTAGTTGGTCCAATTCCTTGTAGAAGTCATTGTAAGAACAAAAATGCCCTTCATTTCTAAGCCACAGGTCTCTCTTTTCCTGCAACTGCAATTTCACCTCGCCCAGCAGCCTTTTTTGCTCATTCTCCTAGCAACTAAGTCCCTCTGCCATGCTAAGCATGAGCTGAATATACATTGGCATCTCTACTACTTGAAATGGCTGCAGCTTGCTTGGTCGACATTGTCGGTATTGATGACAAGGCACCTTCACAGATAGATGCTTCTATTTGAATGACACCTGTCAAGCCATGATCGGTGGAAAACTTGTTGATCTTCCGCTCCAGCCCCCATTTTTTCATTTGCAATTTTCAAGGACACTGCCACCAAACCTTGCCCATGCAATCCGATGTCTAGTCAAATCACTCGTTGCTGCTGGGATAGCTCTCATACACAAAACCTCGTGCAAATTTTGCTAGCAGATCACCATTGGATGGGGCTGCTTGATATACCTTCTGGTACAAAATCCGACACTCGTCAACGAACTCATCCCTCACATGGTTGAGAAATACCTTTGTGGTTTTCTTGTGCAGACACTTGAATACACTCAGCCACTCCTCATCAGGGATATCTTTATCTTTGAGCTCTTTAAGTAGCCTCCCCTCTCGGCTGAGCCCGTACTACTCATGGAGTTCCTAGATCGAGAAGCAAAATCTTGATATCCGCAGGTACTCCAATGCTGCAAGCACCAGAAAATAGAGCTTGTTGAAAGCCCAACTTTGCAAACACTGAAGCAATGGAAAAAAACAATGAAAACATACACATGCATAACTTTCAATGACTTTTTTGACAACTTCAAGTTGGATGCAACGCACTCCAGAGTGCCAAGTTGATTGTCTACCTCCACTTCTGATGGACTGCTTCGCATCGTGAGCTCATTGCATGGAGGGGTTCGATCTTGAAGTTTAGGTTCAGACATTGTGCCCTTCCCGGTCTTGTGCCTTGGTAAACAACGTGCAGGTGACTTCATCTTGCAGCCTACAACTTGACTATACAGTAAAGAGGATAATCTTATGAGCACGCAAAGAAATACTAATGTCTACATCTCCAAGTGCTACAGTATGATGCATGCAAAGCTTGACTTTGGTAAAGCAGATAGGCAAAAAATAAGACATGCAGCCATGTAAGCCTAAGAAGTTCAAAATTGTTTATGAGCATGGCTGGCGACTTCTGTTTGCGGAAAGGATGCATGTCTTATGAGCACAAGGATAAAGACTAAGGCATGCATACCTGTAGCCCCAAGTGCTACAATATTCATGATGCATGCAAAGATTCACTTCAAAAGCAGCAAAAAAATGACACATGCAGACATGGAAACCTGAGCAGTTCAAAATAACAGTAGGATTAATCTTCTCTGTCCACCAGAGCAGAGGTGAAAGTGAATGAGATGTCTGCAAACCTCAACAATTCAAAACGGCAACAGGGTTTACCTTCTCAGTCCGGCTGAACAGAGGCAAGAGTGAATGAGACGAGCGTCTATTTTGAAGCTCAAGGAGATCACCTGGCATGCGGGAAGAATCTATCAAAAGTTGACGTCGACATTGTCCTATGATAAGTCACATCACGCATACCTTGAAATGATGATTGAGGCGCCCCTCCCTACTACCAATGGCCCCTTCCAACTAATAAGGCCATTAGAATTTTAAAATTCCCCTTTTCTTTTTTGAGTTTATTACAAATTCCTTTCCAAAGTAATCTCTTGGTGGTACCCCAAAAAGTGAAATAGTGGTACCACCAATACATGCTTTGACTCTCAAATAAGGTCCACCAACCTACATACCAAGAATGATTGAGTGTACAAGGTATTGTTGGAGGTCCTTAAAGTCCAATGGTTCACCACTTGTCCAACCTATATCTCATAGAGAAATGCAAACATCATACACCCACCACATGTCTAGCCTAAGCTCTTGAAAAGGGAGAAAGCCCTAGCGCATCCCTATCAATTTTTTGCATCCCAACAATGTATCATATTTCTATCCACTTACTATTGTCTGTTTACTTGTCCTAGTCTCAATTGTTTATGTTGAGTAGAAATTTTACTAGACTATATTACTTTATTGAAAACCCACATTACAATCAGATTTACAAACAGATTAGAGGAAAGGAAACTCAAGAGGTCTCCATCACTCACGGCAAGAATCGATCTCAACAAATCACACAAGTAAGTCATCCGTCCATTCAAGTTTACAATTACCATAATGGTTTAGTTATCTTTTCTATTTATGTTGATATCTACGTCTACTACGTGGGTTAGATGTAGATGTCTATGAATATTATGTATGACTATTATGATGAACTAACACACGTCTGCATGTTGATGAATATATGCAAGAGGAAAGAGGAAAAAGATAGCAAGAGAGTAATCTTAGGACTGTGTATTTTTTTTATTCTTAAGAGGGATAGCAAGAAAGAATGACAGATTTGATTGATTTGTGTGTCTTTGTACATGGGAATGACTTAGGGATGCAAACAACATTCAAAAATTTTGCTCAAAAACTATGTATCTTTGTACACAAGAAAGAATGATAGAGAACCTTTAAGTATACATGGAGAGAGAGAGAGAGAGAGAGAGAGAGAGAGAGATGGACCTTTAAAGAATTCTCTTGCGTCTTCCACTGTACGCATTAGCACAAATCTGTACGTTAATGGTCTCCTATCCGCGATGGTGATTTTATAACTTGTGCGGGATGATGGCCTCGTACTTGCGTTGTGCACGGTTTGTACTCTTGATCCTTATGCACGCATGATTGTTTTACATACGTGCGATGTCTGTGTGATTCTTCTATGTTTTTTGTGTTCTGTGTGTGCACACGTTTCTTTGTCAGTAGGGTTTACTTACTAGAATGCCACATAAGCTACAAAACCGTTTTTATAGTTACAATATTGATATTGATAGCTTTTGTGCTTTCTATTTTTTGATTGAGCCTTTAAAAAAACACAAATCGCATTTTCATTGACAACAAACATGATCAAACATAAAATCAGAAAGGAGAGGGTTTTTTTTTTAAGGCATGGAAAATGGCCCTTTTCCAGAGCTCGTGACTCAAAATTTAACAAGAATTAGGAGAGGCTTGTGAGAACTTACAAAGTTCATCTTGAAACGTTCTATGATCATTGAGAGATCAAATATTTTTAGTTTTGACTATATTTTCTTCAAAATTAGCCCACAATTTTTAGAAATCTAGAGAGAAGAAAATACAAGTATTTTTTTGCTTTCACCAAACATTAGAGCATCAAACAGAGCCCAAAATGAAAAAAAAAATTCAACGCTCAAACAGACAAAGTTGTTCTACATTAGTTGTTCTATATTTTGTACATACAAAACATTGTTTAATTCTTTCATTAATGTGCTCAAAATTGACACACAAAATGCGCACTCGGAGAGGTTTAGAGAGAGTGTGTAAAAAAATATAAAAACTATAATTTTTCATGTGTTTATAATGACCTAAAAACCACTTTTAAACATCTACTACATGCACTTTTAAAGAAAAGTTCATTATCTAAAAATACTCCTAGGAGCCTCTTTCAACAAAACAAATTATATGTACCCCTTATACACCTTATGCACACATGTTTTTCTAACTCCACAAGAAAATAAAATTGACGTCATGTGCTATGTTACATTGACTTTAGTGAACTCCTCGGGTTAAGGCAATTGAAAATAAATTGATTGTATTTGTGTGGTCTTAGCATGTATAATTGTTCAATTCATTGCACTTTTCTAGCAAGAGGATTTCTCTTTTTAATATTGACCATTGATTCATTCAATCATTTAGAACCTTGTTCCACCACATAAACAAGCTTAAGACTTGACATTCTCCTCAAAGTCCACCAAATCTACAATATTTTTTGTTCTTCCTCTTCTTCTTTTTTTTGGGGGGACGGGGAGGGGGGACTCTCCAAGCAAGGCATTGTCATGGGGAGTTTAGCTCCACCACTTGTCCAAGCTACATTCTAATATACCAAGGGCATTATGATTTCAATATCTGTCACATGTCCAACCCCTTCTTCACCACTATTTCCAATAGTTTTCCTTAGGCATTGGCCATTAAAACTAAGTCCAACAACTTTGTCTAAGCTACAATCTAATGTAGCAAAGGACTATTGGTTTTAAGGTCCACCACTTGCCCAAGCTATATTCTAATATACCACAGGAATTTTGATTTCAATTTCCACTAACCCCTTCTTCAACATTATTCCCAATAGTTTGCCTTAGGCATTTGCCATTAAAACTAAGTCCACAACTTTGTTTAAGCTACAGTCTAATATAGCAAAGTCTATTGGTTTCAAGGTCCACCACTTTTCCAAGATACATTCTAATCTACCAAGGGGATTTTGATTTCAATATCCATCACAGTTCTAACCCCTTCTTCAACACTATTTCCAATAGTTTGCCTTAGGCATTGGCCCTTCAAAGTAAGTTCACAACTTTTTCTAAGCTACAGTCTATTATAGCAAAGGACTATTGGTTTCAAGGTCCACCACTTGTTCAAGATACATTCTAATAGATCAAGGGGATTTTGATTTTAATAACAATCACGGGTCCAACCCCTTCTTCAATATTACTTTCAGTAGTTTGCCTAAGGCATTGGCCCTTAAACCTAAGTCCATAACTTTTTCTAAGCTATAGTTTAATATGGCAAAGGGCTATTTGTATCAAGTTCTACCACTTGTCCAAGCTACACTATAATATACCAAGGGTCTTTTGATTTTAATATCCATCACAAGTCCAACCCCTTCTTCAACACTATTTCCAATAGTTTTCCTTAGGCATTGGCCCTTAAAACTAAGTCCATAACTCTGTCAAAGCTACAGTATAATATAGCGATGGTCTATTGGTTTCAAGGTCCACCATTGGTCCATAACTCTGTCAAAGCTACAGTATAATATAGCGATGGTCTATTGGTTTCAAGGTCCACCATTTGTTCAACCTTGCTTCCATTGGAAGAAGAAAGGTCTACTTGTACATTGGTGGGAAGGTGTTTTGGTTTCAAGATCCACCACTTGTCCAACCTTGCTTCCATTGAGAAGCAAGAGATGGACATTAAGAAGCAAGTTCCTCTAGTTTTCTACCTTGGGTATTGAAACTAAAACTAGGCCCACCATTGTTACAAAATACACTCTAATATAGCAAAGGGGCATTGGTTTTAAGCTCCACCATTTATCCAACCTTGATTCCATTGAAAGAATTAAGGGCTAAGGGCTACTTGGACATTGGTAAGCAAGGTCCTACAACATCTCACCTCAAGAATTTTTCAGTAAAACTAGACTCACCACTTGTGCAAGATACACTCAGATAAAGCAAGGGTATCTAGTTTCAAGAACCGTCATGTGGTCCACCACTTTTCCCAACTTTGTTCCACCAAAAGAAGCAAGGGTTACTCAGGTATTGGGAAGCAAGGTCCTATAGTAATTCACCTTGGGAATTGGGCACTAAATAATAGGTCCACCACTTGTCCAAGGTACACTGTAATATAGTGCGAGGTTGTGGTTTCAACATAGACCACTTGTCCAACCTTGCTTCCATTGAAACAAGAAAGGGATACTTGGACATTGGCAAGCAAGTTCCTACAATAGGTCACCTTCAACACATGGCATTAAAACTAGGTCCACCACTTATCCAAGCTATGTTCTAATGAAGAAAGAGGGTTTTGGTTTCAAGAACAACTAGTTGGACCACCACTTGTTCAACATTGATTCCATTGCTAGCTTTTCATCTATTGGTTTATCAAGGATGGTTTTATCACAATATCTATTGCCACTTGTCCAACCTACCTACATCTTTTACATGTTGTAACATGGAAAATTTTGAACTTGAGATCCCCAAGCTAAGCCCCATTGATGCATGGATAGAAGCAAGGTCAACCACTTGTCCAAGCTAGACTTGACTGGGTTTACTGCTTTGAGACTAACTGGAGTTATAATGCTTATAACCCTCATCCATTTTGTAAAATGGAAACTATAATTATTTTGTTCAGAGGGAATTTATTTAGGACTATGAACTAGACAAGGCCATCTTTTTCACTTACAGGATGGATTTTGAATCTGGGAGAAAGAGCATATGATACTTGATGATGAAATTGTTGGTATTGGTTGTGTGTGTAGAACAGATCCAAATTCCACTTGTGGGGGTACAAAGATAAGCCCAAAAAATGTATCTATACTAGTGGATGAATGTTTGAAGGATGTGGTTTATCGGATTAACGTTTTCCCTTTTTCAAGGAAGAGAAAATACAGTTTTATCAACAGGACTCAAAAAGCACAAATATCACGAGCTTCTGCCTTTTATCTATAAACCGAGTCAATTCAAAGGGTTTCATGCATTGATTGTTGTGGACAAAAATGTTGTCAATTTGCAGATTGAATTATGGTAATAGGGCTACGTAAAGAACTTTGGGGATAGTCTCAGAAAGCACGCACTAGCTATGTTTATGATGTTCTTTCTATTTGCTATCAGAAATATGCAAAAATGTGATATCAATTTAGGCTAAATGACTCTTTTGTTAAATGTAGAGCATGGTATGAGCTACATGAAATACCAAAAATATCATTTTACCGCTGCAAGGAAAATTTTGAAAATGGTGTGCGCCAACATGTGCATGGGAATGCATGTACATTGAGAAGAGGACTTCAATATACTATTTTAGCAAGAGCATGCTAAACGATTTTGTGGATAACAACACCTCAAGATGCCACATAGAAGTAGAATACTTCTAGATGGCTAAAGAGAGATGCGCTCAATGATTCCATCAACCTACAAAAAAGTAGATATTTTAAGAGAAATCAACATGACACTTGAACAAATGGGTTGTGAGAAGAAGTTATTCCAGTTTTCTTTTGGTAGAATCTAGAATAAATAATACCTACATGTCACTTTAACAAAGATGAGTGAGTTCTCTAAGTGCAAAAATTTGTAGTTCAATCAAAGCAAGGTCATTTGGAAAAATATGAACCCCAAAAGGGCCCTTTAGCTTAAGGGGTGATTAAGCATGGACCAATAGGAAGAGGGTGGTGGCCAACGCTATGCCCTCTCAAAAGGTAGGGTAGTAGGGGGCATGGGGACCTATTTTTTCCCCTCATTATAGCTTTGTCCCCTAGAAAGAGAGAGAAGGGGGAAAAAGGCGGGGGGGGGGGGGGGGGGGCTCCCTCCATTTTCATGGGCGCCCATAAAGTAACCCTAAAATTTCAAGTTTTTTTAAAAATCTCTAAATCTCACTTTTCACTCTCCAAGAGCTCTCCTAACCAAATACATGGTCAAAAAACTATTTTCTTTGACCAAAGTCTACATTTCTCAGAAGTACCCTCTATTCTACCTCTTCTCTCTTCTCTTTCTCTTTCTGCCTCCAAGATTTCCATAGCTATAGCACATGAGGAAGCTTTCCATAGCTGCACCACTTGTCTGCCCCTTTCATCCACACCATCCCTTTGAACTACTTCTTCTCCCCTTGCTCCCCATTAGCCACTTCTCCCCCTCCCGCCAAGCTTTCCATAGCTGCATCACAAATGGAAGCTTTCCATAGCTGCATGACCTGTCTCCTCTTTCATCCACACCATCCATTTAAACTGTTTCTTCTCCCATTTGTTTCCCATTCAACCATTCCTTCTCATTTCATTCCTGAAGCAACATGCCTCTCTGTCTAACACCACAACTCTTCTTCTTTTGGTGCTACCATGTCAACCCCATCCACTTTAAGGAAGTGAAAGGAAGAGATAGAGGCGGTTTTCTTGCATAACACTAGGGATTCTGATGGGGAATGCGTGCCGTAGGTGTTTTTTTAAGGATCTTGGATCGTCATGCAACCTGCAGCTATCGGGCCTCATCGAGTTCAAAACCGTGGCAACCTTGAGGAACATTGGAAGGGGATACTTCTTGGTTTCAAAACCATAGAGTCAATGGCATAGTGGCCATTGTTCTACACGTGTACTCTTGGCATTCCATGCGGTTGATGAATGGAGCTCAAGAGACTTTTCAATACATTGTAATTCATAAAACATTGTTGGTTACTGATTGTAAATGCTTGTTATCTTTTTTCTATTTAATAGTTTTTGGTGTTGTCATAGATATATTCCTATCCAACCTTGTTGAGGAACAACCAATCAAGAGTCTCACAGGAACCTTCAACATTCTTCATGCCGGCATTGGTGTTATGATGCTCCCAACCCGCCACCTTCAATTTTGCTACAATACAGAATCTTCTTCTACTCACACACATATGTAGTGCCGGCCTCAAAAGGATGGATATAGTAAGATCATTGCTGTTGACAAACCTTGGCCACAACCCGATGCATGGTAACTTTTCTCAGCAAAGGAGAAGATGATTTCCAATATTTTCTCCTCGTTAAAATTTGGAAAGGATTCCAAATTAGTAGGGCTTAGTTGGTAATGTCCCATGCATGTTTTTGTACACCTGTTCAAGACATTGCCATTCTATGTCACACCTACTATGTTTTGTAGCAAGAATGTCATGTATGAAGCACTAAAACTAGTATTCAGAGATAATTGGGGAATGGTTGAGGGAGTATACCAAGGAGATAAATACAAGTGTAAGGTGGGCGCTTCAGGTATAGGGATAAAATATTTGAAAGTGTGCACTACTTTGTACTTGCGTTTTCACTATGAGCGTTGTATGTGTAAGAGTGAAAGTGGATACCCTTATAGTCTAGTGTTGCTAATTTTGTGACATTTGACATGCCCGTTACTTTATCAAATGGTGTTTCTAAGATTGTGCAAGTTAGTGAACACTGGACACTCACCAACATACGGGAACACTTGATTATCTTGGGCTATAAAGAAATCAAAGATGCTTACTTTTGTCTCAATCGGTAAAAAGTCAGTTTAGTTTATACGTTGTCTACATGTGCCAATTGTTAGTCTTATTGAAAGCATTTTTGTTATTTTAGATTGGTAGGTGGATGGAGGCAGCCATGAAAGTGCAAGAGGAGTGGAGGGTTGGCGACGCACTATCTTTTAGTTGATCTGATAGATCAATGTAACCGGCTCTAATGCCACCTTGTAAAGCCTTCTATTTAATGGAAATTCAAAAAAAAAAATTCATTATAGTATCACCTTCGTTGATTAAGTTTTTTAGATCTTGTTAGGGTGTTTGTGTGCGCAACCATGTGTGTTTGTATGTATATCAAAGAGCTTTCGAATGGTATCTTTTTCTGCAGCAGCAGGCCATGGCGGGGGGGGGTGTATATAAAGGGGAGGAGGCTTCTTATTTTTCTGTCAACACTTGAGAGAGACAGAAAGAAGACACACACACACACACACACGGAACCATGGCAGCACATGCTAGCGCATCCTCCTCCCACGCAGCAGCAGCATCGGAAGAGCCACACACCCCCCTTTTGCGGTTTCCTCTTTTCTTAGAGGACACCGGATGTGTTGGACCCATTGATATTCATGATTTCTTACCCACAGGTGGATTTACACAAAAACATGCAACTCCACAATGACACTTTTCACGACATCATAGAGTATATACATGCACATATACTCAAGTATGTTGTGAACTTTGAAGACAACGCCATGTTGTGGTTTCCATGGGATCTGCTTTGCTACATCCACAAGGGGGACACAGCATTTTCAAAGAGACTAGCTCTCTTTGAAAAAATTGCAAAAGAGGCAAACCACTTCCATCAAGTGACAAAGGAAGTTGCTGACTCCTTCAAGAAGCCCAAAATTGGGCAATCTTTTTTGTCCAATATTGCCACTCTCTTCTTCTCCTCGTCAATGAGGAGCCCTTCTTGGAGGAGATGGAGATCCCGCATTTGGCAGTGGGTGGGGTGCTGGTGGATCATAATAACGATGCCAAGGCCGTGCCTATAGATGTACAAAGTGAGCAACGACTACAAGTTGGGTGCTGGCGGATCGTAAAGATCCCAAGGCCGCGCCTATAGATGTCCAAAGTGAGCAAAGACTGCAAGCTTCCGAATATCCCCATCGCTTGGAAGAAGCAGTTGCAATGAGAGAGTAGATTTTTGGCACCTCCGAGGTGCTCGACCTCGAGTGTCATGACCTTGCTGCAATTCCCAAAGTGGAGATTAGTTGTCTCAGCATCATAATTATAGAAGACGAGGAGTATTTATTCTAACATGATCTTGAAAAGGCTTTTGGTGTCCGACTAGATGAGTGTCTTAGCCTCATATGCACCAAGATGGAGTTCCCCCTTGATCCTACACCATAAGCTATAGATGGCAAGCTACTTCCACTGGGGGACTATGTTGCTGACACAATTGCACTAGTGACAGAGGATGTTCTCGTTGCAAAGCAGAGCAAAGTCATGGACGAGGAGTTTGTTGCCACACAAGCCAGGGTTGTTACCAACCAAACTCCTGTCCCCCCTGATTCACCTGGTTCGCAGAGCCCCTGCAAGGTTGATGAGAGAAAATCCTCTATCAACCTTGAAGCCACACCAACAATGGATGATGAGGATAAGCAACAAGAGGTAATACTAAGCATCTTCTACGTTAATAATTCAACCTTTCTTCGTTGCTTTTGATTAATTACAATTTTGCAAGATGTTTTGGACATGGACCTTTGGGCTAGCCGGAAGGGGGGAGAGCGCATGGTGTTTGGGCCTCAAGCATCCCTAGCACACTACATCGTCAAACTACCAATGCAAGATGTGTGCATCATACACAAGGATTTCTCCCCGAATGGCCATTTTGTTTTGTGGGTGCTTAAGGCCGCAAATAAACTCAAATGTTAAGCCAGCATCCCTCAAACAGCCCATGTAATGATTCTCATGAAAAATCACTTGCAATTGCCACTTTTGGCACTAGCTTTTGCGACGACAAGGTCATGACACGCATAGTTCTTTGTCAAGACCTAGGGGTTGACAGTGCCCAAGCTATAGCTGCTTCTGTACTACATTCATTTTATCCAACGCTATAGAACGTCATAAAGAGGTTGCAAAGTGCCTCCTGTCAAAAGATCGTTAAGCGAGATGTACAAGCTTTTTAAATGAAAATTATCTCTCCTCTCCATGATCTTCTGCAAAGTTCAATTTATTTTTTTGTTCATGTCCATGACAAGGCAAACTGTTTGAAAGTTGATTTTGTACATTGAAAAAAACTTGTCCAAAAAATTGCATATAATAGATTTTTTGGTACTAGTTGTGCCCTGTTATTGACATTTCGTGCAATTTTCAATGTGTCCACAAGGTAGCGAGATTTGGCCCTACAAGCCTGTTGTCTAAATAATTATTGTTGTCTTGTGGACAACACCAATTTGACAAGTTTTGCAAGTTTTTGGTAAATACAAAGCAAAAACTTTTACCTAAGGGACAATTTCAAGACAACCAAAAAATTATTTAGCTTTGGTTGCCAGTTGAATAGCCTTTTGTACAGCTGATTAGCATCTCACCTTCAACCATTTAACAAAATAAATGTAGACAAATAGACATTAAAATTGAACATTAAGGTAACATATAGAGACAAAAAGAGACGGATTTTATTTTTCGCAAAGTGAAAATACATTGAGTTCTCAAGAAAACTTGAATCCAGTATACGTGTTCCAAAGTAAATTGATTCCAATACAAAACCTAGTTACAAAAAAAGGTTTTGACATCAAAGGGTATCAGCCCTAACTTAGGCGACGTGCAAATTGCAGGACCTTTGCCATGATTGCTACACGCTTGGCATGGATAGCACATAAGAAGGTGTCTTCAAAGAGACTAACCAAATAAGCCTCCTAAATTGATTTGAGGGCAATTGCAGACATCCAAATCTCTGTGTTGTAGCTTTGTAGAACTTCCTTACATGCCCATGCAAAAGGTGCTATTCTCATAAGCAGGTATGTTGTCTTCTAGTAATGTCGAATCTAAGCAAACGCTCGCCAAAACTGTCGTGTTCTTTGAGGTCAGCATTGTGGGGACCTCTGAGCTCCTTGTGGCTTTGCTTTGAGGCTTTCTATCAAATTTTGAATTTTGATGGTGCTTGGGAGGTGGTTGGGGGGACATCTTCATCCGGATCATAATCCTCATCTTCACTGCTACGCTCATCATTGTTGGGTTGATCAGAAGGCATGGCACCCATTCCTCTGGGCAGTGACTTGCTGGCCACAGTGTGGAGACTTGGGCCAGATGGCTGTAGAGTGCGCAATTGATGGAGAAGGTAGGAAAGAAGACTACACACACACACCAACACACATCGAGACACACACACACAATCGTTACCCTGCAACAGCCATTCAACGAGCTGCTCTTCTCTTCTTCTCTTTTGAACTATTATCCAAAGTATATTTACAACATAGTATAGTCAGTGTCCGGCCGCCCATAGCACAATGGACATATTCTTTAACATCATATTCTTTAACACTCCCCCTCAAGCTCAGAGTGAGCTTGCATATGATGGATTCCCAATGCTTCACGAAAGTAGCAAAACTTCTCCTTTCCAAGAGCTTTTGTGAATATATCCGCAACTTGATCATTTGTCTTCACATACACCAAATCAATCTCATTTGCCAAAACTTTTTCTCTAATGAAGTGATAATGTACCTCAATGTGTTTAGTGCGAGCATGGTAGACTGGATTCTTTGCCAACATGATGTTGCTAATATTGTCACAATACACTGTCAAGATAGTCAAAACCAAATTCTACCATAAGTACTCTCAACCATGACTCTTCACATGCTGCCAAAGCTGCTCCACGATATTCAGCTTCTGTACTTGATAATGCTACAGTTGATTGCTTCTTGCTACTCCAACTTATCATACCATTGCCAATGGAAAATGCATAACCACTTGTAGAATCTCCTGCCCAATCTGCATCTGTGTAACCATAAAGACAAAGCTTCCCATTCTTTTCATAAAATATGCCATAACTGACAGTGGCTTTCACATATCTCATAATCCGTCTCACTGCATCAAGATGACTTTTACATGGATTTTGCATGAATTGACTCACAACACCCACTGCATAACTCAAATCTGGCCTTGTTATTGTCAAGTAAATAAGGCTTCCAACCATCTTGCGATACATAGTGACATCCTCAATGTAATGTCCATCATCAAACAACTTCACATTTTGATCAAGAGGTGTATCAACCGGTTTGCACGCTGTCATTCCATACTTCTCAAGCATATCCAACGCGTATTGTCTTTGTATCATCCAAATTCCTGATAAAGTATTGACAATTTCAATTCCCAAGAAATATCTCAACTCACCAAGGTCCTTCATGTTGAATTCTCTCAACAAACTCTTCTTGACATGCAAAATTTTCTCAGCATGACTTCCAGTGAGAATCAAGTCATCAACATAGATAACAATAACGATGATCTCTCCATCAACATGCTTCAAAAATAATGAGTGATCAGTAGTAGATTGTTTAAATACAATCTTCTTCAAGAATCTGGTTATCTTTTCACACCAAGCTCTAGATGTTTGCTTCAAACCATACAATGCTTTCTTCAACTTACACACATAATATGGAAACTCTGGATGTTGATAACCCTCTGGCTGTATCATATAAACTTCTTCTTCCAAGTCACCATTCAAGAATGCATTATCCACATCCATGCCATAACTTCCAACCGAACATACTTGCCATTGCTATCACCAATCTGACTGTTGTCATCTTTGCAACTGGACTAAATGTCTCATCATAATCAAGACCTTTTGTTTGTGCATAACCTTTAGCAAAAACTCTCGCTTTGTATCTTTCCACACTACCATCTGACTTGCACTTGACTTTGTATACCCATTTTGAACCAATTGCTTTCTTTCCACTTGGCAAGCGAACCAAATCCCAAGTGTCATTCTTCACAAGAGCATCCATCTCATCATCCATAGCTGACTCCCATTCTGATTTTCCAATTGCCTCTTGAAAACATGTAGGCTCTTTATGTTGCACACGTGAAACCATGTATGCATAATGTGTACGCATGTAACCGTTGTATGTCAATCTATCAACTGGATAACGCACCCTCTCTGATCTTCTCAACTGTGGTGCACTCTTCTCTTCAACTCTTGCATATGAGGGTACATATTTCTAAATATTCTTACTGCTAGGTGTCCTCAAATGTGGTAAACCATGCTCTTCATCGAGGCTTTCATCTCCAAAACTCTCTTCAACCACTTTCTTCTTGCCTTTCTCGTCTTGCTTCTTATCTCGCAAACGACCACTCCATGGGTAGGTTGACACTTCCTGTACTCTCCTCTGCCATATGTGGTCGTGAAATAGTTCTTGTTGATGGTCCTAGCTTATCAACAACATGACACACATTCTCTTGCTCTTCATACTCATCTTCTATCATCACTGGCTTTGGTTTATACCATGGTTCATGCTCACAAAATCTGACATCTCTATTGACATAAACTTGTCTTGTCGGAGGATCATAGCACTTGTAACCTTTCTTTTCAACTGGGTAGCCCAAGAATATACACTTCATTGCCTTTGGCTCCATCTTCTTTCTTGCTTCATTTGGCACATGAACATAGTAAACACATCCAAAAACTTTCGTGTAGGAAACTGTTGGCTTGATCCCATAAAGTCTCTCATAAGGTGAAATTTCATGAATGGCAGCTGTTGGTGTTCGATTCATAATGTGTACAGCTGTATGAACTGCTTCAGTCCAATATCTTAATGGCATATTCATCTCATTCATCATGGCTCTTGCAATCTCTACTATGACTCTATTCTTTCTCTCAGCAACTCCATTTTGTTGTGGTGTGTATCTGCAAGTAATCTGTCTTCTTATGCCTTGTTCACGTAACTAATCATCAAAACTGTGTGACATGTACTCTCCCCCTCCATCTATACGTAGGCATTTAATTTGACAACCATTCTCTTTCTCAACCATAACTTTGAACTCCAAAAATACCTCAAATGCCTCTAACTTTGCCTTTAGAAAGTAAACCCATGTCATTCTGCTGTAATCATCCGTAAATGTGATAAAATATCGACAACCATTTGGTGTAGCGTGATCACAAGGTCCCCAAATATCTGAATGAACAATTTCCAAAGGACTTTGGCTAATTCTCCCCCTCTTTGGAAATGGTAAACGAGATTGCTTTCCAAATTGACAAGCTTCACAAACATTATCAAAATTCAATCTGTCAAACTTTGGTAATCCACGTACAATTTGATTTGATTGCATATGCTTTAGTCTTCTAAAATTGACAAGACCAATTCTCTTATGCCATAAATTTGCCCAATCATCTTGAGTGCCTGATTTGTTTGCATACATACCACTGTGTAAGCATGGATCTCCAGCTTTCAATGAGAACAAGCGACCTTTCTTTCTTCCACGTGCCAATATCTTGCCTGGTCTCCCTTTGTGAAACTCCTCTATGAAGCATCCATAACGATTAAAACGGACTTGCAACCCTTGATCTGTCATATGTCCAACTGATGCTAAATTCTTTGTGATTGAAGGCACATATAGAACATCTCCCAATGTGTTGTATTTCTCGTCTTTTTCTAGCAATGGAACTGAACCAACATGTGTAATCCGATGCATAGTATCATCACCTGTAGTGACAAACTCATCCTCTTCTAACTTCTCTTTTCTGTCAAACCATTCACCATGATATTTCATATGATTTGTGGCACCACTATCTAAATACCAATCATCTGTATGATGTGGCTCCACCATGCTTCCAACAACATGCTCCATAGTAAATAAATGTCCACTCGACCTATTGTCATATATATTTTGATCATGAGGATTGTATCCAAAAAAGTTTCCTCCATGTCTGCCATAACCTCGGCCTCTTCTACCACGATCACGATTTTGATTTAGCCTTGTGTAACATTCTCTTTCAAAGTGACCATAAATGCCACATCTGTTACAATATCCATCTCTTCGAGGATGTACAAATCGTCCACCTCCACGTCCACGAGTTCGGGCTCTCCCCCTGCCTCTTTGGCTATAATCATTGTAACTTTGACTTTGTTGGTTTTGCCATTGACCTCTTCCAACATTGTTTCCACGACCATAGTTTCCTCTTCCACCTCTATTGTTTCCACGACCTGTAGAGTAAAAAACCTGATCTCTGGAATTGTTATTTGATGTAGAAGGACCTGACTTGCCTAACTTCACCTCTTCTTGCAAACAAAGGTTTACTAACTCTTCAAAATCAGGCATGTGTCCTCGAACAGATATAGATGTATCCAATGACTTGTATTCCGGTCCCAAACCATTCAATGTCACCGCAACTAAGTCATCATCTGGAACTTCAACATTAATGCTCGCAAGATCTTCTTGTATTTGCTTTATCTCTGTCACATAATCTGATATGGATCTATTTCCTCGCCATACACAATGTAACCTTTGCTTCAAGTGAACTTTTCGTGGTTCTGTATTGGAACTATTCATTCTTGCTAGTATCTCCCATGCTTCCTTTGGAGATTGAGCCTTCTTCACATGTGGTATAAAAAAGTCACTAATGCATAGTGAAATCCAATGCATCACGTTCCTTGAATTCTCAATCCACTTCTTGTAAGCTTCTACTCCTGCTTGCCATGTTTTATGTGCTTCAACATTCTCTCTATTTGGTTCCAAACCAACCTCGGGACACTCTTGTTCACCTGTAACATAATCCCATAAACCTTTACCCATGATAAAGTTCTCCATCCTGTAAGACCATATGCTGTAGTTCTCTCTGGTCAGCTTCTCTCCAAAAATCTTTGTGACTTGAGTTGAACTTTCTGCCATCTTCACTCTCTCAATTTCTTCCAAAGAATGTTGAAAAAATTTCGGCAGAGTTTCATTTGTATTTGGACAATATCTCAAGTGACAATCTCAACCAAAGTGCTCATAAACACTGACACAAAATCTCTCACTGCCAAGGGAAAATCCACTGACTCACTTTGCCACAGACTGACTCAGTACTATGCATAAATACTCTAAAACAATGTCCACATGGACCTGTATGCAAATGCGCGCAATCCATACGCTGTCCTGTACCACATATCCATACATCCACCTTCTTCCCATAGTCATAAACGACATATGAGGTCTTTCGCGGGGCTAGTCAGGGGTTCGCTCTAGTACCTAATCCACCTTGCCAAGGTACCAAAGCTCCCAAGGCAAGGCTTCAAAAAACCTCACTCGACCCTCACAAAAGCTGCAGTTTTCCAAAATACAGTGACCGCATATCCATACACAACCACAAAGTACTCAATCTGACAATATAACCGCCTCAACTTCTTCCCACAACCTCCATAACGGACCCACAACAACCAAACATAATCTTCGATAACACAATATCATGATGCAAAAGCTCTATGTCGCTCTCCAAAACCTGTGTAAATGCTGAATTCTTCACCTGTAACCTGTAAATCTAGTGCCAAGTGCAAAACTGAAAAATCTCTTATGCTTGTGTGAGCTGGCTGTTTGCTGCAGAAAATTGTAGATTTTGGCAAATCTGAGTATGCCAATGCTTCCGGAACGCCCAAAAACATAAAGATAGACACCTGGATCACTGTATTCCGAGTTCGGGTGAGGGAGTTATGACCAAAAAACCTCTCTTTTTTGTTGTTTTCCAGAGCTGCGGAAACCTGTGTATTGACTGTAGCTCCTCAAACTGAGCTCTGATACCACTTTGTAGAGTGCGCAGGTGATGGAGAAGGTAGGAAAGGAGACTACACACACACACACCAACACACATCGAGACACACACACATAATCGTTACCCTGTAGCAGCCATTCAACGAGCTGCTCTTCTCTTCTTCTCTTTTGAACTATTATCCAAAGTATATTTACAACATAGTATAGTCAGTGTCCGGCCACCCATAGCACAATGGACATATTCTTTAACATCATATTCTTTAACAATGGCATCCGGCCCATTTGGCCTGGCAACGTCTTCCCGCCCACCCTATGGTTCGCTGGAATGTCCTCCCTTCCCACAGTGGGGACGTTCATCGGATGTGTCCGTCTTTGTTCGATCCGGGTCAGCTAGCTCTTCAGGTTGTTGTTGATTTTCATGCATCTTCTACTTTCTGTGCGTCTGAATGGTCTTTGGATTCTTCTTTGTAGTTTGTTTTGTCCTTGCCATCGTCAAAGTGTGTTTGAGAGCCTTCTTAGAGCTTTTGGTATTCGGTGAGCGAAGGAGTGTTATGTGTTTGAGAAGGGGGGGGGGGGTTACCTCTTTATATAGGGTGGCCAGGCCATATAAGAGCGGGTTCACATGGTGGAAAAGAGCCGCCAAAAGCATGAGAAAATAATCTTTTGAATTTTAAAACCACATGAAATTGGAGAACTATTCTAACACATAGAGCAAAACGTACACTTCTAAAATTGCGTAAACAATGCAAAACGTACACTTCTAAATTTACAATCAAACAATGCAAACGCTTGATCCAAAAAAAATAGAGCATCCAAATGTAGTAGATTTTCCATTTTCATGAGATTCTAAATACCTCTACTACCGCCTGACCCAAACTTTTCCAACCCTAGTCCCTGATGCTTGACACTGCATGTCGTGCTTGACCTTGTGAGGATCTCCAGCGTTCTGAGGAACAAACATGGGTCAGTCAATGGGTTTCTTTTTCCAAGCGCGATGACCTTGCACGTTCAATTGACACTTTATGTCCAAAGGTGGTGCAATAAAACCAGTTGAACATTTCTTGAAGATAGCATGAGCGCACTAAACCTTATTTATGTCTTGTATTCTTGAAGTAGACACCCCTGGCATGATAGTGTGACTTCTCCATACCTTGCATGCTCCAAAGATCCAATGAACCATACATGTTCATGAAGTATGCACCATGGGCATAGAGGATATGCTGCCCAAAAAGGCACAACACATCAATGACCAAAACTAAAGCATAGTACAGACCATGTCGGAATAGCAAGCACTCACCATATAGTGTGTAATGTTTGATTCACCCCATGCAATGACGACTACCTTTGTGAACTCCACCACCAAATTTTGGAATTCTTGTGGCTCACTGGTTCTGCTTGCAAGTTGTAGTATCTTCATCATCTTGTCGAATACCACCCTAACATGTTGTTGGCTAAGCACAACACTTGCATTGCTATCATTATTTATTGTATACTTGTAGAGATCCTTACACAACTCCCATCCACTTTTAGGTATTGATGTTCTGGCAGCGGCACCCCTTTCCTTGGACCAAACCCTCTTCAAAAAATGCCTTGCCTTTAGTCCACTCATGGAAACTAGTTGGGCCACTTCCTAAGCGCTTGCATTGTTCTTTTGTGCAACAATGGAGGTGTTGGTCCCATCACAACCTATTGAATTTAAGAGCCCTTCCACTTTTGAGATAGCGTCAAACGCCCTCTTTGCAGGCTTCATTGTAATGGCATAATCAATATGAAGCTTTAATAAACAATCAAAGATGTGCATAAAAGCATGACTTGTGCAAAAGTGCACATTTTTGAGAGGGAAGCTAAGTATAGGGTTCCATTCACTGTCTTTTGCGGCACGATTGGGCTCCTCCAGCATAGGACATCGTAGAACCGAATGCTCCCACACGCATGTAAGTTGTGAATTGTCATCTTCCTCTGTTGCCTCGACCATTGCGATCTTGCGTGCATTCCCCTTATAGCCCTTAATGCAAAATGGACAAGGATACAAAGATCCTGCTCCATGTTTGAACCCTAGAATGCACTTGATTGTTTTCAAATTGCCACCTAAGTGCCATTCTACTTCAAACTCCCCTATGTCATCTACTCGTTTTTCCCCAACTAGCTCTGCCTTAATGACATCTGTTATCCACGGAATGTGTTCAAAAATCCAAGCAAGCACTCCATGGGTCTCCTTGGGAACCTCAATAGCACCAAGCCACCAAATTTCTTTGTCCGACTGCACACTAAAAGATGGTGCACAATCCTCGTTCATAGCTGTACGTTTTGCATGAAATAATACCTCGTTCATGAGAGTAGTACTTATCCTTTCTAATCTTTGTTTGTTCATAATCTGACACTCATCTAGCTTGAGCAGAAACACCAACTTTGAGCCTAGCACTGAAAAATGTCCAAAATAACATAAGGAAAACCATAATTGAAAAAAAAAAGACTGCATTAGTTTAGCCTCACCATTAGGTGGTACACCATAAAAATGTATCATTGCCATTTGAAGCCTTCTCAAATCAAAAAAAATATTATTTAACATTGAGTAAGGATATCCCTTGTCCACCCTGTCGGCACCTATGCTTGCATTGGTATGTTTCTTAACTCCTTTAAGCTACTTGCTAAAGATGGATGAAGGTATTATCTCCTCTATGTGCAAATAGCCTCCTATTCGAAAGTACACGTCTTTGTTCGAGGCCTTCTTAGCAAGATTGACCTTAAGTGGTATAGGAAAAACATTCTCAGTAATTCCTCTTTCCCTTAAAGCATCCTTAAGGAGACCATATAAGGCAATGTATCTCTTAGTACTAATTCCAACTTCATCACAAGCCTTCTGTACGTCAACATCGCTCAGAAGATCTGAAAACTTTTGCATCACCTCCTTTGTGACAACATTGTTTAAATGTTCTGCATTTGGTGCTCATAAAAGGGCTACGGAATCCGATTTCTTGAGGCACAAACTTAACGAATGGATGTGATCCTCTTGGCTGTGGCCACCACACAGCTCTTGCATAAAATTCCTACAAGAATGAACAAAAACATTATTACAAAATTACTATAAGAATGGACAAAAACATTACCACAAAAACATAGATTGAAGCATAGCAAAATGTACCTTGTAGCTTTAACCCTTCTTTTTCTAGTACCACCTTCGGGGGCTAAAGTCTCTATGGCATGAAACTCCTCTTACATTCCCTTGCACCTAAGGGCGTATTTTTAAAATGCAGGATCTTATTTTCAAGCTTAGCAATCTTAGCATCCTTCTCTTCCACCTGTAGCTTAAGAGTTTCACTTTCTCCTTCGCATGAAAGATCCTTTCGCACAATCCACTAGTGGTATGGGAAAGAAGTTGACATTGATGCAAAGACCATTGTGCACTATCAGCTCCGATAGTCAACAATCGCTTGCAGTATCCAAGAAGACCTTGCTCCCCTCTACCTAGATATTGTAAGAATGAAGCAATTCTATTGAATGTTGGGTACACATTGATGGCTGGATCATTAGGGAAGAGGCAACCATGCACCCAAAGTTCCACATTGGTGTGACCTGTAGCACAACGTTGTTGTGTAGTTTGCAAGTAATGACGCTTTGAGGGTGCAAAGTCCTTTGCAACCAAACATGTAGAGAAACCATTTCCAAACTTGACAATCTTGTTGTGGATGGGAGGTTTGTCATTTCGCCTAGCTCCATGGCAAGGGGAATAAATCTGGTCTCAAGAAAGAGCAGAGAGCTGCAGTAGAGGCACAGAGTGAAGAGCTATGGGATGGAGAGCTTCAGGAGAGCTACAGAGTGGAGAGGAGAGCTATGAAGTGGAGTGCTGCAAGAGAGCTACGAAGTGGAGAGGAGGGTCATGGAGTGGAAATCCACGGGGGGGAGAGCTGCAACAAAGCTATGGAGTGGACCTGCAACAAATAGAAGGAAGGAGGAAACTATGGAGTGGAGAGCCATGGGGGGAGACCTGCAGCAAAGCTATGGAGTGGACCTCCAACAAAGAGAGGGAAGGAGGAAGCTATGGAGTGGAGAGCCATGGGGGGGAGAGCTGCAGCAAAGCTATGGAGTGGACCTGCAACAAAGAGAGGGAAGGAGGAAGTGTGTGTGCTAAATAGTAGGAGAGAGAAGAGGGAGGGAGAGAAGTGAGAGAGGGAAGGAGGTAGAGTGTGTGCTGAAAAGTAGGAGAGAGAAGAGACAGAGAGGAGTGATTTTGGAGGGAAATAAATAAGGTGGGAAGTTTCATATTTTCCAGGTCTAACTGTGAGATTTTGAGTTCGGGAGAAAATTTGAGTAAAAGTGAAACTTTTTTTATTTTTATTTTTTTAAATTTTTTTTTGGGCTGAGGCTATGGACGCCCTTGATGATGTGACAAAAGAAAGGGGGGGAGGGTAGTTATTGTCATAAGGACCACCACTCTTTTGGGTAGAGAGAGAATGTACCTATCCTCCCTCGTTAGCCTCTATTTCAACCTACAAAAAGCCTATGATAGCCTTTAAAAAATCCAATGAGAATACCCTCAATCAATGGCCTTGTCTCCTAAAACAAGCACATTTTCATCCTTAATCCCTTAAAATTAGGGATCCTTACAAGGCCCTTTTGGGGTTCATATTTTTCCTAATTTTAGAAGCTAAACCTTGTCTTGAAGAGAGAGCTCTTCTCTTCAAACAGAGAGAAAGTCACATGGCACAATAGAAGAGATGTAGGAGCTTATATTATTCATGGTGCACATATTCAAAAACTCAACCACAAAAATATGTGCGTATAATTCATGATAAAATGGATCAAAAGAACACTGTCGTTCCTCAATTACATATTGTTCTTTAGGGTGTGGATTCAGGATACAATTTGCAGGTGGCATTACTCATGGACATGGAGAAGGTCATTACGAACACTTTGTCTTGAATAATTTGTGTCCAACTGATCCAATCTTACAATTGGCTCAATTGCTAATTGTTTACATAACCTAGAGAGGATAGATAAGCATCATCTTGGTGATCTAGTAACAAATGGACTTCCAAAAAGTAGTGTTTTGCTAATACATACTTTGAACTCAAGGGATGCTTTGGACTACCACAACCTGTGTAATGGAAAAGAGCCCATTGTACTATCATAACTTTGCTACTACATGCTTTGAACTCAAGCGATGCTTTGGACTACCACAACTTGTGTGATGGAAAAGAGCCCATTGTACTATCATACACTATAGAAAAAGAATTAAGGTCAGCATTTAAAAATCTATCGAAGAACTTGCAACTACACTTAGGTAACTTTGCAGGGGAAAACAAAAATCGATATCTATTTGCCTATTTGTCAATGCTTGTTGCAAGAGGGGTTTTCAAAACCATCCATCTAGGATTTTTGATGGTCAGGCAAACACATGAGGACATATATTCCATGTTTAGTAGGTTTTCAAATAAGTTGAGAGTAACCCAAACACATACTTTGTTGCATTTGATGGATACACTACAAAATAGCTCAACTTCATCTCTAGCTCCATTTCTTCTTACAAAGGTCCCTGATTTCAAGCAATATTGTGATGGTTATCTTTGCGATGGACAAGAAATACTTGTTGGCCATTCCAAACCACTTCAATTTAGGGTTTGTATGCAAGGTGAGACACAAGTGATGCAATATAAATCACATGTAGATGTGTTAAGTTGGAGTGGAAGTATTTGTCTTTGAAAAGCAGATACAGAAGGCAAACCAATGTTACCACATGGGGATCCACCTTTGGTACCAATGGCAGAGTATGTCAAGGCTCATGAAGAAGTGATTTCAGAGCTGAGGAATTATATAAGGTTCTGGAAAAATTTAGGGAATGGTTCACAAGTGTGCCACAATATTATAGACTTGTGATAGATTTTTAGAATAAGTTTATTGATGAGATTGGAAAAGCAATTGTATCAGAGGGAGTCTTGTATGAAAATTTTTTGCCAAAAACTTAAGAAGCTTGGCTCCTACAAAGCACTACAATGAATTTATAATAGGAAGAAGAAAGATTCCTTGGCCTTGAATAGTTGAATGATCATTGTTGTGGTCCTCAATAAGATAGACCAAGGGGAGAGTTTGACCCTATGGCTGATGTGCACCAAGGTAACTTTGTTATGTTAGTTCCAAGTGACACAGAAATCTATCATGTTTGTCTTGCAATGGCTTTATCCAGCATTGATAATGAGTCTACATAACCAAACTACAAAAAAAAATTGATTCAAAATTGGGCACCTTGCGCGAGAAAGAGTGGGATTACATATGCTCAAGCTTACACTAACTGTTGGAAAGTTTTTTGGGTTGTCAACTATAAGGACCCACAAATGTGGGAAATTGTAGATGCAATTGTTTGGTCCTAGAGGCCAAGCAAACAAGGATAATTTTCTAGACTTAAGATCCCAAAAAGGCATTCTCTAAAATCCAAAGCAGGCCTCAAGCGTGCACATCAATCATACTTGGATCAAAGTTTGGATATGGTATCAAATGTTTGGTAGATTGTGGCAACTTCTATTGTGGCTACAATAGTCAATTTTGAAAACAGGGTCCTTAGTTGTACCTTTTTTTAAAAAAAAACTCAATAGTATTTCTTCAAATTCATGTATTGTGCGTACCCTTGACTTCTGGTGTTTATCAACACCGCAATCCTATAAGATTTACACTCTTTTTACCAACCATACATCAACAACTTCCCATAATGAAGGATTTCTACCAAAATACCTATTATGGTCTTATGTATCAAAATTGTGCTAATTAGCATTTTTTGGGAAAGCTTAAACCATGACATGTTAACATGCTTTCACCCATTCATAGGTACATTCACTCACCTATGGTTTTAATATTTTCATACTACTTTTTGAAAATTTAATTCTCTAATTGTGAGCCATTGTGTTTGATATATGTTCAGCCCTCTTTGGAGCTCTAAGCCATGTAGCGGAGCTGATATAAGAGCTGACCACAGTGCAGCAGAGGGTTGGAGAGGTGGAGCAGGTTCTTAGAGACACTCAAGCAGTCTTGGGGGATTCCATTACTGAGTGGCACATTTACTACTTTAAGCAAAGCACTTTACATGTTGGCATGCTTACCTTAGCCGCTCCCCACAAAACACACAGAGTGCATCCCTCAATACCACTCTACCTTCACATGCATGATGGATTTGGACAGGTAAGAGCTTGTGATGGGCGTACGGGCCACACTGGGAGACCACGTGGAGTGTTGCATTTCTTTTTCTTTGTTTGAAGACTAGGGCTTCTACACTTTGGTTTGTGGCCACCGCTTCCACCTCTATCACCTCGTCCACAACATGTGCGTGCATTTAGATTGTTTGATGGATCTTGGATACCCTTTACCACACAGCTGGGCCATTGACAACCTTTCTCCACCATGAGACCAAACATTAGACCTACTCACTCATCACCCACCTGGAGTGAGTGACGAGGCAGACAGATAAGCAGGCATTGCAACGGTGCTAGAGGATGGGGTAACAAAGAAGGAGGCACTATAGATGGAAGATTCAGTGGGTACAATGGGGCTAGGGATTATAAAGATAGAGGAGGTGAGGCAACAGTGCCTCCAATAGTGACACATCATCATAGAGCGGTCCAAAGAGAGACCACTGAGGAGGTCACCCAATGGTGCTTCTTTTTCCCTAGAGATATACGTTGCACGCCTAGTACTTGTTGAATGGCCATCGAAATCCGTCTTGACGTTCAAGAGAGGCACAATCACAGTCGTTCGGTCCTTCATGAGTCCAAAGCCAAAAAATTACAATTGTGCCACCTTGGACTGACGGAATAGGAAGTGATTGGGCATGTAAATTTGTAGGGGCAAGGGAAGCACACTAATCACCGCTCGTGAAACGTTTCATGGCCATCGTAATGGCCAACTTTTGATCGTTGGGCTCGCCAAGGGCTCAACAATAACAAAGGGGCTTAGCAATAACAAATTGGCGGTCAAGATAACAACGGAAGTCCAAGAACCTTCAATTGCATTAGATCAATGATAAAAACAAAATAAAAATATATAAATGATTTAAAAATGGACCACAAATTAACGAGAGAAGATACAACATCATATTATAGAAGATCCATGAACCACAGTATACAAGAATGGAAATAATCGAAAGGAAAAACAGGTAAATAGCACGAATGAAGGGGTCATTACTAACACTCATCATCATAGTTTCATCTCCAAAATGAGTGTCAGTGTCATCAACAAGGTTCATAGCTCCTACTCTAGTGAAGATTGTTTCCATGATGCTCTCATGATAATCTAGACCTAAACGCCAGTGACGGGTTCTCCCTTTCTTATTGCTCACAATCCTTTTTAATCGTAGCTTCACATCAAGGACAAGTTGGGAGTAGTGTATTCCACCTTCGACCACTCAAACTGCACAAAAAGGATGTAACGCCCACATCCATGCACCTGCAGAAAATAGTGCCTTGAAAAAACCATATTGTGAGCATCATATGCCTCACCATAATTATCCATGGTGGATTCATGAAGCACAAACTTTTCATTGGTGCATCTAAGAATATAGTATTCAACTCCATCCGCATTCCCCTCCTCATCAATAACTACAAAATTATCTCCCTCTACCAAGTAATTTGTGAGAGTATCAACATCATCTGAGAACCGTGTGATCTTGCTCTCAATAGAGCTACTCGATGAGATCATAACCTGTGATGGTGAAAGAGGTAGTAGTGTCCACTTGTCAGCTGACTCTATCATGGAGTAATATGCCCACTCTCCATGCATGCAGAGATAAAAAAAGCATGAGTGGAGCCTAGTAAAGATGGTGGGATCCCTAGCTATGATGCTCCAAACGATGTGCAGCTTGTGCGTAACTAGTGTAGTGTCACAATTGCAACTGGTGAGATCAATAGGTTGGATATTGACGCACCAAAAGAACCTTCTCACTCAAAGGCACATGCCATGTGACATGATCACAATGTTAAGTATGGATCCTGATTTACCCTTGTAATTTTTTGTGGTAAAAGCGCACATTTGTAAGGTCCCCATTATGAGGAGAAGCCATCGTGCGTGAAGGTAAATCACTCACTGGAAACCAAAATTTTCACAGTCAAAAATCAGGGGCAACTTTAGGGGCCTCGGGGGTGGAAGCCCTCGAGACTTTTTTTTCCCTCGCCGAAATATTCCTTTTTGCCGGAAAACAACCGTCGGTTGGCCGGTGGTTGGCCGGTGGCCAGTAGTCAATGGCCGGTGGCCGGTGGCCGATTTCAAAAGCCGATTTGTCTACACAAGGGCAACCACACATGGGCGGATTGGAGGGTCCGATTTGGACTTATCTACACAAGGGCGGCTACACATGGCTGCCTCTCATGAGAGAGGGCAGCCCTTTTGGCCTATAAACGGAGGCCGTTTCTACACACACTTCATAGTGTGAAGTTGATGCAACAAGGTGAGTGTGAGATGGTGAGAGTGAAGCAAGGCGGGAGCTCCATTGAGTGACTGCTTTCCCGTGGACGTAGCCCACATTGGGTGAACCACGTATATCGTGTGTACACTCTCTCTCTCTACTCTATAATCTCTTGTGGTGAAATCTATCTCTCTCCATTAAGTAATCTACTCAATTATCTATTTAGCTATGTCTTATTTCCTATCAACTGGTATCAGAGCAAGGTTTGCTCGTAGCTAAATTATCTTAAGGAAAGGATTCCTTGAATTGAGTGGGAGTTATGGCGGAGGAAGGGAAGCTCAAGATTGAGAAGTTCAATGGCAAAAACTACCAACATTGGAAGATGCAGATTGAAGACTATCTCTACCAGAATGACCTCTATTTGCCACTCGGCGGTCTTGCGAAGAAGCCCGCAACAATGGCAGATGAAGCATGGATTGTCCTTGATCGAAAGGCACTGGGAACAATCCGGTTAAGCTTGGCGTCAACGGTGGCCTTCAATGTTTCGGACATGAAAACCACGGAGGACTTAATGAAGTCACTTGACGACTTCTACGAGAAACCATCAGCATCCAATAAGGTATTTCTTATGAAGCGCTTGTTCAATCTAAAGATGGCAGAGAATGGTTCAGTTGCAGAACACCTAAATGACTTTAACACAAACATAAGTCAACTTCGATCGGTGAAAATCAATTTCGATGATGAAGTGCGAGCTCTCCTTATACTATCATCTCTACCGGATAGTTTGGACAGCCTTGTGATGGCTATAAGTAATTCTATCTCTGGTACAAATACTCTTAAGTTTGATGATGTTGTGGGTGTTCTCCTAAGCGAGAAAATACGAAGGAGAAGCACAGGATAATCATCAAGTACTGCACTGTCAGTGGAAACAAGAGGAAGGCCTAAAGAGAGGTTCAAAAACCAAAAGGTTCGTGATCACTCAAGGCGGAGCAAGTCACGCACAAAGTCAGCTCTTGAATGTTGGAATTGCGGCAAGAAGGGCCACATCAAGAAGGATTGATGGTCCAAGAAGAAGAAGGAGACAGAGTCTCAAGACAACAAGCCAACATCGGAGGCCAATGTGGCAGGTAAAGTAGAGCAAGATGCTCTAATTCTCTCATTAGACAATTCCTGGATAGTAGATTCCGGGGCTTCATTCCATGCGACACCACACAAGAAACATTTCCAAGACTACACCAAAGGTAATTTTGGGTATGTATACTTGGGAGATGATGAAGCTTGTGAGATTGTTGGCAAAGGTACAGTTTCTGTCAAAACTGCTAACGGAAATGAATGGAAGCTTAAAGATGTTAGGCATGTTCCTTCTCTTCGTAAAATTTAATCTCTACAGGACAATTGGACGATGAAGGTCACAACATTGCATTCGGAAACAAACGGTGGAAGATCTCAAAGGGATCTTTGGTGGTTGCCAAGGGAGAAAAGGTCGGTACACTTTACTTGTGTACTGTTAGCACGCAACCTTCATCTTGTGCAACAACTACAAAAGTTGACAGTGTAGTGTGGCACTACCGGCTTGGGCATATGAGTGCCAAAGGAATGCAAATCCTTCAAACAAAGAAGCTTCTACCAGGTTTGAAAGAAGTGGACTTAGAGTTCTGTGAAGATTGTGTTTATGGTAGACAAAAGAGGGTAAAATTTCAAAAATCAGGAAATGAAAGAAAAAATAAAAAACTTGAGTTGGTTCATTCTGATGTATGGGGTCCTGCAAGTACACCATCACTTGGTGGCTCATTGTACGTACTATGTAACATTCATAGACGATGCGGCTAGAAAAACATGGTTTTATGTCATGAAGAATAAATCCGATGTATTTTCATATTTCAAAGGTGGAAAGTCTTTGTGGAGAATGAAACAGGTACCAAGGTTAAATGCCTCAGATCCAACAATGGAGGCGAATATTGCAGCCAAGCTTTTGAAAGCTTTTGTGCTAGCAATGGCATTGAAAGGCAAAGGACAACCCCAAGGACACCTCAACAAAATGGTATTTCGGAAAGGATGAACAGGACAATCATGGAGCGAGAACGAAGCATGCGGCTACATGCAGGCCTACCGCTTGAGCTTTGGGCGGAAGCTGTAAGTACGTCTGTGTACTTAATCAACTGGTCACCCTCAACGGCATTGGATGGGGGAGTTCCAGAAGAGGCATGGACAGGTAAACCGGTGAATTATGCATTTCTCAAAGTGTTTGGGTGTGAAGCTTTCATGCACATAGATAGAAGCCTAAGATCAAAGCTAGATGCAAAGTCCAAAAAGTGTTTCTTCATTGGCTATGGAGAAGGTGACTTTGGGTATCGCCTATGGAATCTTGAAGATGGTAAAATCTTAAGGAGTAGGGATGCCATTTGTAATGAGAAAAATATGTACAAAGATTACTTGGAAAGAAAACAAATAAAAGAAACAAGTGATGAGTACATGGAGCTTGAGGACGGTGAAGACTCAAGGACTGCAAACGGTGACAATGTGCAACAACGTCAACCAAATGAGGACCTCAATCTATTCCCCGAAGATCTACAAGAGCAAGTAGACCTCCAGAAAGGTTTGTTCCTTCCTTCAACCATCTCTTGATCTCAGATTCTGGAGAGCCAGAATCATACGAAGAAGCTATGCAACATGAATCCAAAGAAGAATGGAGGAAGAGCATGCAAGTGGAGATGGACTCACTACATCGCAACCAAACATGGGAGTTGGTTGAGTTGCCTAAAGGTAAGCGGGCACTTCAAAACAAATGGGTGTACAAGCTGAAGGTGGGAAGAAAAGGTACAACTCTAGGCTTGTGGTAAAAGGGTTTTCTCAAAAGAAAGGTATTGACTTCAATGAAATATTTTCTCCTGTTGTAAAAATGAACTCAATTAGGCTTGTCTTAAGCCTTGTGGCTGCTCATGATCTAAATCTCGAGCAAATGGATGTAAATACGGCATTCCCTCACGGTGACTTAGAGGAGGAAATCTACATGCTTCAACCAAAGGGGTATGAAGTAAAAGGTAAGGAGAAAATGGTTTGCAGATTAAAGAAGAGCTTGTATGGTTTAAAGCAAGCATCAAGACAATGGTACTTGAAGTTTGATCGATGGATGTTGGATCATGGATTCACAAGATGCAACTCGGATCACTGCGTCTACACGAAGAATTTGGGAGATGGAAAATTCATCATCCTAATGTTGTATGTTGATGACATGTTGATTGCAAGTGCTAACATGCAGGACATCAAAGACCTAAAAGAGGAGCTGTCTAAATCTTTTTCAATGAAAGATTTAGGTGCTGCAAAGAGGATACTTGGTATGAAAATATCAAGGGACAGGAGAAAGAAGACAATAAAGCTATCTCAAGCAGATTACATCAAGAAGGTACTAGAAAGGTTTGCAATGCAAAATGCAAAACTAGTTTCTACACCTTTGGCTGGTCATTTTAAACTAACGAAGGATATGCGTCCAAAGACACAAGAGGAGATAGCCTATATGTCTAAAGTTCCATATGCTACAGCGGTAGGTTCTCTAATGTATGCTATGGTCTAGACAAGGCCAGACATTGCACATGCAGAGGGAGTTGTGAGTAGGTTCATGGAAAACCCAGGTAAAGAGCATTGGAAAGTTGTGAAGTGGATACTTAGGTATCTAAAAGGGAAAACAACAAATGCTTTGTGTTTTGGAGGAACTGATATTTTTCTAGAAGGGTATGCTGATGCAGATATGGCAGGTGACAAAGATACTCGAAGGAGCACTACTGGCTATGTGTTCACGGTTGGAGGCACAGTAGTAAGCTAGGCTTCAAAGCTGCAGAAAGTGGTTTCACTTTCTACCACGGAAGCAGAGTATGTAGCAATGACGGAGGCAAGCAAATAAATTATGTGGCTTCACAGATTCTTAGAAGAGGTTGGATTCAAACATGACAATTGTGTCTTGTACAGTGATAGCCAAAGCGCTATCCATCTTGCGAAGAACTTAGCCTTTCATTCAAGGACAAATCACATTGAGGTGAGATATCACTTCATACGCACTCTTTTGGAAGAGGGACAACTAAAGCTAGGAAAGGTGCATACAAGTGAAAATCCTGCAGACATGTTAACAAAGGTGGTCAACAAGGAGAAGTTGAGCTTTTTCTCATCTTCAATCGGCATTCAAGAATAAGAAGCCAGAATGGAAAGCAGTCACAGGTTTGGTTTGGAGATCAGTCTCCAAGTGGGAGACTGTTAAGTATGGAGCCTGATTTACCCTTGTAATTTTCTGTGGTAAAAGCGCACATTTGTAAGGCCCCCATTATGAGTAGAAGCCATCGTGCCTGAAGGTAAAGCACTCACCGAAAACCAAAATTTTCACAGTAAAAAACCAGGGGCAAATTTAGGGGCTTCGGGGGCGAAAGCCCCCTGAGACTTTTTTTTCCCTCGCCGGAATATTATGGCCGGACGCCGGCCGGAAAGTGGTCGGAAAACAACCGTCGGTTGGCCGGTGGTCGGTAGTCAATGGCCGATGGCCGGTGGTCGGAAGTCAATGGCCGGTGTTCGATGGCCAAATTCAAAAGCGGATTTGTCTACACAAGGGCGGCCACACATGGACGGATTGGAGGGTCCGATTTGGACTTATCTACACAAGGGCGGCTACACATGGCTGCCTCTCATGAGAGAGGACAGCCCTTTGGCCTATAAACGGAGACCGTTTCTACACACATTTCATAGTGTGAAGTTTATGCAACAAGGTGAATGTGAGGTGGTGAGAGTGAAGCAAGGTGGGAGCTCCATTGAGTGGCTGCTTTCCCGTGGACGTAGCCCACATTGGGTGAACCACGTATATCGTGTGTACTCTCTCTCTCTCTACTCTATAATCTCTTGTGGTGAAATCTATCTCTCTCCATTAAGTAATCTACTCAATTATCTATTTAGCTACGTTTTATTTCCTATCACACAATGCACAACATGTAAAGCATCTCTAAATCGCTCGTTGTCCCACCAAATCTGATATCGATAAAGAGAACACTTCACACAATTTCCTTCATTGTCGTGCTCACCCTTCCCATGCCCTAACTCAAAGAAGCACCAAATGATAGGTATGCCACTGCTATGGTCCAATCTATACAACCAAAAGGACCAACGTGTGATTTTGAATTGTGCACCACAACCATTAGACCAAATATAAAAATAAGAGTATGAGATGTGACGCTCACAAAGGACTAAAACAACGCACAAAACAACACATTTACAACGCAAAGCGAATGTGATTTTATTCATGTGTTCTCTCTTTGAACTGATACTCCTTGGCCTTGATTGTCACGAAGAATGATAGGTTTTCTTGCAAACACGGAATATGTAAAGAGTTCCATCATAATTACCTACCAAAAGAGTTTGAAAGGTAACTGAAGTAGTTTGGACTCATTGCTTCAAGGTGAGTGTTGATAGGAGCATTTACACATTGGAAAAAATGGGCTACTTGTTGTTTTATTCACATCTGAGAAGCATAGTGTGTAAGGCTTACATATTTTGAGTATTAATCCTCTAAAGTAAGTAAGGTGATATTGGTGTACGTTGAATAACTCATTCATCAAATGGGAGATAGAGCTCCTTTACAAAAATATTAATGTCTTCCAAAGTTTGAGTGCCTTGTGCTTGACCAAAGCCTGTCATCACTCGTAAGATAGAGAATGACTAACATAACATTTTATTCAATGAGAGTGCCACCAACAATAACATAATCATCCATCTCTTTAGCATTGCATTCAATTTGAGCTCCTTCCCCTTTGAAACAACTTGCTTAAGAAGTTTCTTCTCTGAAAGAGAAGTATGGATCGCATTCTATATAACACTAACTAACTTAGCCTTATATCCTTATATAATTTTTCAAGTTACTTGAGAAAAACATATTAATAGCTTTGCAAACAAAAGATCTCAACCGATTGATTATTACTCATATCTGTTTGATGGGGAATTTCATCCATTTTTGGGTGTTTTAGCCATTCAACTTAGTGGTGTACAACATGGCAAAAAGACATGGGAAATGCATATAACTTGTAAAAGGTGAAAACTGACACATTACACTAGTATTGTGATACTGATGTATTACACATAGCGTATAATGTTTTCCACATAATTTGGATGTCCATAGGTCCCTATGATGTACACAAAGTCTTTAAAAATTTTCTCCATCTATTTCTCTATTATAAAGAAAATTATATTGGGTTAAACAGACGAATAATTTCATGCACATGCCAATAATATTCATGGAAGAACCAGGGCTAGAAAAATAAATTTTTTCTAACCAAAGAAAATAAGGGCAAAGTTGAAATTCTACCGTTTTTTAGGTCAATATTTGAAGCTTTTGCTTGTATTTACACTAAAACTTGTGTAAATTTGCCGGTTTTCTTCAAGACAAGCTCAAAATCTAACCAAGATTTTCTGATTTTAGCCGGTTAAAATACACTGTACCCCGGTTTTTTTCTAACACTGTGAAGAACTATCTTAATGGTCAAATGGTTTTTCTTATGATAGGCTTGAACTTGGCAATTTTAAGATTTTGGGGGCATGTGGTATTGAATTTAATTTGTAAGTTCATTGATGATTATGGTGATTCCTGGAGTTGTTTGTGTCTCTTGTTTTCTCTCTCACACACCTCTCATCGTGAGAGGCCCCGCGCCTTCCCTGCTCACCTTCGAACACATATCCCTCGACAACGCAAGAAATGCTTAAAGAGTCCTTCACATTTAGAAGGGCCTTTCTCTTCAAAGTTGATTTTAGAGGGTGTATGGGGTTGGAGTCCTCTAATTCAGGCTAAAACGTCTTACAGCTGGGTCGCACCGAGAGGGAGTGGGTGAGGGAGTAGGAAGAGAATTGTTACCATTTTCAAAAATTCCGAAGAGTTTTGCAAAAAGTACAAACGCTGCCAGTAGTCCTACTATTACTTTGAGAAAAGTTGGACTTAAGCGAGGGTTACAAGAGAGTTGCTTCCTTCTTCAATGTGGGGTTAGGGGAGCAAATGAAAGCAAAGCATGTGTGCTGGTCTTTGGTCTGCTAGTCATTTTTGCATTGATTGAAAGTTGGGTGTGACTCTGTGCATCCCATTCCCCATTGACAAGGACACGACCCGGCTCTTGGACTCAACGAAAGGGAGTGCTAAAATCGAAATAAGGGGCATAGAAGCTAAACAAACCATTCAAAGACAGACTCAAGCATTGGCTTTCCAAGGGAGAGACAAAGAGCGGCGCTGATTGGTTTTGCTTCTTTGGTATATTGTTGTAATATCATCATATGGTGCAACATATAAATGGTGGACTGTAAACCATCTCTCTCTCTCTCTCTCTCTCTCTCTCTCTCTCTCTCTCTCTCATACACACATAGAGAGTATTGTGAGACGCTCGCTAGGTGGCCAAATATGTATCTGTTAGACACGACATCCCTCCAATCTCTCCTCTCCCTCTCTCTCTCTCTCTGTGTCTCAAAGAAAGTTAAAGCGGACTAAGCACTGACGGCTCACTTAAAACATTTTTAAACATAGAAAATAGAAGGAAGTTAAGTGAGGGTTTTATTTTCTACAAAACTCAAAATGTCCAGTGTGTTATACTAGCTTAACCAAAAAATTACAAATTCCGATCATGCTTGAGCCAAGCCATGACGTCTCCATCACCCATAGTTAAAGGACGAGCACAAACCCACAAATTAATCGATACATTGCAACAACAATTGCCCTATTCCACTCCTCAAGAGTTCAATCATTTTCCTATGGAAACAAACGCTTCCTACTTTCTTGTAAAATCTCAGTGAACCCCGTTGTTTCTAGGGCGTTCACCCGTTGTTTCTAGGGCATTCTTGAATAGTCAATAGTTCCTAGCCTTTCATACATGTTTGATGTAAAAGAGTCTAGCAGTTTACTACTGATAAATTGCGCTTGGCTCTTGAAAACCATCACACACAAGAAGAGGTTCTTCTTGAAGAACCCTGTCTTCCAGGTCCTTTGAATCCATTGGGAAGTCAAGCCTCATGACTAAATGGCACGGGGTCTTTAATGAAGACCGCGTCATGGGATCAATGACGGATAGTTGAGGTCTGTGTTGCATTTATACGTCCGTATAACAAAAATTATACGTATAAAACGTCAATATATGCCGTATTTTCGAATTATTACCGAATAGCCGTATAAAACCGTTTTCGATCGAGATATTTTTCGATCGAAAAACTGTTTATATATACAATCGTCGTCGTATTTGATCGAAAAGCATTGTGGACTTTTTTGGAGTTTGGAGAGCTTGGAGCTTCTGAGAGTTTGACAAATAGCGACAGCGTCTTCGGTTTACAGTGGTTTTCAGGTAAATTTTTTAAATTTTCAGTAAATACTAACTTCTTTTTTGTGTTGTGCCAGACTTGTGTGGTGCAGTAGTTTCGGCTCTCACCACAAAGTTGGCTTGCAGGTCGTAGGCCACTTCGTGATGTGTAGCCATATGGCTCACTCTAGAGGTGTGTAGAATATAGTTTCCTTTCCCGTGGTGTGTAGTTATATAACTCACTCCAGGGAAGGCTTAGGGTAAATTTAGATTCTCACTCGTATGGTGTAGTAATATATCTCTCACCATAGAGATGAGTTAGGATTAGAGGTCGACTCGTGGAGTGTAGTAGACATGATGCTACACCTCTCACTTCAGAGTGGCCTATAAAATTTACAATCTTAAAGTAAATCATTATTGATTATTCTACATAGAAGCACAAAGATTAACGTTCGTCATTTTAAGAGTGTAGAGATGCATACTTTATGCCCTCTTCATCTTAATGCGACTTTCGTTATTTTTGTGCTTCTATTTCTGTAGTAACATCATTGTTCATCAGCAGATGACTTGGTGTTACTCTGAACGTAGATATATACAACAATTGATTTACATTTGAGATTGTTGAGCTGTTTGCTGATGGTTGTGTTGTGCGTTCCACACACTCCATTAGAAATAGCTTATAAAATTTACAATTTAGATTAAGTTTTTCTGTCATATGTGTTACATAGAAACAGAAACGTTACCACTCGTTATATTAAGAGTGAAGAGATGCATATTTTCATGCCCTCTTCATCTTAATGTGACATACTGGTTACTCGTGTGTTTCATATTCCAAAAGAACATCATTTTTCATCATTAAATGACTTGGTGTTGTTTTGGACGTAAACACATACGATAGGTAACTTACATCTGCAATTGTTAATTTATTCGCTGATAGTTGTGTTGTGAGTTCCACACACTTTATCAGGGATTAGATTGATAAAAACTATCAATCTATTTTACAACAGCATCCAGGACTTGTGCTGAGAATATCTCACACTAGCTGAGCTGTTCACATGTACGGTTTTCCAACCCTTTAGATGTAATTTCTTTCATCATCTCACACTTCTGCACATAGCAGGGTCCAGTTCTTATGCTGAGAGCATCTCACACTCCTGGCCTGTTTCTCTCTCTCTCTCTCTCTCTCTCTCTCTCTCTCTCTCTCTCTCTCTCTCTCTCTCTCTCTCTCTCTCTCTCTCTCTCTCTCTAGTTTAATTTTCATGGTCGATTCGCACAATGTGGTTTGTAATCATAAGATTTTCTCTTTAATTTGCAATAATTTAATATTATTTAATAAATTTGAATCATCGTTTAATATATATAGGGTTAACACTCATTATATAATAACTATGTTACTATGATGTACAATCTTTTCGTAAGATTCTTAATTTATAATTTTGTCATACAGATATGGCAGACACGAGGCTAGTGAAACATCAACGAAAGTTTGTTTCCGAAGTGATTGTGAGACACTTCCATTACACGTCAGAGGCAAAGATTAGGCGTTGTTTAAACCCTGTCGCTCCATAGCATTTTTATCAGCTTACAGAGACTCTAACCAAGTTTGTGTTTGAGCAGCTCCAGGCACAGTTTGCACTAGCTATTTTTGACATAGCCCTCCTGACATCAGGTGCTTTAGTAAACATGGTCAAACAAACCATTGGACAGATCATGAAAACCTTTCAAGAACTGAAAAATCCTGCAATTACTTCCTTGCCAAACATAGCTGAGCGCATACATCTTGTGAAACAGCTTTACATAGAGTTCAAGAGCAAGGAAAAGTTAGAAAGAGCAGCAAAGCGTGCAAGAGTGGAAGCTAGCTCTTCTGAAGCTGCTGTTGAACCAGAAATCATTCTTAGAACAGAGCCTGCAACGTCATCTGTTGCTACATTAGACCTCTCTCAGCTACCATCTATTTTACACCTTTTACCCGACACAACCGTCTTCAATATCCAAGCTCCACAGCTGGGAGAAGGAAGATGGGCACATGTGAAGCGTGTGGGTGTCACACATCCCACTTTCAAAGATCAAGTGTATGTTGCAAAAGTGTTCAAAGTACACTTACATGGGCCCACCATGGAGCAACAAGTCAAAGACGAAGCAACAATTTTGGATATTTCACATCGAGATATTATCTACCCTCTTGCCATGGTGCGCCACGTGGAGTGACCAATGCTCATTTCACGATTTTGGAATGGCGGCCATGTGGAGCAATGGATCAAAGAATGCACTGCAGACGGCAGCCAGTCTGTCATTTGCGATTACGTACTCACTGCAGGAACAGTAGAGCTATTCCAGGAGAATATTTTGCAGATCATCAATGCTCTCCTCCAAACTCTAAAGTATATACATACGCATAACTACCTCCACAATGATCTACACTCTCGGAATATGATGTTGCATTTTGGCGAAAAAGGTGTTTACGCCGGCATTGTGGATTGGGGTTCATGCACCAAAACAAATACGACAACCGGTTTTCCTCCTCTACGCGATATGCAGATAGAAACTAGAAAACAATATGAGAGAGATTATCCATGGGCATCCCCCGAATGTATATCTAGTAATCCTCCCTCCTGGACCAAAGCTATGGATATTTATTTCATGTGTCATACATGTAAACGCATTTTGAAGTGCTTACCAGAGCCCCAAGAACAAAGCAAGAGACATTTTTTGAGTAATGTACTTGCTCATCTTGAAACCGGCAAGCTCCAAAACCCCAAAACCCGGCCTAATGCTTTTGATCTCTCCTTATGTTTAAATGGTGCCCATAGAGTGGGTTACAACATTGTAATGACATCTGGCTTACGACCAGCTGATGATTAATGAAAACACAGTCTCATGATTTCATTACTGTTTTACTTTTGGTGTGAGATTTAATTGTATGTTTAATTGAACAAAATATCTATGTTTGTCATTCAATATACTGTCCAATGTCAAATTAATTGAATGGATATTTAAAAGTAATGACATGTTCACCTGATATGCAGATATGGAAGAAGAACTCAACCCCAAGTTCGAACTCGGACGGGTGCTGTGGCAACCCAATGCCCTCGCTGGGCACGCGTGTGCATTTTGTTGAAAACTAGATGTGTTTACATTTACTTGTCTGAGTTTACTCTTTGGATGTCCGAGTTTACATTTTCCAAATTCGACGATGACGCACATCTCTATTTTTGTGCATGTACTTCTCCTCCATGGATCTCATCTGTGGGGTGTCATTTAAGACCCCATGTTCTTTAGTTTGTAGGGAAGTCGAGTGTAGTTTTAAACGAATGTACTAGGTTGTAATGTAAAAGTATTCTAAAAGGAAAATCAAAGGTGAAGAGGCACTAAGGCCTACTAAGTTAAGGTGGGACAAAGGAGAGTAAGCTCAAATAAGTGCCTACAATCCTATGAAAATTTTGGTTGTGTTTTAATATAGAATTATATATATATTTTAAAAAAGTGGCTCTTATTGGTTTGCTTAAAATAAAATACTTTAAGTGAAAGATACCTTCAAGATTCTCTCTACCCTCATCGCTTAGCCCTCATTTCTTGCTCCAAAACCTTCTCCCGTCCATGTGTTGCCTTCCTACCTCTTGACGCATCCCTACAAGCCTGCAAATTTTCCTTTCCTTTGAACTTGCACCTAAGCTTCCCCCGCCATTAATGGACTTGTACCTATAGAGCCCTCCCCCCACATCATCTTCACTATGCCTATGGCGAGGAAGGACGCAAGAGCTGTAGAAACACACACACACACATACACAGAACAGAAGAAGAAGATATTTTATTCCCTTATGTCTTATGAAGTGTCCTTACCTCTACTTGCTGCGACGAGAGAGAGAGAGAGAGAGAGAGAGAGAGAGAGAGAGAGAGAGTTCTTTTATTGGGAGGCCGGCATGGCCTACACGTATCCTACCTCCCCTTTCTCAATCCTCTACCTCTAAATCTCCTCAGGTATCTTCTCTCCACTAATGGGCCAATTTTTTATTTTCTTCTAGTAGGTACCCCCTACTCGCAAATGGCTTATATATTACGAAAGGCCCGACTTAAATAATAAGATAAACGGTGCACAGTACACCTCATCATTTTGAAACAAAACAAAATAAAAAGATACATTAAAAATTAAAACAAAAGAATATTTTAATGCTCCCATCTTTATAAAAAAAGACAGATTTAAAAGCATAGACAATAATAAAACAGTTTAACGAAGTGATTTTTCTTTAAAAACCTTAAATGAGAGGATCATTTATCAATACCTTACATTGTGTTCGAGAAAGTCTTTTTGCCTAAGCGACGAGTTTCTTGCTTATACAGATGCAAACTCAAAATACTAGTATAAATTTTTAAATTTGCAAGTTGTTTGAACTATTTTCTAGTATATTTTATCGAGATTTTTGCCCCTTTACCACCCTTTGCAAATGGTAATCTCGATTTTCAACCGGTGGTGCACCCAAAGTGTGTCGACCCTAACAGAGGGCACAAGGAGTGGTGTGTATGCTAACAAGTGCATGGTAGAGTGCTAGAATAGATGGGAAGAGCCTGGGCAGGGAGGTGGAAGCAGGGATGTATACTTTAGGTGATTTTTAGGCCAAAAGGGCTCTAGAGAGGGCCTGACACAATGGTAGGTGAAGGAGGTTCAAAGTGCTTTTTTTTTTCTTGAGTATGTGGAGCTTGAGATGTTGAGCCAGCTGGTCTAGATGATTCATCAAACGGAGCCACGGTGTGCAAGATATGACGCTTTGAACCTGGAGGTGTTTGCAGATTAGAGACGGTCAGGGCAGGTGGTTCCAGGTAGAACAATACAATTTCAATAGATAGATTTGTAGTGCTTGATTTATGGAGCTTGTTGGTATTTTCAAATCGTCAATTGCATCTCGAATGTGAAAGATATGATCCGTCAAAGTTTCTTGGGGGGCTAGTTATGTGCTCAGTTGACCGGCTCAGTCGATGTGCCATATGGAGGTTTTTGAAGCTCGTCAAAGTTTGCAGAGGTAGTGGACACTATGAGGAGCTAACAGGAGAAGAATGTGTGTCAATCAAAGCTCATAGTGCGAAGTTATTGCTGGTGGAAGTTAACAGCTGGTGACGATAGAAAAGAATCTGGTCTTATTGTCGTGTTGGCGCTTGTCGTTCAAGGTCATTGGGTGATTAAAATGTGGTCGAGATGGTAAAAATAGATGCCAACAATATGAGGTATCAGATGCCCTTTGTGGCTCGGCAAATGGATCATCAAGCCGTGACTGGAAATGATTTGACAATGAGGGAAAAAAAGAGATTTTTTATGAGGTGATTGTGGAGTTTTGAGGCTACAAGGGGACAGTGACTACGGTGCCAGGGGTAGTGAGCTCACCTGCGGAGTCTAGCCAGAGAAACTCGCACTATAAGAGCTACAGAGCGCACATTCAGTAGGCATCCGCATATAGAGAGAGAGAGAGAGAGAGAGAGAGAGAGAGAGAGAGAGAGAGAGAGAGAGAGATCCCTTGCTCACGAGCGATGGCGGCTACTCTGGGGCGGCGCTGTGTGTGTTAGGTTAAGGCGGATAGGTTAGTGTGCCATTCATGGCATAAGCATGCTTGGAGAGGTTAGTGTAGAGCTTGAGAGAGAAACTATTGCACAATACAATATAGACTATACTTGCAAATGATAAAGCTTCATATTATTTAACAGAATGTGCCTCTATAGAGGCTTGTACAAATAGACATTCTTTTGACACAATGCACAAATACAAGTGGTTGTTCTTTACACAAAGGTTGTAAGAGGTTCTTCACATGGCTTGACACATGAGGTGGAAGAGTTTGTTCACACAAGAGATGCAACAATACCTCGCATCCCAAAAATCCTCCCCCATGTGGGTTTTGATTGCATATCACTCACACAATCCTTCCCTCAAAACACACTAGAGTGAAGTGCACAATTCACAAGCCTCCCCTTGAACACAAAGTTACCTCCCTAGACACAAAGTGTGTACGCATACAAAACATCAGGGTATAGGTACACACAAGCCTCCACTGGAACAAATAGAGGGTAAGGTACACAAGAGAGAATGCTTAACCATGTTTGGTTGTTGTTTGTTGGAGGATTTTCTCCCCTGCACAAATCTACAAAAGGTGTTGTACTTTGTTGTTGGTATTCTTGCCACACTTTGATGTTGTTGTTGTTGTTGTCGTAGATGTTTTGATCCAATGCAGAATGCAAAGGAAGACACAATGCACATATATGTGCAATGGAGGGAAAAACCGCGTCGAAGAAGGCCCTCAAATTATTTTTTCTATGCCTTTATCTTGATGTCGTAAGCTTCGTCGTGTGAGTGTCGATGTTTTCTTCATCCTTTTTCATGTTGATGTTGATTTTCTTCATTCGTGTTGGTTTGTTTTGACAAAGATGTAATCTCCATGGCAATTGGAGTTAAATACAGAGCAATGGTTTATGGTTGCAAAAAGATAGATCAAGCTCATGATTTGATTCAAAGCGAGGCCGAGAGCAATACATGGGGGGCCTTGGAGCGGGTGTCGGTGTGAAGAGGCTACAGTGTAGCAGGTAGCATGCAGGCGAAGTTGGCTGAGCAGGGGAGGTGAGGCCCGGAAGCGACTAGCAAACCTGATTGAGTGGGTTTGATGGTGAAGCCTGAGGCCGATTGTAGGTTGGGTTGGGAAAGTGCAGAAACCGCCAAGAGCCTCCAGCTTGACTCCACCTTTAATTTAAAAAAATCTTTGGCCTTGTTCAGAATGTGGTTCCCACCACAAAGACAAACACTCAAACACTCACACACACACAATGATTATAAGAGCTAATCCCCTTCAAATCCAGAGGTTAAGCAGGCCTTTGAAAACTTTTGCGTAGCACAATCAAAGACAAACACTCACACACAATGATTATAAGAGCTAGTCCCCTTCAAATCCAGAGGTTAAGCAGGCCTTTGAAAACTTTTGTGGAGCACAATCAAGAGCATAGAATTGTGAAATTGAAATGGGAAAAACATGCAATGAAGTGAAGCAAAAAACTAATACAAATAGAGTGTAATTAACCAAAAATTGAACTGATGAGGACTCAATTTTAGTAGCTAATTATGCAAATGCATGAATGCTTAATAATTACACATAAAATCTATCGCAATCTCCTCAAGCAAGGGTAGTGGCTCTAGGCATAAGCCATGAACGTGTCCAAAAACATCGTAGCTGGCAAATAGATTAGTGTTAATCTAAATGCAAATTCATAGAAATTGAATCAATTTTGTGAGAAAAAAGGGGACTCACAAAATCTAGCATAAGAGAGGATGCCTAGGATCTAATTAGATTAGGAAATGCTAATCTAGAATTAGCTATGATACCAGTTGTTAGGTTAAGGTGGATAGGTTAGTGTGTCATTCATGGCATAAGCATGCTTGGAGAGGTTAGTGTAGAGCTTGAAAGAGAAACTATTCCACAATACAATATAGACTATACTTGCACATGATAAAGCTTGATATTATTCAAAAGAATGTGACTTTATATAAGTTTATATAAATAGACAGTCTTTTAACGGAGGAGCACAAGATGTGGCTACCTATGCACAAATACAAGTGGTTGTTTTTTACACAAAGGTTGTAAGAGGTTTTTCACATAGCTTGACACATGAGGTGGAAGAGTTTGTTCACACAAGAGATGCAACAAAACCTTGTATCCCAATAGTGTGGGCACTTGCTAGTGTCAGTCGACGGTCGTGGGCGGTGTGCTATGGCCAGTTTCAAGGTGGGAGACAGTCGTCAAGAACATATGGTGCCGTAAATGCCCGGATGGAACGAAGGTCTTCTTATGGAAGGTGCTATGGGGAGCCATGTCTACTGCAGTGAAGGTCCTTGTCAGGGGAATTGGGCCAGATAGATGCTCGCAATGTAGAACGGTTTGTGAATACCTGTCTCACCTATTTAAGGAGTGTCCGACAATCTGTGGTCTTGCAAGCAAGATTTGAAAATGGGTCCAAAAGACCTGGAAATAGAATTCTACAAGAACGATCTCTTCTTGGGAGGGAAGACGTTGAAAAACCACACACTCCTCATTTCTACACAAATTATGAGGTACTCCTACTTTAAACACATTTGGAAGACAAAAACACAATCGGATCTTCAAGGACTCCCTAAAAGCGGCCAAGTTTGCGTAGTTAGTCCAAGAAAGCAGGGTAAGAAAACAAAGAAACTGAGACGAGTGGAAGAGAACCTTGGGGGCCGCAATCACATACGTGCAAACGCGATAGTATGGACGCATCTTTGGTAAAGGGGTGGCTCCCTCATCAACTAATGTATGAAGTGGTCAATGCTCGATACGAGCATGACATGAATATGTAATTCACTCACCATTGTGAGTTTTGTGTATATAAAAAATCAATGCTATGCATCAGATCACATGAAAAGAACAGTCCAATCAACAAAAGGAATGATAACAATTTCAAATGTTGGCTTAACTACCTAAGGTACCGGGTAATTTGTTATTTGAGGTGATGTTACTGTGACGCCCCAGAATCTGGGCGCGTTGGGGAGGGGACGTTTTGGGCCCGGCTCGGACGGGACCGGCTCGGGTCGGGGTGTTTCTTCAAGGAGTCCTGGCGCGGACGGCACCCGCTCAGGAGGGCCCGGCTCGGACGGGACCGGCTCGGGTTGAGGTGTTGCTTCAAGGGGTCCTGGCGCGGACGGCACCGGCTCAAGAGGGCCCGGCTCGGACGGGACCGGCTCGGGTCGAGGTGTTGCTTCAAGGGGTCCTGGCGCGGACGGCACCGGCTCAAGAGGGCCCGGCTCGGACGGGACCGGCTCGGGTCGAGGTGTTGCTTCAAGGGGTCCTGGCGCGGACGGCACCGGCTCAGGAGGGCCCGGCTCGGACGGGACCGGCTCGGGTCAAGTTGTTGCTTCAAGGGGTCCTGGCGCGGACGGCACCGGCTCAGGAGGGCCCGGCTCGGACGGGACCGGCTCGGGTCAAGTTGCCTTCACAGGGGCCCGGCTCGGGCGTGGTTGCGTTCCATGGGTCGACGGCCGTTTGCGTTTCGCGGGTCTTCGCGGGTCTTGCGTTCCGGGTCCCTAGCCCCACGTAGCCTCAGGCTCCGCCGCACTGACGGAGGGTCATAGCGTGCCCCGGGGAACCTTGCGTGGAGTCCCCACGGTGCGCGAGTGCGTGGAGTGAGGCTACAGTGTCTAGGTGGGGGGTCCCCTCCCGTGGCCGTTCTCGGGAGGCTCATACCCCTTATAGTTACAACTCCATGTCATGGCCACACATACCACACACGCCCTTATTGTTATTTGGAGGGGGGTAGCCTCGTGACTAAATGCCACGGGGTCTTGAATGAAGACCTTGCCATGGAATCAACGGCAGACGCGGGAATCCCAAGGCAATCGGACGGTGAAAAAAAGCGACGGAGGCTCACCTCTTGGGATTCAAACCTAGACGAGCATTGTGGGAGCCCAAAGAGCTAATCGTGTGCGCGTGTTCAATTCACTAAAATGGATGTGTGTTCACGTATATTTATGCTTGTCTGAGTTTACACCTCGCCTGTGCAAGTTTACAAAATATATTCCAGTTTACTTTTTAAACATTGAATGATTGGGCGTGCCTCTGCTTTTATGCATGCTGTTCTCCTTCGGGGGCCCCATAGCAGGGTTTCCATTCAAGGACCCGTGTCATTTAGTCCCGAGGAGGGTAAAACAATTGCACCCATTTGGGTTACAGTTGGCTCAACCTCTTTTCCAAAGTTGGCTCAACCTCCTTTTGGAAAAGGCAATAATTTGCATTGTGATTTTGTGGATTGCATGTGCACGCTGCAACCTCATATTCTTCCACATTTTCAAAAGTCTTTGAAGTTTTAAAACCTTTCCATGTCTAACATTAAGTTTCACTGCTGAAGAGCATGAAAAGAAGCTTTTTTCTTTTAAAGCTTTTCACGTACGTTTTTAAGACTTTGAATTTTTTATTCTCTCATAGCTTCTGCTTTCAATTTTTTCTTCTTTCAAATAGGAAGGGCTACACAAGTGGTTGTCCAAATGCACCAACTCCGTATATTTATTTTAATTTTTTATTTAAAACATCACATATCTTATGCATGTGGCTACATGAGTTTTTTTGGTGGGAGGGGTAATCCTCACCACCATCAGTTTGAGGGGGATAGTTGGATTACAATTACCCCCTCCAGTGCAGGCCTAATTCTCTAAAGCTTGTTTCATAAAAGCCAACAAGATTATCGTTCTCTCCTCTTCACAAATCTCTTTCTCTCTCTCTCTCTCTCTCTCTCTCACTCTCACTCACACACACACACACACACACACACACACATTGTACACATACATAACACGCACATACCACCCAATGTCTGGCGGTTCAGCGTAGACAAAAAGGTCTCTCTCTCTCTCTCTCTCTCTCTCTCTCCACATCCCAATGTTTGGTAGATGAGCCTAGACATAAGTGGAAGAGTTCCCTTATGACTCTTGCGTGGTGGGATTGACATCAAAAAGACCTGCCAACTGACAAAGTAAAAGTGGAATGTTGGCTTGCCTAGGACCTTGCAAAGCTAATAGCGTTTGTGAATATAGATGCTCCTTAGATTATATTTATGAATGCTTTAGGCATATAGTTTTTGAATGAGGCATGTTCAATAATTGGCTCACTTGGTGGCTCTCCTTTGCTGGGTTTGAGTAGGCTCACATGAAAAGCATTGTGTATGAGTGAGTGGTTGGGCAACTTGAGCTCATTGATAGGCTTCAAGATTTGGAAAGGACCATAGTATCTCTTTATTGGCTTAGCATAATACTTTTGAAGGCTCGTAGGATTTTTGCCGATCGTTTTCCTTAATCGAGCCTTAGAGAACTTAAGTAAGAGCCAATCATTTTCTTTGCGCGTTACGACCCTTTTGTGCTTGTTAGCAGCAGCTTTTTGCCTTTATTGAGAGATGGATATAGCTTCCTTAATCTTTTGAAAATATTCTTGAAGGTCACGGCTATACTTATCGGCAGCGAAGATCTTCCTATATACTTTAAGTAGCAAGGGACTTTTAGGTCTTACCTCTATTATCTCATGAGGTGCTTTTCCCATAGAAGTATGTATAGTATTATTGTAGGCATACTCTATGAGAGGTAAGTACTTTTCCCATTGTGAGCATTGATCTACTTCTGTAACATAAGTCTTTAGTAGATTGAGTATCATAAGACTTGCTATCTCACTTTCGCCATCCGTTTGTGGGTGATAGGCCGAAGAGAAATTCAATCTTGTTCCTAGATTTTCAAAGAGACCTTCCCAAAAATTATTGGTCATTCTAAGATCTCTATCTGACACAATGGATGTTGGTCCATGGTGTTTGAAAATTTGTGATACGAAGAGAGTTGCCATTCTTAGCAGTCCATACATACTTAACGTTCTTCTTAGTTAATTCATGTAGTGGTCCTACTACTTGAGAGAATTTTTCTACGAAGTGTCTATAGTATGCTCATTTACCAATAAAGCTTTTTAGCTCATGCAGACTCCTTGGGTAAGGCCATGCTTTTACTACCTCTAACTTTGATGGATCCATACGGATACCATCTTGAGAGATAATATGACCTAGGTATTGAAACTCTCGAAGAAAAAAATCGCTTTTCTTTTGGTTGAGAAAAAGCTTGTTCTCCCTCAATGCTTGAAAAATCACTTGGATATGTTGCTTATATTTCTTATGTTCTTCCAAAGACCTGGAGAAGATGATGATATCATCAAAGAACACTCTAGTAAATTTGCGATAGGGTCTAAATTTTTTCTCCATGAGACGATTGAACGTGGTCGGTGCATTCATCAAGCCAAAAGGCATAAAGACCAAACATTTTGCGAAACATGGTCTTTAGGATATCTTCATCCACTATCCTTATTTGATGATAGCCACTTTTAATCTCAATCCTATTGAAGTAGGTAGAGCCTTGTAGCTTATCAAACAGATCTTCTACCCGAGCACAGGAAATTTGTTTTTGATATAGTGATATGATTTAGTGCTCGATAGTCCACACATATACGGTATGTACTATCTTTATTTTGCACTAAAAGAACTGGAGAACAAAAGGCAGAAGAGCTACGTCTCACCATCCCTTTGTCAACCAATTATTGTACTTGCCTCATCATCTCCTCTTGGTGAGCTTGAGAAACTCAATAGGGAGGTTTGTTAGGCGGTGAGCTTCTTGGAAGTAGCTCAATGTGATGGTCATCGTCCCCTCGTTTTGGAGGTATGTCCATAGGGATATCATCAATGAGCACATCTTGGAATCCTTTTAGAAAATTAGAAAAGTCTAAGTCTTCTTGATTCCTACCATTTATATTTGATGAAACATTAGCATCTTTTAGAGACTCTTTGACAAAAATCATGTATGCATAAACACATCTCTTCATTGATTTATCATAATCGGGAGGATTTACAAGTGGTATACTACGAACACACTCAGTAGCATCTATATACATGTTCTTTCCCTTGTAGGTGAAGTAGATTCTCCTTTCACGGAACTTCAGGTTGGCAGCCATGCGATCAAACCATGGCGCCCCTAGGATAGCATCCTCATGTTGGAGAGGAGAGATAAAAAAGTATTCTTTGTTGACATAGCTTTGTACATGGAGCCTCAACTTCCCAATCAAGGGAGTAACGAAGGCTCGCTGTCCCTTGAAAGTAGTGTCGACCGTTACAGCATCTCCCATCTCTCAAAAGCTTGAATGCCCAGCTTGGTGGCCAACTCCGTTGATATGAAGTTGTGAGTAGAGCTAGGGTCAAAAAGATGAAGGCATCATGCTCTCTTACCTTTTGCCAAGCATAGGAGAGAGGTGCACCTTTGCAATTAGCATCCTATTTTGGAGCTTCAATTGTGGAGTCTTTAGGAGTCTCATTGCAAACATTCTTCTTGGGGCAAGAACGATAATCATGTCCTTGCTCCCCACACTTAAAACATGTATGGTCTTTAAAGCTTCAAGATCTTCATAAGAGAGTTTGTTTTTGCCTTTGTAAACTCCCTTCTCCTTGGACCAATTGTTGTTCTTGAAAGTGCCTTGGGAAGAGTTTTGGGCATTGGTTTTCCCCTTGGCATCACCTTTGTCTTTATTTTCCATGGGCTGGAGATTCCATCTAGCCCCTTGTTGGAAGTTGATACACAAAGCAACCATGGTGTGGTGGATTACTTTAGTGATAGAAACAGGCCGTTGAGAGCTGACATGCTCGGCTCTTCACGTAATCCCGCACAAAATTGCTGCTTTTGCAGACAAAGTCTATCTTTTGGAAGACACTAGCCTTGAAATATAAATTCCAAAACTTGTCTACATACTTGTGGATAGACTCATGATATAGAAGCTCAAGCTGTACCAATGTGTAAGCACTTTTTTCTTTGTATCACTTGGAAGGAATAGTTGCATGATGGAAAATCGTAGAGTTTTCCATGTCTTTGGAGATTCATTGTTGCCACAAAGTCTAGCCCACTATCGACGAGCCGATTTTTGGAAGTGCATAGCTACATGGCGTAGCTTGGAGGACTCTATGAAGCCCTTGTCTCCAAAGGCCACATCAAATTGTTGGATGAAGGCCAACACTTTGTCAGTAGCACGAAAGGTGCCATTGTAGGTGAGAAAAGAGATACTCTTTCCTCCCTCTTTGAACTTCTTTATCTTTTGTGACCTTTGCCATGCAGGGTATGATTTGTGATGTACTCCCCTCCTATATTCTCTAGGAGAATAGCCATAGCTTTTCTCAAAAGAGGAGGAAGGTGAAGAAGAAGGAAAAGAGGGTGACCTTTTTATTATCCTTTTCTTCCTTTGTTTCCTCTCTTCCCTTTCCGGGTGATGAGGAGAAGGAGTGTGTGTTAATATTTTCCTCTTGAGAGGAGTTGGCGATCGTCTAGACCGCCATCTTCGTGGATCCACATCTTCAAAGGACCTTAAAGTTTTATTGCTTTCTTGCTCTTTGGATTCCTCCTCTCATATGGGGGAGAGTCTTCTTTTGGGGGTCTCTTCAAGAGGCCTCCTAAGATCTCTCTTCTCTTGGAAAGGTAGGGAAATCCCATGAGCGCGAAGTTGTTGAGTAACTTCGGCTTGCAAAGCAGGGTTTCCCATAGCTTGCTGCAACCCAATATTGACAAACAAGGGGGGATCATCATTAGCACCTTCATGTGCAAAATCAAAGCTATCAATGTTCATTCTACTCTCTTGGTTATTGTCAGCCATGTTAACAAAATTTGTGTACGTACTTAGTGTATGCTTTGGCAATTCATAAATTTAGTTTCCACTCCTCTTAGCCTTTGAAAAATGGCTCTTATAAGTACCTACACCCACGACTCAAAGTGGTTAATTATAGAGAGTAGTAGAGTGCGTCTAATATTGCTGAGTTGCCGAGGGATAGCTCCTTTTTGACTTCTTATGGCTCAATAATGGTAAATCCATAGGAAAATCTAAAAGACTACATTATTAAGTCCAAAGCTCCCGAGGTGTGCATCGTATCCCACATAGTGGGCTCAAAAAAATCAATAATAGATCCCAGTTCCACTTACCCTAATATAATTCAAAAAATCTACCATTTATAGACCTCTCTCATTAAGCAAGAAAAGAGAAACCAAGTGCTCTGATAGCAATGTAATGGAATACTCCTATTAACTTGAGATTAGCGGAAATTAGAGAGAGTATTTTTGTGAAATTACTTTCTGAGAATAGTGGGTGAACAATAATTGATGGTAGCAACATAAACACAGAATTTAATTAACTCAGCATGAAAAATACTATTGCAAGAGAGAGAGTTTAGAGAACATGACAACAGTTGAGGACCAGATTTATGTGGAGCCGGTCCCCCCTCCAATAGGCATTTGTATTATGGTTTCTCCCTTCAAGAGAGACTTGTTACAATACAATCCTTGTGTTCCTAATGACCTAGGTGATGCAATGAATATGAAAAGCTTCATGCATCACGAGCATCACATAAAATTTGTGGAAATCATTAACTATCCAAAGCCTCAGTCCCAAAACCTCAAACACCTTTGAAGGTGGAGAGAGCTAGCAGGGAATGAGGGTAGGGAAGAGGAAGAAGAAACATTCCATAGGAGAAAGAACTAGTTCCTCACTTATCATCTTGGAGAAGATGACAAGCTTAAGAATTGAAGCATGGCTCTTGGTTGGATCTGCATTCTATAACCAAGAGTGTTGGTGTAGGCGCTCAACCTCTCTACTTGCTTGGAGAAGGAGAGGGAAATCTTGCACTTTGCACTTTGCACTTCACACAATGAAAGTGTGTGTGGGAGAGTATACTCCTCAAGAAGGCCCACTACTTGCTTTGGTTGACCCCCTATTGTCACTCATGCTTGAAGCTCATTGGACCCCTCCAGGCCTAGCCAGTCACACAAGCAAGAGTCATACCAAGAAACAAGTGTAGCCTTGGGACAAGTGTCCCCCTTTCCCCTTGGAGAGAGAGGCTTGATAAATGCTAAAAAAATTAATTAAATCCATTAAATTATCATTGGACTCCTTGGAAGGCCAACCAATAGGCTTTAGGCACACCATGAGGATAACCTAGCTAGGGTCTTGACATGCGTCCTACTTTCCCTTATGGGCAAGGGGTGCCCTTTGGGAGAGAGAGTGGTCAAGAAACCACCCCCCTTCTTGCATGGCTCTTCCCCTCCTTGTAGGGATTTACTTTAAATTTTGTTCCACCTCAAGCCCCTTAACCTTGGGCCTAGTCATCACCAGAAGCTTGGCCCTTAAGCCCCTCAAGCTTGGGCTGGGTTCTCACCTCAAGTAGAGCCCTATCATCTCAAGCATGACAAGCACCCCAAGCATCTCAATCATCAAGCACTTTAAGAATCTCAAGTATCTCAGTCATCAGGCATGACAAGCACCTCATGCTTGGGTTGGGTTCCCACCTCAAGCACAACCCTAGCTTATCTAAGGTCAAAGGACTTTTAACACTAGCTATTGGAATTCTTTAATGAAGCTAACCCTAAGGTCTTTATGCTCCAATGATTATCCTTGCTCTTTGTTAGGCCATCTCTCATTTGGGCCCCTTTACCAATGGCCACATGTTGAGATAGATCTATAAGCACATGTCTATATCCTAACCCTTGTTCCCGTTTATTCTCCCACGTTAAACGATTAGTTACTATGAGAAAATCATTTGTGTTGGTTAGATATTAGATTTTATGACATCACCTACCTTTACCAAAGTTTTAGTAGTAGCCCTAGCCCAATGATTTCGTGTAGAATGACTGCAAGGTATATGTTCTCCATACTCATCCTCATGAAGTCTGACATGCTTTACCCGTCTTGGAAGCTCATTGTTGTCCACTATGCTTCCCCATTCATCTTCACCTAGTTATTCTTCATTAAGAGTGCCCAAAATAGCTTCAATTTTTTCATAAATACTATGCACCCCTTGTGACCTAGTTGGGTCATTTTTAGTCCCATACAATATTTGGCGCTTTCTCTTCATGAAATCAATGATGCTATCACGAAATTCCCGTTTTGCTATACCTAGGATCTCACCTCCACCCTACTATTTAGAATGTGCTCCTCAAGTACCTCCTTCACATTAGTTGCCTGGTCAATATCAAATCTCAAATTATATGAAGGACCTCGTGCTTTTCTCGTCTTTTTCTCCTTCTCGGCCTCATCCATTGATACATAGGGTGGGGTATGAGGCACTCTTGAGCTAGACTCCTTTCCGTTTGGTACCTCTGATCTCGTCATCCTCTTTGAAGTTCCTGCCAACTCCTCTTCCTCTTTCGCTTTTCTTCTACAAAAGACTCACTATTGTGAGATTTAGCTATGTATGCATATACTAAGAGGGAATCTACAGGGTCTTCCTACCCAGTAGTCTTTTTGATACAATTTCCCACTTGACACAACTGTTGATATGCAAATCGGGGGGTGCACTATGTAATCATGTCAATATATAAAATGAGTTCAAAAGGAGGGGTTTTGAAATGCTAAAATTCTAGGCAATTTAATAGAGATACATTAAAATAAAGGGTTTTATATTCAATTTTGGAAAAAAATCGTAAAATAAGGGGTCATTTTATTCATTCAAACATGTTAAAAGAGGGTGTTTTTTAATACCCCGCGAACGCACGTTATATAGGGGGGTATTGAACGGTGCACCCCCCGAGATACACAAATTTTCCTTTATTTGTTGTTGTCATGGCATACAGCCAAAAGGTCCCATTCCTACTAGAACCTTCAACTAGGTTTTCCCGCATTTTGTTCTCAATCTACACACCGTAAGTCAATGCTTCAACTACACTCGCATGGTGTTCTTGCAACATCTCTTCCATGCTTTTTTTCATACCACCTCTTCCATATTTGGTCTTTAGAGGCAACCCTATTTCTCACAAGTGTATCAGACCATCCTTCCAAAAAACCACATTTTTTACTTGGCTTCAGCAAACTCCTTGCACTCATTCCTGACATGATCAAGACTGTCACACCACATACAGTTTTGACTCCCACTTCCTCTCTGTGGACCACCTTGTCTCCACCAGGAGGTTAAACCTTTATCTTCAAGCTTCACATCTTTCAAATTGATGTTCAATTCCTGGACCCCCTTTACAAACTCATCCATGGACGGCTCCTCTAGCTTTGGAATCTTTTCCTTTATGGCACAAGAACGTCTTTATCCTTTTATCCCACATCTGCATTCATTCTTATCAATTTATCCAATCTTTTTTGTCGTTTCACCACCATATTGACTACTTCCATCACTTTTTTCCAATTTGATTTCAGTCCTAACTTCACTGCGGGATCCTCAAGGAGATCCACTAAGATCTTTTGCAATTTGGGTCTGCAATCTGCACAAAAAGTTATACTTTCTCCAAATTAATAGTAGCACATTCGGTTGCAGATAATTGGCCAAATCTCTTTTCAAATTCTCTTAACAATTCAAAAGTAGAAAGCCCTTTATTATGTTGCTACACCCACTTGAAAACACTCTTCTTTGTAATGTGCTCCTTATCTTCAAGAAAATATTCATTTTTGAGAGCTTGTTTAAACGCTTCCCACGTAGCACCATGTGCAATTTTCAGTTCCTCAATCCGTGCACGTAATTCAGGCACGACATTGAGTGCAAAATTCTCCACTGCAGTAGTGTGCTCCTCTGCTCCCTTTTCTTCCATAACCTGGTCATATACTTTGCAAAATTTGGAAATATTATGTCCTTCAAATTGCCCCAATTTATTTGTCATTGTTTGTCTAGCTTTACAAATCCGAGCTTCCATTTCCCTTTCCAAATTTTGAGTCATTATTTGCTGATGGTGCAGATGTTGTTGATGCATAAGTGCAACAAATTGCTACATTAAATGTTGCATACCATTATCTTGGCCTGCCGAGATCGCTACTTTCGTCTACCTCAGTCTTGTTTCACATCAGGTACCAAAAAATGTTAGAGTATGCGTCTCTCCAGGGTCGATCGAAAAAGTGCCGGTGTAGACGGAGAAGCAGCCGAGGTGCAAACCTAGGGAAACCTATGTAGTTAGGAGCGTTTTTAGTGCTAGTAAGAGCGTATAGTGACATTGAAAGAGATATTGAAAAAAGAAACCACAGATCAGAATAGAGTTAATGGCTAGAATCCAAATTAGACAAGATATCAACACTTAATTGACACTGGCAATCAACAAATGTTTTCATTATTCTGATATTTAGAATCCTTGATACAAGTCGGTTACATACATCAACCTTGGTATGCCCATTGATTTGCAATCCCCTATTTAGGTAGCCCAAACCCGATAAAAACAATCCATAACCGCCAAGTAAACTTCATCCTCTTTAATTCCTTTGCCTATCAAAATTTAGAAGAAAAATTCCCTTCCAGTCTGTGCTCGGACGAGATTCGCCTGCCTTCTATAAATTGCCCAAGTCTTCTCTCCTCAAGGTCAATAGAGAGAGAGAGAGAGAGAGAGAGAGAGAGAGAGAGAGAGAGAACAAAAGTGGGAACTCTGTCCTCCTCTTCTTCCCTTGCTTATACCCTTCCCTTCCGTCTCTCATTGATTCTTCCAAGCTTTTGTCGAGGGACAGATAGAGAGAGCGAAAGAGATCAAAAGAGCCGAGCTCTTCCTCCTTCCTCCTTGCTTTCCCCTCCGATCCCCGTTTTTCCCTTCCTTCCCTCTCACGCTATGCCTTTCTTCCCCTTCTCCCGACTCTTCCCAAAAAAAAAAAAAAAACCTCAAGTCCCAAAATTCGGGGGCCCTCTTGGGCATGTGTCCTCCCCTTCCTATTTTCGGCCACCAGTTTCTATTTTTGACTCCCAATTTGCATGTGAGGGCCCCCCTTAATATATGGCTTTTCTTGGACTTCACCCTACCGCATGAACAACTCACTATGCGAGGCACCAACGGCGCCATGAGTGATCTCACATGTAATCCTCAAAAAACTTGGGCGCGTGAACTCCCTCAAATCTGGCACCTACAGCAGCAGGTTATGCCGCCCACTATGCGCCACCTGACGCGAGCGTGCCGCCCAAAACTACCCCCACCACCAGACACTGCCGCCATGGCTCACCACGTATGGTTGTCTTAAGGAACTCCTTTGAGATGCTTGCTGGGAGGAACTCCTTGTGTATAAATAGCTCGGATCTCTGCCTTTTGCCCTTGCATGTGGGTTTAACCCATTTGCCACATGGCAGCACTGGACATCTTGCCCTCCAAACCCCCCAAGCTCACAAAAACTCCAAAAAAACCCGTTAAAAGGAAATTTCTTCCTGCAAGTTCCCTCACTTGCCAATTTTTGTACAAGGTTCCAATTCTTGAACTACAAAACGTCACTGAAACACACCATTCCTGACTTTATTTTGTTCAAACTTGGACATCTTTGGGATTCACAAGCCCTCCAACCGAGCCTATCAAAACGGGAAAAACTCACCAGATGTCATCCCATCGGCGATTGCCGCCATCCTCAAGCTTGAGTATCTTGCTCGTCCGGACCCATTTAACGCATTGTCACCTCCTATGTCCTTCGTATGCCGCATAGATGCATGCAATATCTAGCGAACCTCAAAAAACATCAGGTGGGCGGTCAAACCGGCTTAGAACCGACCCCAGACAAAATCTCATCTGGCAATAACTCCAAATGACGTTTTGAAAAGACCGACGTGCTAGATATGATGAGCACTTCAGGCCTATGCATTCGCTTTACCTCTAATGCTCCATCTGCAAACAACTGCCCAATCCGGTACGGATCTGCAAACACCCCCAACTTCAAACCCAAATATCTTGCACTCTATAGGTCTATTTGATAAGCCATCTGGACCACTCCTTCAACACTTTTGGCTCTGCGTTTCCAAATTAAAAGCCAACATCTTGATCCTCCTTCACCTACCACCCTATCAGGCCCTTTCTACAGCCCTTTTGGCCTATAAAACCCATTGTGGCAACATCACTTACAACTCGACTTGCAGGCAACAGATCCATTTCTAGGCACCAAAACCCACATTTAGCATACATCTTAGTCCTTTTACTGACACAACACTTGTTAACATTGTTTGTAAGTTTGGCAAAACCTTTAATATGTATGCAGATTTGTATCTTTCGCCCCGTGTCTGCGAAGCAGCACGACAATGTCCTACTTTTTATTTAGAGAGATTATTAATAACGAGTCAGTTAGTGGTGAAGTTTTCAAGGAAGGGTGGTTGAACCCACATGTTCAAACAAAATTAAGGCGAACAAACTTGCATACCAAGCTCAATAGTCCAAGCCAAATGCTGTGGAAATTTATCGATCCTTACTAAAATGAGATCGGCGTCCCAAGGGGAGATGTCGAATTTGAGAATAATTTCATTCCTAGAAAACCACCTGTGTTCATAGTTATCCACAAATCAGCCCAAACACAGATGCCTTTGGAGCATGCCTTGAGAGTGGTGGGTTTGTGAAGCTCATCTAAGAGGGGAATATGGGAAAATGGAGTGGATTTGGTAAATAGAATCCGCCTTGATGCCCCTCTCTCTCTCTCTCTCTCTCTCTCTCTCTCTCTCTCACTCTCACTCTCTCTCTCTCACACACACACACACACAAATTCGAAGCCATGAAGGCTCACTTCAACATTTTAAAACAAAGAAAATAAAAGGAAGTCAAGTGAGGTTTTAAATGAACGTACCAAGTTAATTTGTGAAAGCAACAAGAAAAAAGCAAATGTGGCCACGATTTTGGAAGCAGCTCGAATTAGAGGGTATCTGATCAGATACCACCCCGAAACCAAAGGAAAAGGAAAGTGTCCGTGATAAAGAGACGTGGGGAGAGAGCCGCGTGTCACAGGCTGCTTGAGAGGTGCTGATTTTTTTGCAGGTGCCTAGGCGGTGACTTTTGTAGAGAGAGAGAGAGAGAGAGAGAGAGAGAGAGAGAGAGGCACGTCCATCGGCGAGACGCATTGCCTGCACGCTCTGCCTTGGCGTCTGCGACCACTCTCAGGGCAAGAGACGGAGGGATCGCACGACTGCCCATTGTCTGCGATGGAGCAAGGTGTGAGGGCATGGCGCTGCTGGGGGGGCCTGGTTGACGCATGAGGTGGGCAGAGCCACAGACGAGGCGTGGGCGATGCTCCAGGCCAGCGTCGGGCGAGCAAGAGGACCAGAGAAAATGTCCATGGTGCGTTTCTTTTTTTCACTCAGCTCTGGAGTCTGTAAAAGGATGGAGCTAGTTAGAGGCAACCGACGGATGTTGGAGGGGGCCAGGTGCAAGCATGGGTAAAGGGCGACCGGACTACACGCTGATGGGTTCTCTCTCTACAATGAGGCGAGTGGGAAGCGGAATACGTTCAATGCGTGCATCGGCTCTAATCACAATGCTACTGTTTAAAGTTAAAAAGCAGAAGGAATCTCGAGCGAAAAATAATTAATTGACGCTTCATTAGACCCAGAAAGTCTAATGAGGCCTCTATTACACTCTCCTACTTGCTCTACTTTCACTTTTCAATACATAGTATCTTCTCAAGATGCTTCAGCATCTCGAATTAGCTTCAAAAGCATCCTTAATCCCTAGGATTTGACCTCTTTCAATACATAGTATCTTCTCAAGATGCTTCAGCATCTCAAATTAGCTTCAAAAGCATCCTTAATCCCTAGGATTTGACCTCAGCAGGTAGACACTAAAAAGACAAGCTTAACCACTAGGCTATTCGCCTTGGCTGCCCTTAAGGCTCCCTTAAGCACTTAAAAAAACAATTTACCGCCCGCCCCCCCCCACCCCCCCCCCAAAAAAAAAAAAAAAAACTAATTAATTAATGGCTTGCAAAAAACTCGTTTTGGCTGCTTACTAGAAGGACCCATTTTCAATATGAATGGAAGGCTTACAAGAATTCACGATTTCTCCTTGTCCTTAAGACATGTTTTAGCATTTTAACGAGAGAAAATTTCAATGCTATACATCATCCCACATGAAAAGGTTAGTCCAGTCAACAAAAGAAATGATAGAAATTTCAAACGTCTGCTTAACTCTCTTCTTTTCTTAACCTTGTTTCCAAAAGCCAACAAGATTATGGATCTCTCCTCTTCACAAATCTCTCTCTCTCTCTCTCTCTCTCTCTCTCTCTCCCCCCAAAAAAAAACCAATGTTCGGTAGATAGCCTAAACATAAGTGCACGAGTCCCTTTATGAGTCTAGAGTGGCGGAATTGACATCAAAGGCCCTTTGCAAGTGTTGGAAATAGGTTGCAGAGAAACACACACAGCTTGGAGAGGACAAAGAAGCTCAAGGAACACAACAGAGAGTATGCATCGCTTAGTGCACAATGAAATATAAGTTTTCCCTAGAATGATGGGGGTATATACAATGCACGGGGAAATTGAAACCTCCTAATGAGGGAAAAAATGTCCCGACGGTCCTAAGTGAGTTCACACACATCACTACCACATAAATATGGGAACAAATCCTCCCTGGGAGTGATGCAGTGAATGAGGGTTGTCACATAGAGTATAAGGAAGTGCCGTGCAGTGAGGACATGATCAGACCACAAAGGGGAGCAAACCCAAAGCTTTGCAAAAAGATTCAAACTTCTCAAGATACAATGCCTTGGTAAAAAGATCTACAAAGTTGTCCTATGTCTACATATAAGCCAAGTTTATCTCTCTTATTGAGAGTCTCTCTCTAACATAGTGATAATGCATCTCATGTTCTTTGTGCAACCATAAAAGACTGGATTCCTTGCAATTGCCAATGCGCTCTGACTATTATTATAGATGATGTTGGAAATCTGAGCCATGTACAATCAACCATAGCTATGAAGACTTCTCTATACTTAGCCTCACAACCTGAAGTCACCACAGTAGATTTCTTCTTGATAGACCATGATATGCATAAACTGATGAGCATCAACCAAAAACAACTCATAGACACGTGCGTGTCCTAACAACCATTGGGATACAACAACCCAAGATGTAAAGTGCTACTCAAGTAGCGGAAGATCCTCTTGATAGCTTGCCAATGCTTAGAATCTGGGCTATGACGGCAATGATCCCACATGGGATATAACAATCCAATACGTTAAGTGCCACTCAAGTAGCGGAATATCCTCTTGATAGCTTGTCAATGCGTAGACCCTGGGCCTCGTATTGCATACATAAATAAGACATCCAACAACAAAGAGTGGCATCGGCATGATCACCAATCTCATGAAGACTCAATTTTAATCTTGTTTCCATGGGAGTAACAATAGGTTTGTACTCCTCAAGTCTAAACTTACATAGCAAAGTTTCTATGTAGCTTGTTTGGCACAAGGCAATACCACCATCACACTACTTAAACTGTATGCCCAAGTAATGATGCAACAGTCTCAACACTTTCATCTTGAAATGAGCATTCAAATCAGCCTTAAATTCAACAATATGTGTCTCATTTGGTCCAGTGATTATCAAATCATCCACATAGAGAACAATGATGAGAAGTACATCACCCTCAGACTTTACATGCAAAATGCTTTCTCTTGGACTGTTTCAAAATCCTCATTTAACCAAATGAGTGTCACCTTTCTCATATAAAGAACGAGGAGACTGCTTCAATCAATAGAAAGCTTTTTTACATTTTCACACTTTATCTTCTTCTTCTTTTATGATAAAACCGCAAGGCTTTGTTACATAAATTTCCTCAAATATATCACCATTCAAGAAAGTAGTAACGCTGTTTGATTTATGTACATCCCATCCAAAATGAGTTGCCATTACAAATAGAAAAAACATAGTAGTCATGCAAAAAGTGGGAGAAAAAGTCTCTTCATAATCTATGTCTTTTTGTTGTTCATAACCTTTTGCAATAAGTCAAGCCTTATAGCGATAAATCTCACCGTCTGGCTTATGCTTCAACTTGTGACACCAGTTTGTACCAATGGCCTTTCTTCCAGGAGTCAAATCACCATGGGTCATTTTCTATACGTACATCATATTTTGATTGCATGGTAGCCATCCAGTTTGTAGAATTTTGTGGCTTCATCAAAAGGAAGATGTTCCCCTTCATCACATAAGATAGAAATAGCCAAAGCATAACAATCGGATGCATAAGATGCAGAGCCAGAACCTAACGAGTCTGACTAGACAAAGGTGCATCCAATTTAATGTCACACAAAGTATGCACCAACCTCTTTGGCATACGTCTAGCCTCTTCATTCTCATCTCTTTCCACATCAAGTACATCATGTACATCTACATCATTAATAGGATGATCCGTATCATTTTAAAAAACCCCTGTAGGTTGTATATTTTCAAAAAACCCCATAGCTTGCTGTATATTTGCCTCATTCAATCTACATTCAAGTTTCCATAGGTAAAAAGAGGTAGCAAACTATCATAAATGTCCTTTGAGCTTACATTACTGTCTCTCTACATGACAACAGGGGCTGACTAGAATCTTCCACAAGCATATATCTCATAAAACCAAGATACGTTTTGTTTGTGTTGATAGTACAACCTATAACCTTTGCTTTCAGTGCTGTAGTCAGCAAAAATGCCTTTAACACCCTTATCATCCAGTTTTTTGTGCTCTATTTGTGGCACCAAAGCATAATCTAAACAGCCAAAAATTTGCATGTGATCAATGGATGGCTTTCTATCATGACATGGTTCATAAGGAATCATAGACATCAAAGCTTTTGTGGGATGTCCTCAAGCCAAAACAAATGTGGCCAGGCTTGACTATTGACCATATTACATTGTGCCATCTCTGTAGGCGACTTGGTTTTCCTTTCAGCATCAATATTTTATTGAGGTGTATACGACACTTCATATTTGTCTTTTATCCCAGGACTAGCCAGAAATGCATTAAACTCATGAGATATATATTTCCCCCTTGATTTAAACGGAGGGTGCCCACAGTACATTTAAAGACATTTTCACCCATAGCCAAAATTTTCTTGAAGCACATAAACACTTTGGACCTAGCTTTAAGAGGATACACCCATGCATTCTTGAAGTGATCATCAATGAAAGTCACAAAGTAAAGGTAACTGCCCAAGGATGGAGTTTGCATGGGCCCACAAACATCACTATGTATAAGTTGCAATCTGCATGTCAACCCTAGCTCAATCATCCTTTGAAAACTTTGAATGTTGCAAATTACACAAAATAAAGCCTTCACATACATGCTGCATAGGTTCTTCAAGAAGCAACAAAGAAGCAACCATATTATATTTTTGTACACGTAGCAAACTAGAAATATTTAGATGCCCAGAATGTGCTTGCCAAAGTTTTACATCTGAAATAGCCTTTGAATCCAAAACTGCATTTGCAAAAAAAAAAAAAAAAAACCACAATTCTCATACAAAGTGAGGTTATAGAGCGCACAACATAAAATGTCAGATGCAATTTCATCAGGAAAACTAAGATCATGAACTATACATCTTTCATCCACAAGTTTCACAAAACAACAAGACCAAGTCTAGCAAGTGTAGATATAGACAAAAGGTTCCTTTTTATCCCAAGTACATAAAGTGCATCAACAAGCGTGAAAAATTTTCTATTTTCACTAGTAGTCAACATAATCTTCCCAACTCCTTAGATCAGACAAGAGGCATTGTTGGCACAACTTATTCCCATGAGGGACATACTCAAGAGAGGTAAACAAGTCACGATGTGAGGTAATGTTCTTTGTAGCACCACTATCAAAGTGTCACACATGTGAATTTGTAACAATTGACATATATGCATCATGAATAAAAGGATCATAAGTGCACTTTGCACTAAATGCCCACTTTTCATCTACATCATCATCACAATCTCCTTTCACAAAAGATTATACCATAGCTGCACTTGTAATAGAACCAACATCTTTCTTCTTGGCCTCTTTTGCCTTCATTTTAGGACACTTCTTAATCAAATAATCATTGACCTTGCAATAATAGAAACACGTTTCCTTTTTTACCTTACTAGAATTCCTAAACGCGGTGCTACCTGATGGGATTACAAGTAAGGTGGGTGAGTGTTAGTGACGTTCATGAATGATTACTATGGTGGTGTTAATTGTGAGTTAGCTGATGAGTAAACTCAATGCAAGAGAAAATGTAAATAGAAATGGATTAGGTAAATGAGTTTTGGTACATAGAGCCTCAATATAGCCAAAAGAGGGAGGCTTGAGATGGTCTAGGAATTGATGGGAGTATGTGAGCTTGTGAGAGAGTCTTCAAAAGAGATGGGTAAAGCCATGGAATCATTTAATGTAAACTTTGGACTTGAATTAATACAATCTTCATGTGTCATGGATGTATGTCATGCATGCATGTATGTGTCGTGGAAGGAGGTAAGAGAAAAATCCCATGGCTAGGATTATCACTACAAATGCCCCCTTAAACCTAGTCATGGAAAGTAGTCTAAGATGTGAGTCATCTAAGGTAATTGTGATTCACTGATACATCATGGCTAGTTCTCTATGGATTCATTAGCTCACGGTTCACAATGTGATCACATGTATTCTCCTTAGGATCAAAAAACTAGAGTATATCATCATAATCAAGATAGTGCTCAATATTATGACATGATCCAAAAATGGTAGAAGTAGTAAGTTCATCAAGGTAGTCGCGGCCGTCATCTTCTTCTTGAGTAAGATGAATTTCTCCTTTACCTTTATCTATTGGATTATTGTTGAATGTTCTTTCCTTTGGTATTTGGTCTTTTTCTTGATACTTCTTGAAGCATATGAAAGATGGGCATCCTGTCTTCTTGCAAATATTGCACGGGATGATCATGTAGAAGTCCTATGTAGCATGGTTGTTTCTTCCACACTTCTTGTACTTGTTGGATGAATTTACAAGGTCTCCTCCAGTGCCTTCTGGGGGTCTTTCTTCTTCTCATGGTCTTGAAGTGAATTGATAGTATCCTCCAAGATAGGTACTGGATTCTTTTCCATGAGGGTTATCACTATTTTTTCTTGAATGTACTATCGGGCACAACTTTGATAAGAATGACTACTTTATATTCATCATCAATAGGGCATTGAATATAGGTAAGTAGTGTACAAATCCTTTTTATCCTATTGACTAAGGAGGCTACATCGTCTCCGGGCTCGATTGTGAGTGCATAAAATTGCATTTTAAGTGCAATTTTAAATCTTTTGTATTTTTCTCCAAAATGACGTTCTAAGGTTAGCCAATCCTCTTCAGAGTTTTTTACACTCATCTAGGTAGTTAATGTAGTTGTCTTCAAGAGATGTAAGAAGAATTTCATATGCTTCCTCATCTTGCTCTTTTTGCCTAGTTGTGGCAGCCCTAGTTTCCACAATGGCTTCACTATGCCCCACATATTTTTCTTCATTAAATACCGTTTGATTTTGGCTTTCCAAGAATGGAAGCCTTGGCATATATGAACACAAGGGAAGAGAGACGGGAGCTCTCTCGTTGGCTATGGCGCGCGGGCGGCGGCCCTGCTGGGCACTGTGCAGGGCAGAGCTGGTCGTGGTTTTGGCAAGGCAAGGTGGCACGGTGGCGCGCACCCTCGTGGAGCGGTTGATGATGTGGCACCCAACTAGAGGCGAGTCCCGCGGCCCTTGGGGCCCCAAAGTTTTGAGAAGGAGAGGGAGGGCAATAGCGACCTCGCTATTGCGTCCCCCCCTCGTGGAAGAAGGGGGTCCGATAGTAGTGAGAGGGGGCTAGTTTGGAGCACGAGAAAGGGTTCAAAAGGTCCGTCCAAGAGGCCAATCCCGCCAAAGGGTTAGGGAAATTCAAAATGGAAGAGAGAGAAGGTATTCAAAGGGTTGAATTGCCAAATAATGCAAGGCAAGTTGGACGGCCAAATTGAGAGGCTAAAGGAGTCAAGATGGTTTGCACCATGCAGATACCAAAAGGATCAAATGTGCCAAGTGGTGGCAATGCAAGGAAATTCTAAATGAAGCTACAAGTGAAGTGCACGAGAGGGGGAGCTCTCATATTTTTCTTTTTTGGGCCTCCTAGAGACACCCCTATAAAAGAATGTACATGTGAAAAAGGATTTTTTGCCTAAGGGTGTGGTTGAAAGTTGCAAGCCCGTGTATTGTAAAGCTTGCCATTGAAGCTGCATACTTGATTGTATATTCCCCTATGCAACAATACCATATATTTGCCCCTATTTCTTGTGTTGGTTCTCCCCATTCCCCTCCTTTTCTCTCGCTCTTTGTGTATTCGCTAGTGCTTGCAGAGGGTTTTTGAAGGGTGTTACCAAGAGGGTAGAATCGGAGTGTTTGTGATTTGGAAAGGGTGAGTTGAGTAGGGTGGGTGCATTTGTGCTGCAAAGTGTTTTTGCAAGGTATGAGATAGTTGTTCTCTGTGCTAAAGTGGAGTTGTTATTGCAAATTACCCAATTTGAAGGTGTTATTTGAGAGGTTAGGGGTGCTGTAGAATCCTTGGGCTATAGAGAGGCAAAAATTTGGTGTGTTGGGTGTGTTCCCTATCCCCCCTCTCCAACGTGTTGGCAGGTGCTTTGGTCAAGCAGCATACGTGAGGCCAGAAGATGTAGCCTCTGACAGCTGGGAGGATGATCATGCAGACCACAATCCCAACAAGGCAATGTTTGAGCCCAAGATCCATGAAATGATCGAGACGATCATGGATTCAGAAAGGATTATCTATAATGATTTGAAAAGTGAAGCTGATACACCATTGTATGATGGAGCATGTGTGTCTAGATTGAAGGCGCTCCTAGTTCTTCTCAACATGCAGACAAAGTTTGGATGGTGTGACACTAGCATCACAACGCTTTTTTTGTGATCTATTACAATGTGTTTACTTCAATAAAAAGCTTTAGATGTATAATGATCTGATAGATTACTTATACAAGTGTACCGCATTTTTTTGGTTGTGTAGATTGCTCAAAAAGCACATACTGCCAACTGATAATGTGATGCCAGATTCCAAAGAGGAAGTAGAAAAGATCTTGTGAAACTTGGGGATGTATTACAATTCGATTCACGCTTGTCCTAACGGCTGCATTCTTTTCAGAGGGGAATACATAGACATGGAGAAGTATCCGAAATGTGATTCCAAGAGATATCGAGTAGATCTCCACGGAACAAAAAATCCACAAACGGTTTTGTGACATTTTCCTCTGCTTCCTCGCATCAAGCATTTCTTTAAATGCAAGCCCATGGCGCCCTAGCAGCATGGCACCGGGAGAATAGATCTTCGGATGATGTGTTATGGATTCTTGCGGATTGCGCAGCCTAGAAATATATAGATGATACATGGCCGGATTTTGCCACGGAAGCTCGAAATTTTCACATAGGCCTGGCTATGGATGGCGTAAATCCATTTGTTCAGAGATCAATATCTTACAGTGTATGGCCCGTTGTCATCGTCAGCTACAACATTCCCCCGTGGTTGGGAAGAATATGGATGTGTATATTTGTCCACTATTGGAAGAGCTACAACAATTTTGGATTGGCATAGAAGTGGTGGATATGAGCCAACACACAGGTCGATGGAATACTTTGATCAGAGCCATTCTAATGTGGACCATGCATGACTATCTCAGACTAACAGAATGCTCAAGTGATTTACACTCAAACTGAAACACTGTAAATCTTGGTTTTTTCTTAAGCTTATCTATTGTCATGTGTACATGCAGGGCTTCAAACAAACGGATACAGAGCATGTGCCACATGTGGACCTAGACTAAATGCACGGCGGGCGCCCTCATTGAAGAAACAAATCTACGAAGGTCATCAAGCATATCTTCTAGAGAATCATGTGTTACATGATGGATTTTTGGGAAGAGAGCCGCGGAGGATGTCTGCACAAGCATGGTTAGAGCAGAAGAAGATGTGTAATGACGGTTTTCCCCCAGGGATGAAGAGACTCTCTCTATGGTCCGAGTTACCATAGTGGCCTAGACTCATGATCAATCCCTTGCTCGATCCAATGACATATTCAAGAATGTGGGTAATCTGCTGTGGGACCATCTAACCAGCAAGAAAGATACTTTTGGAGCCAGGGTTGACCTTAGAAATGTGGATTGTATGGAGCAATATTGGCTGCAAAGATCATCCGATGGATCGATAAAACTCCCTAAGCACCATGGATATTGACAGGAGCCCAGGAACACAAAGTAAAACAGACCATGCGATCTGTGCGGACCCCCACTGGCATAATGCACTCGCTTAGAACGTGTTTCACTAAAGAATAAAAGCTTACCGATTTGAATTCGCACGACTGGCATAAAATGTGTCAAGTATGTTTGAAGTGGAATTTATCATAGTGGGAATTGTGTGACAAATTCATGTGTGGACTTCAATATCATTGCTAGATATGTTTTGCAGTTTATTTTACCGGTGGCCATTGAGAGATGTTTGTCTCCTTGCGTCCTTAACACAATATACAAACTTGCGAAGTTGGTGCAATGGATCTCACAAAAGGAGATCAATGTAGACTCCATACCATTCGCCAAACTAAATGTTGTGGAGGTTGTGTGCATGTTTGAGAAACACTTTCCTACTACCATGCTAACCATTCAGGTGCATCTTCTTGTTCACATAGTTGATGAGGTGGAAATAGCTGGCACAGTACATTCCAGATGGATATTCTTTTTAGAACGTTTCATGAAAACTCTTAAGGGATATGTGCGTCAAAAGGCACGTTCGGAGGGTAGCATGGCAGAAGGTTGGCTGGTATCAGAGTCCCTAATTTACATTAGAGAGTGGCTAGACGGATTTGATAAAGCCCGGGACACGCTATGGCGAACCATAGATGATGAGAGCATATTTGGGATTGTCATGTGCAATCTTGGGTGTTGAGAAGAAGATGACGGAAGATCTAGAGGCTAAAATCAACTGATTTTGCATGCTTCACAATCCAGTGATGCAAAAGTGGATTTCACAACACAAGGATGCAAAGCAAGAGCGACAAAGGGCACAAAGAGAGTGGAGACGGGGAAGAAGACCGCCGATGCATTGCTCTTTAGGTTTGGTAGTTACGTCTATTTGTACTTTTAAATTCTAGCATAATGGATTTCTCTGTATGTTTTGAACAGTGGTCGATGACAAGACGTGACCCCACATTGTACGAGCATGAGTACGCACGCAGAAAGGGCTTAAACGTCCTGATGGACATTCTGAGTTCTCACCGCGGCATGGTTAGTATTTCACTTTACTCTTTTACATTTTTTGTATTTTAATCATAAGCTAAGAAAATAGATTGTTTGTAATTATATGTTTATACTTACAGAAAGTCTTATTGTTTTTTTCTGCAAAATCTGACAGATACACCGCTTCGACGCGATGAGACATCTGATTAGACGATGTCAGTTTAGTCGTAGCCAGATAGCATTAGTTTCCTTTTTTTGTAGCATGTATAATCAGATGACGTGTATATGTCTTTTTGTAACTATTGAAAACCCATGTATTTTGTCAATAATCACAATGGTGTTGTAAATATTACATTTGCAAAGCTTAACAATGATTCAAGTGATTTTGCCTATGATGTGTACAATTTTCATTGATTTACTTTCGTCAATTTACTTTTGTCCGTTTTGTATCTTTATTGTGCAAACAATACTATGCATGATGGAGTTAATGGTTATATTGTCTTGTGGGTGACTACTTTGGGTCTATACCTTGTGCTTTCTTTCAAAGGTGAATCTGTGCTTATCTTGGATTCATTAGGTTTACTCTATTATTAAAACATTCAATATGGTTGATGGGTGGTAGGGCATTGTTGAATGCCCTGCCATCCAAATCTGTTTTCTCTCAGGCGTCGCTATATAAGGCTCTGCAACTTCGTTATAAGCATCGCTATAATAAGCCTGCAACCATCGCTATCACTGTCTCTATCTGCTTCTCTATATAGCAACGCAGATAGCGACGCTTATAGCGACGTTCCTGTAGCAACACTTTTAGCGACGATCTTAGCAACACCGGGGAGTATAAAAACCCAATGTATTTTCATCGCTAAAAACGTCACAAGTGCACACAACATCTTGTAGTGCACCTACAACATCCCAAGATTGTTTAGTTGATTTAGCTAAGAAAATGTGAAGAGTAACAGTCCGCTTCATAGATAATGCAATAAATGCATGATCATGTGCATCTCTAACATCTAAACAAGCCTGTTCAGCCATAGGCAAAACAACTCTAGGAGCAGCAAACCTACCACCAAAACCTGCAACATTCTCAACAATGCTTGTTATTCACAGAATCTAAACATACATCGAGATGAAAACATGCTAGCATTTCATGCTTTTTTATATCCTAGGCAATGCTAGTTAGCACGATTTTGACATATGGTAGCTAGTACAATAACACAAGCTACATCTCTAAGATTTAAGATGTTTGATAAATCTATAGAAAGATCTTGAAACAAGGAATCCAGATGTACAAACTCTAATAAATTCTGATACCATTTGTGAAAATTTTACTGTGTGCCTAAGTTTTTTTAGATGTGCTACTGATGGGGGCTTTTCAGAAGACAAGCTCCCATACCTCTCTTCTCTCGTCCCCACCCCATGAAAACCCCCTCTTAGGGAGGGAGTGATAAAAGACATTGGAAAAAGTAAGAAAAAAATAAAGTATGATTATGTAAATATATGAGAAAGGTAAAATAGGCCACCTCATGCCTGCGGGGCAGCCCATCCCCACCTTGCCTCCTTTTTCTTCACTGTTGCCCCACCGTGTGTCCCTTTTCCTCTCCTCCACTCAAAAGGTCAACCCCCTCTCTCTTCCCCTTGTCCTTTCTCCTTTCTCTCTCCCCTCAATATACCCCACCTCTCACCAATAATGCATTCTAACTCACCAATAATGCACCCTAACTCACATGCAACTTACCCTATCTTCCAAAATAGTATACCCCACTCCCCCTTTCTCTCTCCTATCATATCCCATGACCCAAATACCCCCCCCTCTCTCTAAAGGGCGCCATGTCTCTTGTCTTGTAGCTAAATAACCTCCCCCACACTCACACACACTCAGTTTCACTGAAAAAGGTGCCCACAGACCCATCCCCACCCGGTGGTTACCTGATTTTTCTTGTGTTCACACACATCTGCACACAGATTCACCTCTGAACACACTCCCCTCTCTCCCCTCTTGTAATTACTTTATTCTCCATGTCACCTCTCACTTTTTTTCATCAACCCATCTCTCTCTCTTAGTCTCTCTCTCATGAGATTGCTGTTCTGGCACATATACACACAGCCAGACAAGTGGGGCCCACAGTCACATGGCCTATGTAGATAATGATTTCTTCATTTCTAAATTCTAGAATTTCTCCCCCCCCCTCCTCCCCTATATAAAGAGGAGTCACCATCACACAAAAACACACAACATCACCAAAGAACACACTATGCACTGTGTGTGCCTAGTGCACACACACACACACCCACACCATCACCATCGCCGCAATCACCACGCTTGTCTTGAGCATGACCTCTACACCCTTGGCTATGGAAGATGAAGGGCAACTAAATGAAGGATGATGGCCATAATCCTCGTGCGAGTCTTCGCCATCAACTCCCACCTATCTGCCATGTGCTCTACCACTCTCTCCCTTCTCATTCCCCTACCCTATGCTCCCTATTTCATCGCCTAATTCTCTAATTAAAGCTTGAGGTTTTGTGAGTATGTTTTCTTGCAATGTTTTGCCCATGTGAGGTGTGCGGAATCGCCACCTAGTCTTGTGTTTTGGAGTGAGCTTGTGTATGTGTGAAGGGTGTGCGGATTCGCCATCCTTTTGTGATGCCTAAGTACTAAGCCGCTATACCCCCTCCCTCACTCTCTCTCTCTCTCTCTCACTTGATCTCATTCACTTTCCTTTTCATCATTACTCCCAAGAATCCATCTCTCTTGGATGAAAACTTTGTTATGGTGGTGTGTTGTTTGCGTCCTAGCCACTGAAGCTAGGTGGTGCCCCCTGTTTGCTTTACCATGACAGGCTCGAGGCGCGCCATTCGGTCCCTGGTGTTTTAGAGGCCGTCGGGGTTCGGGGTTCGCTTTGCTCCCATCATTTGGTGCCCCCACTGAGGATCTTTTCATGAAACCCTTCAGTTTACAAGACTGAAACCCTTAAACTATTGTGAATGGATGAATGGCTAGAAGGATTTGCTAATTGGACGACAAAAAAAGAAGAGCTCCAAGCACAACTAGACGAACTCCGCATCTCCATCGAAGCTCGAGTGCCAGGCGTAACGGTAATCGATTTGCAGTGGGAGAGTCAACCAACACGCCAAACCCAGTGGATATACATAGGCCAAGTGCCAAGAAGAAGAAGGAGAAGGTCGAAACCATGTCCGCAACCTACAACCAACCCACAACAACAAAATGGAAGGAGCTCTACATAATAGAGAATCAACACTATTCTACTTTGAGAATCGGGTAACTCAAGTCACCAAGGTAATTATCACAGTCAATTTTCAAGTCGCACCTGATGCTGCAGCACAGATAACGGAATCATTGGCTCACACTCTCACTAAAGAAAGTAGGGATCTACTGAGTTTGTTTCAGGAAAGAACACCACCCTCTCCCACAAGCTTGGACAGTGACTAAGCACCTCTAAACTTCACATGAATCAGTACAACCTACCTCAAGACAGATCACACATACCAACACGTGTACGCTCAATCAAGGTAATACTGGATTTGAAGGATCACTACCAGCACGTCATTGACACCATGCCGGGTGGGGAGTGGTTTTTGGAGGTTCTGGCATCAGATCAACCATTTGTCTTACCTTTGGTACAAGGCAATGTACCGTTTGAAGTTTTAATCTATGTCCTAGTATAAGAGGGTATACACGCCTCCTTGTAAAGAAGAAAAAAACTTTTGCAAGTTAAGCAGTATGTCTTTCTAGCTCTCTCCCAGTAATCATGGCAAGTGTAGCATTTCCAACATTTAAAGGAAAGAAGGGGGGAGGATTTGGTAACAGACTTCCTAGATGACTTTGAAGTAGCATGTGTAGTGAGCAACAAAGATACGGATGAATCCCGGGTTAGAATCTTTAAGCATCTCATGAAGCTAGAAGCTAGATCATGGTACAATGCACTTCCACAAGCAACCAAGGATGACTGGGAACCCTTAAAAACCGCTTTTAAGAGGCGCTTTGGGGGAGGTACCACTTCAGAAAAGTTGTGGGACAAGTTGAGAGACTTGAAGCAGGAGGGTCTTTTAGAATATGCCACCTATGAGTCCAAATTTGTGGATTTGTGGGAACGGTGGGTTGAGTCACTGGCTAGGGGGGAAGCTGCACCCGATTTCCTAAAAAACGATCGGTTCACGCATGGCTTATGGCCGCTTCTCAAGGAGAAGGTGAAAGGTAGATTCCCGACTACGTACGAGTTAGCCGTTGAGATTGCTCGCCTTAAAGACAAGAAGCTGCGAATGAAAGCCAAAGAAACCGAGTCAACAGAATCAGGAACATCGCGTCGATCAGCAACTACGACAACCACCATTCCACCACCACCACCGGCTCTTGAGGTAAGAGATGACCAACAAGATATGTTGGCCCATATTACTGACCAACTGCAGAATTTGTCTGTCCACTGAATACAGCAAGGGAGGAGTCAAGAAAGAGATCAAGACCCTGGAAGAGCACGACGACAAAACAGGGAGTATCATTGCTACAACTGCGGAGAAGACGGTCACGGTATGTACTACTGTCCCAAACCATGACAAAACTATAATAGAGGAGGTAGGAGGAACCAATTGTCACCCCCTAGAGGAAGAACACCCCCACCCCGAGCACCACCCCCACCAACACAAATTCTACGTCCACCCCAGACATCACTACAAGAATCCATCCCACCTCTTCCACCAGCCCCACCACCTGATCGCCCTGTAAACATCATAAGGCTAGAAGACAAAGGAAAAGCCATAGTAGTGGATCCACCCGGAGCAAAGGAGAGGGACAAGGGTAAGGAGAAGGTAACCTTTTTAGAACCACTTGAATCCATGACTGTGAAAAGAGCTAGGAGGGAGAAAGCTACACAATCAGATGATGAGAGAAGCATGAGAGGAGAAACTAGCAAGAGGCCATCCAGGCCACAACGAAAATTGGGCATCACCGACTTCCAGCTAGGGGAAAGTTCTAAGCCCTATGATCTAACATTGGATGTGGCAGAGCAAGGACCGAAGATTACATGGCCACAACTGCTACATCTTGCACCAAAAGTAAGGCGACAATGGTCTAAAATGGTAAGTACAAAACGCTCCAAAACAAAGGTAGCCGGAGCAATTCCGGGATGCAACATGGATGACATCCTTCCAATTGTCGACGTAAACATAAAAGGAAAGAGAGTTGGAAACACCTACATTGATGGAGGTGCACAAATCTATGTAATGAGCGAAGCTATGATGCTTCGATTAGGGCTCGAGGTTGACAGGCCTTCTCCATGCAAGGCAAAGATGGCAAACAACGCAAAAGTATAGTGTGTGGGTGTGGTAAGTGCCGTGAAAATCAAAGCTTTCAACACCGAGGTAGAGGTAGATGTTTTTGTAATGCCTATTAAGGGGGAGGGCTATCCACTAATTTTGGGAAGGCCATGGTTGATGGCCATGAAGGCAAAACAGGACTGGGGTACTGGCCTTCTACGCATGACTGGTAAGAAAGGGGAGACAATCTACTACGACATGAGGATTGGCAAGCAGAAGCAAATGAATCTGGAAACATCGGAAGATGAAACCACTAGCGAATCTTCCAGTTCTGAGGAGGAGACCACATCCACCGACGAAAGTGGCAGTTCCATTGATGTGATGGGTATCATTATGAAGGATCCACAAAGGGTAAGCACAACTGGTGATCCATCACCAAAAGGGAAACCCAATGAAGAGGAGAGAAAATCACCTGGCCTAGGAGGAAGTAGGTTGAAGGGTATGTTGTCTACGGAATTAACACTTGAGGAGAAAGATAGTTTTTTGCAAATGTTGATGGGATTTCCTAACCTGTTCATTGACAACTATGAAAGAATCACAGGCATTACAGTGGTGGAACATCATATTAAGCTGAAGGAAGGGGTAAAACCAGTTGTGCAAAAGCTACGACGATTGGGGGTCATACAAGAAAAGGCACTCTTGGCCGAGGTAAGGAAACTGCTGGAGGCGCGGGATTCATCTATCCTGTAGAAAACTCAGAATGGGTGTCACCCGTAGTGGTGACGCCTAAAAAGAATGGTAAGTGGAGGGTCTGTGTTGACTACAAACCACTAAATGCAGCTACAAAGAGAGACCACTTTCCTCTCCCTTTCTTGGATGAAATTCTGAATGAAGTAGCGGGTTTTGAATGCTATACCGTCTGTGATGGTTATTCTGGATACTTTCAAATACGCATAGCCTTGGAAGATCAGCTAAAAACCACTTTTATCATGCCATGGGGTTGTTTTGCATATAGGGTTATGCCATTTGGTCTCACAAATGCACCTGCCACATTCCAAAGATATGTCACATATGTTTTTCAACCGTTCTTTGGAACATCCATACGAGTGTTCATTGATGATTTTTGTATATATAGCTCCCGTATTTCACATTTAGAAAAGGTAACTGAAGGTTTGGCCAGGTTGCAGAGCCTAGGTGGGCAATTAAATGTGGATAAATGCCACATTGGGGAGAGTAAAGTCATTCTACTAGGCCATGAAATTTCAGCAAAAGGTATCAACGCCGACCCAAGTAAGGTGTCCGCACTCATAGCCCTACCTTCACCAACGACCGCACGTCAACTAGTCTCTTTTCTACAGAAGGTGAGGTACTTAAGTAGATTCATACATCTACTATCACAACTTGTTCTACCACTGCAACAACTCACTCAAAGATCAACTTTCACTTGGGACGAGGAAAGCGAACATCACTACAACAAGGTAAAGGAGGTCTTAGCCACTCTGCCAACTATCTCACCACCTAAGTGGGATGAAAAATTCTATGTCACCTCAAGTGTTGGTGATGACTCATTGGGGGTTGTGCTACTCCAAAAGGATACGACGACATCTTTCATGAGGCCAATCTACTTCTCTAGTCGAATGATGACAGCAGGAGAGAAAGGTTTCACCCATGTGGAACACTTAGTCCTAGCTCTTAGATTTGCAACTACAAAGTTTAGGTCATATTTGCTGCCTAAGCAATTTGTGATTCTAACCACGGATGAAATATTTCCCTATGTTGTACAACACATGGATGTGTCTGCTAGAATTACTAAATGGCTAGTTCGTCTGCAAGAGTTTGACTACACGGTATAGGTAGAAAGCACGACAAGGGCATGTTTGGGGGGACTCATGACCTACCAAGTCTTTGAAAGGAAGGAGAAGCACTCTAAGGAAGGAGAAGTCCGATTACCTCCAGTACCACCGATGGTAGAAGGAGCATACTCTCTCTACTTTGATGGAGCCTACAAGCGAGCGTCCGACAAAGCAGCTGCAGGCATAGTGGTCTTTGATGACAAAGGGACAAAGGTATTTTCGTTGGGTCAATTGTTAGATTCACATTCTAACAATGAAGCTGAGTATGCAGCACTAACCAAGGGTCTACAATGGTGCGTCTCGCAAGGTGTACAACACCTTAATGTATTTGGGGATGCTCTACTTCTGGTAAGGCAAGTAAATGGAGCATGGACATGCAAGAATCTTAGTTTAAGGACTCACTTAAGTGGTGTAAAAACCTTGTTGGGTAAGTTTGAAGAAGTTCAAATACACCATATCCCAAGGGCTCAAAACCAAGAAGCAGATGCCCTAGCAAGTGAAAGACCACAGGAAGTGGTGGTTGGAGCAATAAAACTAAAGCTCCCTCTATTTCAAGGAAGTGATGCCTTGCCTGACATCATGCATTTTTTGGAAACAGGGGAATGCCCATCAGATTTAACAAAGGGACAGAAGCAATGGCTGACAGAAGCAATGGCTGACGCGGAAGGCCACAAGGTATCGACTCATCAATGACGGTTTGTACTGTAAGGGTAAGGACCAAATACTCAGGAAGGTCCCTCTCTCTCAGGAAATCACGGGAGTAATTGCTAGCTGTCACGACGGGGTTTGTGGTGGTCACTTTGCCCTAGACATAACAAGTAGGAAAATCTTGCAGGCAGGCTTCATATGGCCTAGCCTCAACCGTGATGTACACCACTGGTGCAAAACATGTAAGTTGTGTCAAAAGGCCGGCACTAGGTCACTTATGCCTGAACCACAGACACCTATTCTCTCATATGGCCCATTTGAAAAATGGGGTATCGATGCCATTGGGCCATTACCTAGGGCCAACTCAGGAAAATTCTACATTATCATGGGGGTCGACTACATGACTAGATGGGCAGAGGCTACAGCCACCACTAGAATCACAGCGGTAGAGGTAGCTAAATTTATCTACGAGCACATATGTTGTAGGTTTGGCACACCTTTAGAGATCATCTCTGATAGAGGGCCAGGTTTCAGAGCAGACTTGGTAGGAGAATTAATGCAGAAACTGGGCATTACAAGGAGGCACTCTTCACCATATTACCCTCAATGTAATGGCCTAGTTGAAAAGGTAAATGGAATGGTTTCTAAAATTATTACCAAGCAGATAAACAATCATCCTGGAGACTGGGATAAGTATCTACTACCAGCTTTATGGGCCTACAGAACTTCATTTCGTACATCCTTGGGATTCACACCGTATCATCTAGTATTTGGTAAGAAAGCAATCTTGCCCATTGAAGTGCAACTACAAAGTCTCAGAGTAATGGCAAGCCAGCTTCAACAGCCCAACATGCATTTGAGAGATCACATCATCAACTTGGAAAGACTGCAGCTGGATAGAGAAGAAGCAATAAATTATTATGCAGCACAAGCAGAGCATAGACGGCTTAGCTTTAACGAGCATCTCCGAAAAAAAGAATTGAAGAAAGGAATGTTGGTGCTCCGCTATGACAATCGCTTCGACACGCGCAAGGATAAGAAACTCCTACTCCGATGGGAAGGTCCTTTCATCGTCAGGAAAAAGTATGCCAATGGAAGCTACCAGCTTATGGAGGCTGATGGAAAACTTCATAAAACCAGGGTAAATGGTTGGCGACTTAAACCTTATTTTCTTCGATTTGACCAGGCTCCACCTATTGACATTCCAGATGAGGACACACCATCAGCCGCCACCTCCGACGATAATGATCAAACAGATGAGCTAGAGACATGAATGCCTCTAGCCAAAAGGGGAGGGCTAATGATGGGGGCTTTTCACAAGCCAAGCTCCCATACCTCTCTTCTCTCGTCTCCACCCCATGAAAACCCCCTCTTAGGGAGGGAGTGATAAAAGACATTGGAAAAAGTAAGAAAAAAATAAAGTATGATTATGTAAATATATGAGAAAGGTAAAATAGGCCACCTCATGCCTGCGGGGCAGCCCATCCCCACCTTGCCTCCTTTTTCTTCACTGTTGCCCCGCCGTGTGTCCCTTTTCCTCTCCTCCACTCAAAAGGTCAACCCCCTCTCTCTTCCCCTTGTACTTTCTCCTTTCTCTCTCCCCTCAAGCTACCCCACCTCTCACCAATAATGCACCCTAACTCACATGCAACTTACCCTATCTCCCAAAATAGTATACCCCACCCCCCCTTTCTCTCTCCTATCATATCCCATGACCCAAATACCCCTCCCTCTCTCTAAAGGGCGCCATGTCTCTTGTATTGTAGCTAAATAACCTCCCCCACACTCACACACACTCAGTTTCACTGAAAAAGGTGCCCACAGACCCATCCCCACCAGGTGGTTACCTGATTTTTCTTGTGTTCACACACATCTGCACACAGATTCACCTATGAACACACTCCCCTCTCTCCCCTCTTGTAATTACTTTATTCTCCATGTCACCTCTCACTTTTTTTCATCAACCCATCTCTCTCTCTTAGTCTCTCTCTCATGAAATTGCTGTTCTAGCACATATACACACAGCCAGACAAGTGGGGCCTGCAGTCACATGGCCTATGTAGATAATGATTTCTTCATTTTTAAATTCTAGAATTTCTCCCCTCCCTCCTCCCCTATATAAAGAGGGGTCACCATCACACAAAAACACACAACATCACCAAAGAACACACTATGCACTGTGTGTGCTTAGTACACACACACACACCCACACCATCACCATCGCCGCAATCACCATGCTTGTCTTGAGCATGACCTCTACACCCTTGGCTATGGAAGATGAAGGGCAACTAAATGAAGGATGATGGCCATAATCCTCGTGCGAGTCTTCGCCATCAACTCCCACCTATCTGCCATGTGCTCTACCACTCTCTCCCTTCTCATTCCCCTACCCTATGCTCCCCATTTCATCGCCTAATTCTCTAATTAAAGCTTGAGGTTTTGTGAGTATGTTTTCTTGCAATGTTTTGCCCATGTGAGGTGTGTGGAATCGCCACCTAGTCTTGTGTTTTGGAGTGAGCTTGTGTATGTGTGAAGGGTGTGCGGATTCGCCATCCTTTTGTGATGCCTAAGTACTAAGCCGCTATACCCCCTCCCTCACTCTCTCTCTCTCTCTCACTTGATCTCATTCACTTTCCTTTTCATCATTACTCCCAAGCATCCATATCTCTTGGATGAAAACTTTGTTATGGTGGTGTGTTGTTTGCGTCCTAGCCGCTGAAGCTAGGTGGTGCCCCCTGTTTGATTTCCCATGACAGGCTCGAGGCGCGCCATTCGGTCCCCGGTGTTTTAGAGGCCGTCGGGGTTCGAGGTTCGCTTTGCTCCCGTCACTACCTTGAACATGCTAACTAGCACAAGAAGCATGTCACATTAACATGCTTTTACCCATCAATGCCTTGCACAACTTTCCAAATGCCCTTTGACACAAGAACATGTTGTTTCATGTAATCCCACATTGGGTAATTCTTCCCATCTAAACTATCATCATCATCAAACATCTTGAATACATGTGGGTTATATGGCACAACCCAAAGAAAATTATAAGGGATATATTCAGTACAAAATGTCATTGACAAAAATCCCACACAAAATGACACAATTGCCTACGTAATACTACTTATAGTGGAAATGGAGGCCAAAACGAGCCCCAATGGAAATTCTAATGGCAAGACCTATTAAAGCTCATTGAAGCTCACCAAAGAATATTGTAAGGGATATATTTTGTACAAAATTGCATTGACAAAAATTCTACAAAAAATGACAAAATTGCCTACACAATCCTACTTATAGCGGAAACGGAGGCCAAAATGAACCCCAATGGAAATTCTATGCTCAAGACCTATTGATGCTCATCGAAGGTCACCTAAATATGAGAAAGTGACCAAGCGTTAGCTATTAATGCTGGCGGGCGACTACGCCTGGGAATGATGTAACTTGCTCTGATACCAACTGTTGAAAATATGATTGCAGAGAAACACACACAGCTTAGAGAAAAAAAAGAATCTCAAGACACACAACATATAGTATGTATTTCTTAATACAAAATTAAAGATAAACTTGCCCTAGAATGATGGACGTATATACAATGCACGCGAGAAAAAACCTCTTAGTGAGACAAAAAATTCCCCGACAATCGTAAGTGTGTTCACACACTTAGGACATATGTGGTAGTGATGTGTGTTCACACACATCACTACCACGTATGTATGGTAGCAACAAGGATTTCGAGACCTACAAGATGACAAAGATAAAACAAAACGATGGATTTCTAGAACTTTGCATAGCTAATAGAGTTTGTGATATAGATGCTCCATATAAATTATTTGTCGATGCTTTGTCCATATAGTTTTTGGATAAGGCAGGTTTGCATTGTGGAAAAATTCTTGAATGTGTTGCTATGTGTCCAATTTCTATCTATTATTAATTTCCTAAAGATAAGCACAAGGTGCGCTATTCACCTTGGAGAGCACAAACATCCATGTGCTAGAGGAAGGAGACAAACTATTGAGTATAGCACATTAGAAAATTTCGGAGGTCATTTGGAGGGCCTTGTAAGAAATTGTATTTCTCTCTCTAGAAACTTTTTTTAAAATGCACTTGCACCTTGTGAGTACGTCCAAAAAGACAACCAGACACTCTAAAAAGTAGATTTATATTCCCAATCGTCCTTGAAAACGGTCACTTTTTTATTTAATGCGAGCGTCTTTTTCAGGAGGCAGGTGCGGCGCATTTAATGCAGCTTACGTCATCACTGAAAGTTGAAAAGTCACAAACTATAAAATAGTGATAGATAATGAGGATTTTGACACCACCAATGCATCCGGAACGCCAAAATACCCTAAAAACGAATGTCTACTTGTCTCATTCCGACATCCGGAGAGGCAAAAAATGTCAAAAACCCCCAAAAATGGGCTTTTTACTTAAGGCGCGCGAGGAGACATTCTAAAATTTTAGAATGCCCCTCTGCGCGCCGTTAGTACAAAGCTCCTTTTAGTGATTTTTGGACACTTATCTTTCCAAAAAGCCCCTTACTAGAGGTTTTTGGACATTTGCCTCTCAAAAAGCTCCCTAAAAAGAGGAAAAAAGGGCCTTTTTACTAACGACGCGTGAAGAGGCATTCCAAAATTTTGGAATGCCCCCTCGCGCGCCGTTAGTACAAAGATCCTTTTAGTGATTTTTGGACACTTATCTTTCCAAAAAGCCCCTTTTTAGAGGTTTTTGGACATTTTCCTCTCAAAACGCTCCCTAAAAAGAGGAAAAAAAGGCCTTTTTACTAACGGCGTGCGAGGAGGTATTCCAAAATTTTGGAATGCCCCCTCGCGCGCCGTTAGTACAAAGCTTCTTTTAGTGATTTTTGGACACTTATCTTTCCAAAAAGCCCCTTTTTAGAGGTTTTTGGACATTTTCCTCTCAAAAAGCTCCCTAAAAAGAGGAAAAAAGGGCCTTTTTACTAACGGCGCGCGAGGAGGCATTCCAAAATTTTGGAATGCCCCCTCGCGCGCCGTTAGTAAAATGTTCTCTTAGGGGTTTTTGACATTTTTGGCCTCTTTGGATGTCTGAGCGAGGCAATTGGACATTCATTTCTAGGAGATATGTGCGTTCCGGACGCATTGACAGTATCAAAAGTTTTAAAATCTTCCACCACTTGATAGTTTTGTGACTTTTTGAGTTCTAGTGATGACGTAGCGAGTATCAAATGCACCGCATCTACCTTCTGAAAAAGGTGCTCGCATTAAATAGAAGAGAGAGCTCGTCTTCAAGGACCACTAGATTATTAAATGAGGAGAGGGACACCTTTTCTATTTTTGTTAATATCAATCTATTTTTCTACGTAACGTAGGCTCTTCTCTCATTGGAGGAGCTTATTTTCCTCTCTCTACCAAAAGGCCCTCCAAAAGACCTCCGAAATCTCCTAATGTTGGTGAGACGCTGCATGAAAATTCTAGTGAATATCTTTCATCAATTGCAAAAGAAAAAAATGGAACATGCAGCAACAATTGGAATTGGAGTTGATCTCTTGAGACAGCTAATTCCAGTGTTAGAAGATTTCAGCTACTAGTGTTCTAGAAGATTTCAGACAAAAGATTGGATTGGAATTTGGATACTGGAATAAGAATCAGACTATGTACTGAGAATATATTCAGATTGAGATTCAGAGTAATGGACACAAAGCAAGTGTGACTGGAATATCTGCCATGATTGTGATACAGATAAAAGATTACAGTGAGTATGATATGATTTACAGAGAGAGTACAGCCGACAACAACTGCCAATGATTGACAGCTCAAGTATAAATGTCTCCAATATGCTAATCCAAATGCCAACAATTGCTAACTCGATTACAATGTAATGGGCCCTATTTATACTCCTTGGGTTTACCATAGTAATTACTAACTAATTCGCTGCCTCTCTCATAAGAGAACGTTCCCACTTAGTGAAACTATCCAACCGTCTACATCCTTCCCTTCTTTCTTGAATTTTGGCAAGATTCCTCTGAAAAATTCCCCTGTCTGATTCTGATTTGAGATTGAAAAATCCACCGTCTGGTTCTGATGTTGGGGATTGGACTTGACCACTGACACAGTGGCCATACAAAGATTGAGAGAGGCAGTTGAAAAGGCCAAGGTAGAGCTCTCATCGTCTACCTTCCAGATGAGGAAGAAAAGTGTCCACTGAATTCTGAGATGGAAATACCGAGTATCCTTCCATTGGACCATCTTCCGTTTGCCCTTTGACCTGGATGGCGTCTGAGAAGTCCCAGTACCAGCATTCTCCTTCTGAATCAGTCCGTAAATGGCCTCCTTTTCCAGCTGATCCCGCCTTTCTGTGGTCATCTCTACTTCATAAGGCATGAGGGAATGATAGGTTTTGGTGTCAGGATCATAGAGTGTACGCCTGCCTTTGGTGATCCTGGTTCTAGCCAGCTTGTGACAATGCAAAGCAGTATGGATCCATCCTTCTAGAAGAGGCTGATTAGTTTTGACCCGAGCTTTGAAAAGAATCTCAACCATTTCCCTGTACTATGGTGCCAGGCCCGCCTTAGCTGCAATATCCTTTTCAGGCAATTTAGAAGATTCAACAGTAAGTTGCAGCAGCTGATTAGTGATCTTGGTCAGGCCCCTGATCTGAATCTTCCACTGACCCATACACATCCGGATCCTATTCATCTCCTCTTTCAGTGCCTGAATATCATTGAGTTGGAGAGCATCATTGAACAGCGTTTTCCAAGTCTTCCATTCCACAGTCGATCTCTCATACCAATCCTGAAGCTCATCAATAATCTTGAAGTATGTAAGGCGATCAACTAGTTTTGGATGTTGAGGATAAAGTGTTGGAAAGAATCTTGGCAGCTCCGTCTCTCTTGCTAGAAAGGCATACAAGAGAAATGGAGAATGAGGCACAAATTCTAAAAAATTGAGAACATCCTAGTTCTCTTGCTGCATCATCTTTCTGGTGATTCTCACTAGTTGGAACAATTTGCGGAGAGCTGTTGCCTGTGCTCCGACTGACATTCTAGTCTGAGGTCCTTTACTAGTGGCTGTCTGATCCTCAAGAATGGCCCTTACTCTCTGATCCAAAATCTCCTTTAACTGTTCCCTAACATTCTTCATACATTTGTAAGTTGGTTTGTTTCCCAGCAAAAGTTCTAATTCAAGGGCAAGAGAGTGACAATCTGTAGTAGACTCTCTTTGCAAGTGTGGGTTGGTCACTCTCTCTTCAGCAGTGATTATCCATTCAGGAACCCTTTCCAGCAGCTGGACTGTGCTGGGATGCGGAGGTAAACGACAAGTTTCTTGATCATGAAAAGCCTCTGATTTCCACTGTAACATTTAATGGACTAATAACTTATGTGTAGCGGAAATTAGCATGAACATAGTGGGTATTTCATTAGAATAGATTCCTAATGAGAATTACAAGAGTGCTTGGGTGGAGAGAGCAACAAAAAGCATAACACCTTGTTAGATAGCATCAACAATACTTTCAAAAGAGAGAGAAATTAAGCTATTGACAACAGTTGAGGACCGGATTTGCATGGATCCGGTCCCCCCTCCAAAAGGCTTTGTATTATGGTTTCTCCCATCAAGAGAGACATTGTACAATACAATTCTTTGTGTTCCTTCAAGACTAGCTAGTGCAATGAAGATGGAAGCTTCATACACCAATCAAAACACTTAATCAAACACAACTTGAATTATCCCCGTTCTAAGACCCAAGACCTCAGACACCTTTGAAGATGGTGAGAGCTAGCAAGGTATGAGAGTAGATTGAGACGAAGAAGGAGTATCTTACGAGAAAGATGTACATCTCCTCACATAATCACTCATATTAGCATAGCTTAGCTTAGTAATTAGCTTGGTAGAGGAGATGAGCATGCATTGAAGCTTGGCTCTTGGTTGGATTTGTATCCACATGCGAAGAGAGTGTTGATGTAGGCTTCTATCTCACAAGCTTGGAGTAGGTGATGAGCTCTCCATTAAAGCTTGGGAGAAGATAGAGTATTCTTCCTTCACACATGGTCAAGTGTGAGTGTGTGTGTGTGTGTCAATGCCAAGCAAAAATCAGCCCCCTCTCTCTCTCTTGGGCGAGCCCTTGTTGCTAATTTGGTATGGCTTTTGCCTCATTGGACCTCCCCAAGTCAAGCCAATGGGTATTCAGCAGCATAAGTGATAGCCTTCTAACATGTGTCCCCCTTTCCCCTTTTGTGAGAGCTTTAGTTAATTAAATAATTAAACTAAACTCTCATTGGACCCCTTTGCCTCCTGGCCAATAGGAATCAGGCAAGCCATGGGGCTTCTGAATGCTCATTGGACCCTTTGGGAGACCGCCCAATAGTCTTCTAGGAGACTTAATTCTCATTGGTTTCTTTTATTAAATGTTTTTAAATTAATTAAACTACATTTACTCTAGCTTAATGCTTATTCGTCCACTTCAAGGGTCTTCCAATAGGAATTGGGCACACCTTGTGGGCATCTAGGCTAGGGAGCTGACATTTGTCCCTCATTCCCTTTGTGTAAAGGGAGCCTGTGTGTGTGGCTTTCTCTCTCATCCCCTACCTTTGGGGCTCGCCCCCTCCCATGTAGGGATGTGCGAAGACTTTTAGGGCACACACAAAGCATCCAATTTTCCCTAGGGTTGACCTTTGGACACAACCTTTGAATTTTGGAACCTTAGCATTTTGGAAGTCTTAATGGGCTGAACCTTAGGGTTTTTTTAGCCCATTTTTGCACATGGCTCTTTTGCAGATGGCCCCCCCTTTGGATCCCTATTTTCCCTCCTCTGGATCCCTACTGTGGCCGGTCTGCTAGCTTAACCAATATTCTAGCTTTTTCTCCCCGGGCACTTTCCCACATTAAATGATCAGTTTAATATGAGAAAATCATTTAGGAGAATTAGATATTGATTATTATGACATTACCTCTCTCTTGAAATCATAGTCGTCCTCGACTATGGTGTAGAGAAGATAAAGCATATTGATGAGTCCTTTTCTTAGCGGGTAGAGGATCCCTATGTTACCCTATGACATCATTCCATAATGGATGACTAGTCCATTTGGCGCTTGAGAGCCGGATGCTGTCGCAAGCATGTCTGTACATCAGTCCTATCAGTCTTCCATAGTAGAGTGACAAGCTCTACTTGGTGTTTGGGAGACGTCGTCTCCACAAACTTGATCTAAGCTTGCATACTACTTCATTTTTGTGCACAAATAAAGAAAAAGAGAGAGTCTTATAAGACAAAAACTTTGTTCATTTTTAACATTTTGTACATTTGCTTACTCTTGGGAAGCATTGTAAGCATTGACAAGGTTTAGGTTATCCTTTAATTGTATGCCTTGCATCCATCTAGCATCTTCAAAAGGATAATAGTTAAACTTAATAAGATATCGTCGGATAGTCTTACCGCCTCTTAATACCTTGTCTTCATGTCGGAGAATGGACTCGGGCTGCAGCACCTCCTCTTGGTCCTCGATCTCCGGTGGGTCTTCAATAGTTGGTTCTTCAGGTGGCTCTCCTTTGTAAGGCTTTAATAGGCTCACATGAAAAGCATTGTGTATGAGCCAATGATTGGGCAACTTAAGTTGATAGGCCATCTCATTGATTGGCCTAATAATCTGGAAGGGACCATAGTACCTTTTTGCTAGTTTAGCATAGTACTTTTGGTGGCCCGTAGGATTCTTTCCCGTCGTGTGCCTTAATCGAGCCTTGGGAAAATTTAACAAGACCCAATCGTTTTCTTTAAAGGCTTGTGCTCTTCAGTGCTTGTCAGCAGCAGCCTTTTGCCTTTGCTGTGAGATAGAGATAGCATCCTTAATCTTTTGAAAAGATTCTTGTAGGTCTCGGCTATACTCATTTGCAGCGAAGATCTTCCCATGTACCTTAAGTAGCAAGGGACTTTTTGATCTTCCCTCAATTACATCGAAAGGTGCTTTTCTCGTGGAAGTATGTACGGTGTTATTGTAAGCATACTCCACTAAGGGTAAGTACTTCTCCCATTGGGATCTTTGATCTACTTCCGTTACATAGGCTTTTAGTAGATCGAGAATTGTTAGGTTAGCTATTTCACTTTGGCCATCCGTTTGTGGATGATAGGCCGAAGAGAAATTTAGCCTTGTCCCTAAATTCTCAAAGAGACCCTTCCAGAAATTACTGGTCATTCTAGGATCTCTATCCGACACTATGGACATTGGCAAGCCATGGTACTTGAAAATTTGTGAAATGAAGAGAGTTGCCATTTGATGGGCTTTGATAGTCTTTTTGACAGGTATAAAATGAGCTTGTTTACTGAACCTGTCTACTATCGTCCATATTCCCGTATTCCCATGGATAGACTTAGGCAATCCAAAGATAAAATCCATGGATATGCTCTCCCATGGTGAATTAGGGATTGGCAAGGGTTGAAGCAACCCAAGTTGCTTCCCTCTATCAAATTTTGTCTTTTGGCATACCACACATTTGGAAACATATTCTTGTATGTTCACTTTCATGGTAGGCCAATAGAAATATGTTTCAATTCCCTTTAAGGTAGACTGAATCCCTCTATTCCCCGCATAAGGTGGAGCATGAGATTCATACATTAATTTCTCACGTAGTGAGTTAGTAACGCATAGTCTATTGCCATAGAGAAGATAACCATCTTGTAAAGTAAATGGTTCTTCTTTATTCCCTAATGCAAGGGCTGAAATCACATCTCTAAAATCGGGATCAATAGCATACTCATCTATCATTGAAGATAGATCATTGTGAGTTGCTATGGAAACCACATTCACTCTCGGTCCTCTTGAGAGTGCATCGGCTACTTGATTATGCTTGCTAGCAATGTGAGCAATATGAAAATGAAATTGCGAAAGGAAATTTTCCCACCTCATTTGTTTGTTGGAGAGCTTGGTCTACGTCATGAAGTACTTAAGACTTTGGTGATTCGTTCACAGAATGAAAGGAGTCCCCAATAAATAGTGCTTCCATGAGTCTAAGGCATGTAGAACTTCAAGGAGTTCCTTTTCGTATATGCCTAGAGCTTGCTCAACAGGGTCGAGCCTTCGACTCTCATAGCCTATGGCGTGCCCTTCTTGGAGCAAAACAGCTCCAAGGCAATCACCACAAGCATCACATTGGACCTCAAATGGTTTTGAGAGATCCGGTAGTGTAAGCACAGGTTGAGAGATAAGCTTTTCTTTAAGCTTTTCGAAAGCATTGTTCTCCTTATCAGACCATGTATACCTAACACTTTTCTTTGTTAGGTCATGTAATGGTCCCGCAATTTGTGAGAACTTTTCTATGAAGCGTCTATAGTATGCACACATACCTATAAAGCTTCTTAGTTCATGAAGATTCCTTGGTTTAGGCCATCCTTTTAATACCTCTAACTTGGATGGATCCATTTGGATGCCATCTTGAGAGATAATGTGACCTAAATACTGAATCTCTTGCAAGAAAAATTCACTTTTCTTTCGATTAACAAATAGTTTATTCTCTCTTAAAACTTGAAATATTACCTGGAGGTGTTGCTTGTGTTCCTCCAATGAATTAGAGTAGATGATAATATCATCAAAGAACACTCCAGTGAAGGTTCGATGAGGCCTGAACAGCTTCTCCATCAAGTGGTTGAATGTGGCTGGTGCATTGGTCAAGCCAAAAGGCATGACAATATATTCATAAAGACCAAATGTAGTGCGAAACGGGGTCTTTACAATGTCTTGATCAACTATCCTTATTTTATGATAGCCACTCTTTAGGTCAACCCTACTGAAGTAGGTCGATCCTTGTAGCTTATCAAATAGGTCTTCTACCCGTGGAACGGGAAACCTATTCTTGATAGTGATCCTATTTAGTGCTCTATAGTCGACACACATACGATATGTGCCGTGTTTCTTTTGCACTAATAGCACAGGTGAGCAAAATGGAGATGAGCTAGGCCTAACCATGCCCTTCTCAACTAACTCATGCACTTGCCGCATAATCTCCTCTTGTTGAGCTTGAGAAACTCTATAAGGAGGTTTGTTAGGCGGTGAACTTCCTGGAAGAAGTTCAATTGCATGGTCATCATTACCTCGTTTAGGAGGTAGCTCACAAGGGATGTCGTCAATAAAAACATCTTGAAACCCCTTGAGAAAATTGGATAACTCTAATTCCTTTTGGTTGCTTTTATTTTCGTTTGTTAAAGCATTAGGTTCACTTTGAGAATCTTTAACAAAAATCATGTACACGGAAATAGAGCTCTTTATTGACTTGTTGAAAGCTGGTGTATGTACAATGGGGATGGTGTTACCCATTTCCTTAGCATCTATATACATGTCTTTTTCCTTGAACTTAAAGGAGATTCTCCTTTCAGGAAATTTAACATCGGCAGCCAGGCGGTCAAACCATGGTGCCCCTAGGATTACATCCTCATGCTTGAGAGGAGAGATAAAGAAGTCCTCTTTGTCCACATAGCCTTGGACATGAAGCCTCAATTTCCCGATTAAGGGAGTGACTGAAGCTTCTTGCCCCTTGAAGGCACTGTCTGCGGGTAGGATATCTCCCATCTCGTAGGATTGTATGCCTAGCTTGGTGGCTAACTCCATAGATATGAAATTGGGAGTAGAACCTGGGTCAGAGAGAATAAAAGCATCATGTTCTCTTACCTTTCCCCAAGCATGGCATAGAGGAGATCCTTTGTGGTGAATTTGGTGAGTCTCCTCCTCTCGGATTTTAGCCAAGGAAGCTCTAGGAGGATCTTGGCGGTTGTTCTTTTGGGGACAAGCGCGGTACGCATGCCCTTGTTCGCCGCACTTGAAACACTGGTTATCCTTACGCCAATTCTCATGCTCTTCAGGAGAGAGTTTATTATTTCCTTTGTAAACTCCCTTCTCTTTAGCTTTGTTGGAATTGCCCTTAGGAGACTTTTGGACATTGTCCTTCCCCTTAGGCTCATTGGAACCCTTGTTTTCCGGGGGCTTATTATTTCTTTTACCCCCCGTTTGGAAATTGATTCGAGAGGCCACCATAGTATGGTGTATTACCGCCGATATGGTACGTGGCCTTTGGGAGTTGACATACTCCGCCATTTCTTCGGTTAAGCCCGCACAAAATTGTTGCTTTTGCTCTCCAAAATCCAACTTTTTGAAGACAGTGGCTTTGAGTTGTAGGTCCCAAAACTTGTCTACATATTTGTCGATGGATTCATTGGGTGAGAGCTTTAAGCTTCGCCATTCGGTGAGTACTTTGTCTTTGGCATCGGTGGCCAAAAACTGCTTCATAATGGAAGCTCTTAAAGCCTTCCATGTTCGTGGAGCTTCACCGTTGGCTCGTTGGCTAGACCACCATTGTCTGGCGAACTTTTGAAAGTGCATAGCTACATGGGGTAGCTTAGAGGACTCCGTGAAGCCCTCATCTCCAAACGCCGCATCGAATTGCTGGATAAAGGCCAAGACTTTGTCCGTAGCACCAAAGGTACCATCATAGGTAAGGAAAGAGATGCTCTTCCCTCCCTCTTTGAATTTCTTCAACTTGGACGACCTCTTCCATGCGGCATAGGATTTCCTATGGCCTCTTCTTTTTGATGGTTTAAAGGTTGCACCATCACTTTCTTCAGAGGGTGAAGAATTTGAAGAAGGTGGAGAAGAGGGTGACCTCTTTCTTGCCTTTTTCTTGTCTTGATCTTTGTCATCTTTACCATAGTTTTCATAAGAGGAAGAGGATGAAGAAGATGGAGAAGAGGGTGTCCTCTTTCTCGCCTTTTTCTTATCTTGCTTTTTATCATCCCTCTTTGAATTGTGGTGAGGAGAAGAATACGATGGTCTTCTCCGCTTTGGTGGTGATGGAGAGCGTTTAGCCCGCCGTCTTCGTGGAGCCATCTTCGTCGAGGTGGCGGGAGACTCACTTATTTCTCGTTCCTTCAGTAGAGGCTCTTGAGTTCTCCTTTGGGAAGGAGATGCATCATCAAGAAGTAAATTCTTGAGCCCTTCATAAGGATCCTCTTCTTCTTCCCGAATCGGAGAGAGACCTCTTTTGGTAGTCTCACAAGGAGGCTTCCTAGGTGTTCTCTCGTCATGGTGAATAGCTTGAAGAATCCCGTGAGCACGGAGTTGCCATTGCACTTCACTTTGGAGAGATGGATTGCCCATGGCTTGTTGAAGCCTAGAAACAAGATAGTTAACAAGCATTGAAGCATCATTAGTAGCTTGCTCATGAGCAAAATCAAAGTTATCAACATTAATTTCACTCTCTTTACTATTGTCAGCCATTCTAAAAACTTTTAGGTGTAAACTTTTTAGGTGTACTTTGGCACTTCAAGCCCTAATTGCTACTCCTCTTTACCCCTTTAGAAAAAGCACTCCAGCTACTGTACCCGCGGCTCGAATACCATTAATTGCAAGGAATAGAAGAGAGGGTCTTTCGACACCAAAACAGCACCGGCTCCTATCAAGCTTCTAATAGCTCAATAGTGGTTAAGCTGTAGGCAAGCCCCGTAGGACTCCACTATTAAGACCATAGCTCTCGACGATGATGCCCCGTTAACTGCACGAAGGCAGGCGCACTGCAAGGCTGAAAAATACCTATTCTACTTAATCACATGCAATTAATAGTACCAACCATTTGTAGCTAGCTTGAGGACCTCCCTTCTTGAGCAAGAAAAGAGAAACCTTGAGCTCTGATACCAATGTAACATTTAATGGCCTAATAACTTATGCGTAGCAGAAATTAGCATGAACATAGTGGGAATTTCATTAGAATAGATTCCTAATGAGAATTACAAGAGTGCTTGGGTGGAGAGAGCAACAAAAAGCATAACACCTAGTTAGATAGCATCAACAAGACTTTCAAAAGAGAGAGAAATTAAGCTATTGACAACAGTTGAGGACCGGATTTGAATGGAGCCGGTCCCCCCTCCAAAAGGCTTTGTATTATGGTTTCTCCCATCAAGAGAGACATTGTACAATACAATTCTTTGTGTTCCTTCAAGACTAGCTAGTGCAATGAAGATGGAAGCTTCATAGTGCAATGAAGATGGAAGCTTCATACACCAAGCAAAACACTTAATCAAACACAACTTAAATTATCCCCGTTCTAAGACCCAAGACCTCACACACCTTCGAAGATGGTGAGAGTTAGCAGGGTATGAGAGTAGATTGAGAGGAAGAAGGAGTATCTTACGAGAAAGATGTACATCTCCTCACATAATCACTCATATTAGCATAGCTTAGGTTAGTAATTAGCTTGGTAGAGGAGATGAGCATGCATTGAAGCTTGGCTCTTGGTTGGATTCGCATCCACATGCGAAGAGAGTGTTGATGTAGGCTTCTATCTCACAAGCTTGGAGTAGGTGATGAGCTCTCCATTAAAGCTTGGGAGGAGATAGAGTATTCTTCCTTCACACATGGTCAAGTATGAGTGTGTGTGTGTGGTAATTCCAAGCAAAAATCAGCCCCCTCTCTCTCTTGGGCGAGCCCTTGTTGCTAATTTGGTATGGCTTTTGCCTCATTGGACCTCCCCAAGTCAAGCCAATGGGTATTAAGCAGCATAAGTGATAGCCTTCTAACATGTGTCCCCCTTTCCCCTTTTGTGAGAGCTTTGAGAAATTAAATAATTAAACTAAACTCTCATTGGACCCCTTTGCCTCCTGGCCAATAGGAATCAGGCAAGCCATGGGGCTTCTGAATGCTCATTGGACCCTTTGGGAGATTGCCCAATAGTCTTCTAGGAGACTTAATTCTCATTGGTTTCTTTTATTAAATGTTTTTAAATTAATTAAAGTACATTTACTCTAGCTTAATTCTTATTGGTCCACTTCAAGGGTCTTCCAATAGGAATTGGGCACACCTTGTGGGCATCTGGGCTAGGGAGCTGACATTTGTCCCTCATTCCCTTTGTGTAAAGGGAGCCTGTGTGTGTGTGTGTGTCTTTCTCTCTCATCCCCTACCTTTGGAGCTCGCCCCCTCCCATGTAGGGATGTGCAAAGACTTTTAGGGCACACACAAAGCATCCAATTTTCCGTAGGGTTGACCTTTGGACACAACCTTTGAATTTTGGAACCTTAGCATTTTGGAAGTCTTAATGGGCTGAACCTTAGGGTCTTTTTAGCCCATTGTTGCACATGGGTCTTTTGCAGATGGCCCCCCCTTTGGATCCCTACTGTGGCCGGTCTGCTAGCTTAACCAATATTCTAGCTTTTTCTCCTCGGGCACTTCCCCACATTAAATGATCAGTTTAATATGCGAAAATCATTTAGGAGAATTAGATATTGATTATTATGACAGTTCCTCCCATACTACATACAAAGGACAAGATATTTGAAGCAGATAAGTATGTTTAGGACATGGATGAAATGTACCACAAGGCCAAAGTGGCCTTAGAAAAGACTCAGGCAAAGCAAAAGAAAGCAGCTGATCGTCACCGTCGTGAAGTGGTATATTCACTTGGTGATTGGGTGCTTGTACGCTTTGAAAAGGCAAGGTTAAAGAAGATGAAGGGCAAGGAAAGACTGTTTCCAAAGCTCAACATGCGTTACTATGGGCCTTTTCAAGTGTGCGACATAATCAATGATGTTGCATATAGGCTGAAATTGCTTGACAGTTGGAAGATTCACAATGCGTTTCATGTGAGTCTTCTCAAACCCTATGTGGGTGATGTGCCAGAAGATATGCCAGCTGAAGATCAGCTGGAAGTCGAGAAACTTGACGAGATCTTGGTCTCTGAACAGATTTTGGCACACAAAGAAAGGAAAGTGATAGGCAAGGTTGCTAGGCGTTACTTAGTAAAGTTCAGAAACTATCCACCAATGGATGCTAAGTGGTTGGAAGAAGGTGAACTTGTAGAGTCACCAACTGTGTTATCACTTTACCTTGAAGCCTTCAATTTGCAACCTACCTTGACCCCTTGAGTTTCAGAGCTACATGGATTGTCAGTGTGACAATGGCTTCTAGAACAAATGATGTACATGGTATTTAAAGTGAGCTCAAATGAAATACTTGTTACATGAATGTTAGAGTTGTACAGATTGTCAATTTGGCAATTGCTCTTATGGAATGTCCAAAAGTTTGGTTAGTGCTATAGAAGTGAGTATTTCTTGTCATTTTGTCAAGGATACAGTAATTGCTTCTATTAAAGAGTACATGTGTAACTGCATTCTTAAACTGTCGGTTTGGGTATGCTCGAAAGTGTTACGGGATCCAACGTGTACTATAAGACAGTGGCAAAATATGTAGCTACCAGTTTGTCATTGGAAAGTTAGTGACGCAAAGCAATGGCACAGTGCAAAGCTACCACTATGTCATTGGGACAGGGTTAACACGCACGCAATACATGAGTCGACGAGGTGTTGAATACACCAGGGTTGACAATGAGCATGTATGTGTCATACATGTGTCGACAGGTGTTGAATACATCAGTGTTGACTGTGAGCATGTACGACATAGATGCAAATGAGCACGTTTGAGATTTCAAGAGGGGGGTATGTCACCAGCGTGTGACTACTATCTATCCTTTTTTTTGATTTCTTTCTAATTATCTATTTACTTTCACTTTTTGGAAACACCCCTAGGGAAATCTAACTGCCCTGCATTGCATAGCTAGTGTGGAACTATCCAGAGGGAGTCCAGGCCTGAGGGCAAGAGAGCACTAAGGTTGGACAAGGACTATGGTTAGCTAAGTGGGGTCATTGACTAGCCAAAGTGGAATCCATTGCTACAGAGGCTACATTTCAGTTCTCGGTGTGGCTGTAGTGTACAAAGGGGGTCGGATGACCTAGAGAGATACAATGGCAATATCTCCAAAAATTTAGGGAACAGCTATTTTGGGACCCGAAAATGTGTTTGCGTCATTAGCTCCGAAATGACAAGAGGAACATTTTATTGCTCTGTTGTCAAGTCAACTGGCGCACCAGTTGAGATATTTTTAGCCCAGTTGGCCAAAATCAGAAACTGGGCGAGGTGTCACTCTGTGAGCCTTCTGCTACTTCTGGCTAGAGGAGGGGGCGCCTTAAATGAGAGAGGAGGCTGATTTTCTGTTTTGTCACAGGTTAAGAGCTATGGAGTGCTTGCTTTCCCTCTTATGCACAGTGCAGTGCCAGGAGTGATGCCCTGCACGCTACGCACTGCCCTCTCTCTCCCCTATGGCAGTATGTTATGCCCCTCTAGTGGGCTCTTCATTTGACCAATGTACAGTTGTGTGGGTTCATGCGCGATTGTCGAGGCAAGAGCCTCTTGCACAGGTACTGGATTAGCTAGCGGCTAATCCCCCGTAGGTACAAGTGAATTCGGAGAGGTTTCACGCCAGAAATCTCGTCCGATTCAAAGGGCAAGTAGCCCTACAAGTGCGGGAGCTCGAGGACTTGCTACGGATGCGACCGGCATGCGAAACGGAGCCCGAAACAGTGAATTACAGCCTGCTGTGTATTTTTGCAGGTTTAGGGTTTTGGCCCTAAACGGACCCTAATACCCCCAGGAGGTTCGGGGACGCAAGGGGACGCAGGGCTGAAAACAGAGAATTCAGCGTGCTGCAGATTCTTGCCAGGTTTTGCAAAGTGCTCGTATGCATGGGGAAAGTCAGTCAATGAGTGGGAATACTGACTGTGAAGGGTCCTAGTACAGTTATGCTGCCGAAATCGAGCCGGATCAATGGAAATTCAACCAAGTTTGTGCAGGGCAGCTTGTAGGGATCCACAGCGTTTATTCCCTCTTTTGAAAAGTAAAGAAATACCGAAAGGGGCGCCTAAGTTAGGGGCCAATCTGGTGTCGGTCTACTTATACAGGTGCAATCTAGCAGCCTATATCCCTCTCTCCTTTGTTGTGTCTTGAAAGTACAGGTAAAATAGACGACTAATAATGGGTGAAAGCTAAATCAAGGTTTGAAGTAAAGTCTACCGCCCTTTTTGGATTGAACAGGCCGGTTTCATAGTATGTCAGAAGGTCAATTTTGATAGGCATAAGGCACAAGGATTGTTAAAGCTTTTACCCATACCCACCCGCCCCTGGAAAAGTATTGAAATGGATTTCATTTTTGATCTCCTGAGAACAAAGAATGATCACGATGATTTTCCGATTACATGGCACGTCTGAGACGATTGTCTCCGACAGAGACCCCAGATTTATGAGTTTGTTTTGGCTTGCCTTTGTAGCAGTAACTATGGCTTGGGTTTCCTCAAAAGACTCGGGCATCTTGTCTGAGCGTTTCCTTCTACCCATACACTGTGAACACGATGAAACAGGTGAAGGAGAAGAAGACTTACTTGATGCGTCAAATCCGTACCCTGGTGTCGCTCGCAAAGCTAGTTGACAGTCAACTGTGTCTTCAGAGGACGAGGTCTGCGGCTGTAGCGAAGAAACCTCGGAGCTTGGCGATGGCGAATGAATAACGGGAGGAAAGCGTCGCGCAGGGGATTTGTGAGGAAAAATGCCGACTCTCCTAACTGTTATACATGTTCGAGCCATAAAAGCTCCACCACTCACCGCTCCTAGACTTGTGTGCATTGCTGCTGTCATGGCAGACATGCATCGGACAAGACTGCTACCCATCCTTGAAATGATTACTATTGGCGTGCCATCTGACCGTTGGGCGCTTAAAAATTGAAGAGTGTGTTCCCACTGATACTGGACTGGTTTCCAGTCTAGTTTGATCACACTGGTACTGATTCTAAGATCAGTCTGGTTTGGTTCCACTGGTAATGGTTCTGAAATTGGAACTCGTTGCACATGAAAAAGCCCAAAAATATCCGATTCTAGTATCTCTTGATTTGCAATTCCCAATTCCTTAGTACCTTGTTCTTGCCCAGATTCTCTAGCTTCTGAATAGTAAAGCTTGATCTTTGCACCATTGTATACTCCTGGCAACAATAATTCGGATAAATCTTTCAATCTTACTGTACCATTGGAGAAGACCCAATCTACCTCAAATGGTCCTGCCCAGGTAATCTTCAGGTTTGGATTCTTCGGACCCAGTCTAGACTGATAGAGCAGCACCAAATCTTCTTTCTGAAATTCTCAAACCTTAATTCGGTGATCATGCCAGTGCTTCCTTCGTTGTTGAACAATTTCTTGTTCCAGCATAGCCCGTTGCCTGAGTTCATCTAACTGCATAAGTTTATCTAGGTTCTTTTTCATATTGTGGTTGAAGTCTAAGCCATACTCCACAGCCATTCTCAGACTTGGGATAACAAACTCCATAGGAACCACAGCTTCAGTGCCATACACCATTCTGAATGGTGTCATCCCAGTAGTGACCTTATAAGCTGTCCTATACGCCCATAGAGCAATCTGGAGTTTCAAATCCCACTGGTCAGGTTTCTTTTGCACCACCTTAGTGAGAATAGTCTTGATTGTCTTGTTGCTACTTTCATCCTGTCCATTGCATCTGGGATAATAAGGAGTAGATTTCTGATGCTTGACTGAAAGCATATCCAATAGAATTTCCATGGTGTCATTGATAAAATGTGTTCCTTGATCTGACACAATCTCTACTGGACATCCATATCGGCAGACAATATTCTCAAATACAAACCTTGCAATTGACTTGGTTGTGTTGTCAGGAAGAGCCTTAGCTTCAACCCACTTAGTTACATAACAAGTAGCCATTACTATGTACTTGTTCTTCCTGGGGTTAACCTTCTTAAAAGGTCCCATAAAATCTAATCCCCATTTCATGAACACGCCCAATGGTTGTACTGGCATTAAAGGAGTCATGTCTGCAGCTGTTGGTCGACCCATTCTTTGGCATATGTCACAAGTTTTACAAAAACTTCTAACATCAGCAATCAGTGTTTGCCGCCACAGACCAGCTTGTAGAATCTTCTTGTAAGTTACTTCATTGGAAAAATGTCCACCAGATTCACCATTATGTGCTTCTGAAATCACTTTCATTCTTCCTTCCATAGGCACACAACGCCAAAGTATACCATCCACACCCAATCGATAGAGTGACCCTCCGATGATAGTAAACTTCAAGCTTTTGATGACCAAAGCTTTCTTCTGGTTCTGCTCCAAGGTGCTTTTCCAGTCCTCTGGAAAAGCACCTTGGGAAAGAAATTGATAAACATCATACCATTTAGGATCAACTGATTCTCCTGCCTCTAGCTGAAATAAGTCAACGTCCACTGGTTCATCCCTCAAGGGTGATTCTGAATAACCGTCCGTACTTCTTGAGAGAAAATCAGCTCCACAGTGATTCTTGCCAGGATTATGAAAAATTCTGAATTCGAACTCCATTAGGAACATCATCCATCTTATCAGCCTGCCTTGAATAATGACTTTATTAATAAAAAACAAAAGAGCCTGATGGTCCACATGAAAATGGAACAACTTTCCCAATAGGTAATGCCTGAATTTTGTAGCACTGAAAACCATTCCAAGGTCTTCTTGCTCAATAGTTGTATAGCCTTGTTCAGCGTGACTGAATCTGCGTGACTGGCAAAATAGACCGGATAATCAGTCCTTCCATCTGGCTGAGCCAATATCGCCCCCATTGCCAATCCCGAAGCATCTACATGTACATGGAAAATAACATCCCAATTCGGTTGCCTAAGGATTGGTTTACTGATAATGGATTTTTTCAGATTCTGGAAGCTCTCCTCACATTCAACAGTCCAATTGAACTTATTGGTCTTCTTTGTAAGCTCATATAATGGTACTGCTTGAGAAGAAAACTTATGTACAAACCTTCTATAGAAGTTAACATAACCCAGGAAAGAGCTCAACTCTGAAGCATTTCTGGGTGGTTTAGCTTGCTGAACACACTGAATTTTGTCATTGGCCATTTCTATTCCATTTCTGGAAACCACATGTCCCAGTAGCTATCTCTTCTAGACTAGGAAAACGGATTTAAATGGATTCAAACAAATCCGCTTCTCCTGATAGCGTTTGAAAATCATTTCTAGGAATAGTAGGTGATGTTCCTCATCTGAATAGACAGTATAGTCATCCATAAAAATGGCGAGGAACCGATGAAGGAATTCATTAAACATCTCCATCATACACCGTTGAAAGGTAGCTGGTGCATTGCACAGGCCGAAAGGCATCACCAGATACATGAAAGCTCCCCACTCGGTGATGAAAGTGGTCTTCACTCTATCTTTAGGAGAGATCTGTAACTGGTTATAGACACTTTAACCATCCATAAAGCTATACCTTTCATATCCTGCGATCTCATCAAGCAACATGTCAGTAAAAGGCAATGGAAATGGATCTTTGATAGTTTGGGCGTTGAGTTTCCTATAGTCGACACAAACTCTCAATTTCCTGTTTTTCTTGGGAACGACGACTATGGGAAATATCCAATCGCTACTGGCCACCTCTGTGATGAACCCAGCCTTGAGAAGATTATCAATCTCCTCTTTGACGTTCTTAGCATACTTGGGGTTCATTCGGTATCTTTGCAGTCGTATTGGCCTAGCATTTGGCTTCAACGGTATCCGGTGCTGACATACTTCAGGATCCACTCCCTTCAGGTCTGTGTGTTCCCAGGAAAACACGTCTTTGTAGTTCTAGAGCATCCTGCATGCCTTCTCCTTCATTGCCGGGTTGAGATGCTTGTTGACCTTGATCATCCTAGGACTATCCTTCAATCCTAGGTTCCATTCTTCCACTTCTTGGGCGTCTGGAAGCAACCAATTAGGCCCGCCTCCTTTTTGTTTGGTTGACTCTTCAGCATAATCCCAGGATGGTCCATTCAGTTCTGAATCAACATTCTGATCCACTGCGTGTTCTTTAGAGCGTACTGGTTACTCTACCATACCAGTGTCAGCTGATTCCACCAACCTCCCAATTAACTGAACTGCTCTTTCCCCTGTGTTGATTTCAGTAAACTGCTCTGGGAATTACTTTTTCTGCTTGTCAGACTGCTCTTTATTTAGTAGAATTGCATTCAAGTCAATCTCTGCTAAAGGAAATATTTTCAGGGCTGCTAACATTCGCTTGATCTTCTTGGCTCTGTACTTCTAACATAACTCCTTCGGTCTCAGTTCTTTTCTCCAGCTCATAGTATTGTTCGTCTGGATTTGAATTCTTCCGCTGGCCCCTTCTATTGTTAATGTTTGGTTTGCATAGTCATGAACAACATGTGCTGCTCTCAACCATGGGCGCCCTAGCAGCATCCCATATGCCCCTTGCACATCCAGAACTAGGAAACTGGTTTTAAATTTTTCCCTGCCCACTCTTATCTGCATATTTTCAATCATGCATGTAGATTGTACCACTTTGTGATCTGCCATTCGCACTTTAAATGGTGTTGGCTTTAGATTCGTGATACCCATTCTCTGCTGGAGATGAACTCCCATTATATTTACTCCTGCTACTCCATCCAAGATAACACTTGAAAGAGGTTCCCATTGCTTCCGCACCTTGTAGTCCACTTGAATGAGCGGAACTTCATCATCTTGGACGGCCGTCAGGTCCACTGTTCTGGCCTCCACCTCAGCTTTCCTGCGATGTCTGATGAAGTTTGCCACTTCAGACAAGGTTTTTCTGATATCCTCCAGCTCTACAATCAGCTTCTAAATTCTATCACAAGTTTTAACCTGGATTTCTTCCTTCTCTTGGTCAGACTGATTGTCAGAGCTTGAAGAGCTAGTTGTATCTTCACACTGCCATTCCTCTCTTGCAGTGCTTCCACTCCTTCCATCAATTCTCAGTTCATCAACCATTCCTTGTACTGCAGCCAGCAAGGTCTCAAGTATGCTTGGTATTGACTGTTTTTTATCAGTTGATTGGGCTGGTATCTTCTGACTGACTCGGGATTCATAACTTTTTGGCTGCTCTGGCAGCTTCTTGGCTAAATCCTCCGTGATTTAACGCTATTTCTCTCTGCTCTTGCCATTCATCTACCACCTTCTCTTTCCCCTTGGCCTTCTAAATTTCTCTTTGTTGAGCCCACTTGCTGCGGGTAGTATTGATTGGTGTTTCTGAAGTATCTGGAATTTCTTCAATCACTACACCCTTGCTTCTTGTGACTACCCGTACTGGGACTGGCTCTGGTGCCTTAGCCTCAGTAGTAGTAATTGCAGGTGCGTCTTAGCATTGGGCTACAAAATGGTCGTACTTCCCACAAGTGTAGCAGTTCATGCTCCTATTTTGGAAGTTGCCACGTCCTTTGCCTCGGCCCATACCAATTTGGAATCGGCCACGTCTTTGACCAGTACCACTGGTACTTGGTCTCTCCTCTTGAGATACTTTGGCGGGTTCTACCGTCATTGGTTCAGTATAGGCAACCACTGACAGGTCTTTGTCCTTCTTAAAGTGATGAATCCTGATGCCACAATTGTTCCATAAATGACCCAAAGCCTTACAGTAGGTACATTGTGGGCACTCGTTGGAGATATGGTCCTTGGATTTACATTTCAAACACTAAGTCTCCATCTTCCGAACTGGCTATCTGGTGTGGCTAATCTCGGCAATCTGTCTAGTCATTTCATCAATCTTCTTGGTCTAAGATCCCTTCTTTGACTTCTCCTTGGACCGTTCATAAGAGCTACTTTCACAGCTGCTGGACATCTCACTGGAATCAGAACTCTCAGTAGCAGAGCTACTGCTACTGGACCTCCTCTTTTTGTGGATCTTTTCCTTCTTGGCCTGCTGTTCTAGCTTCAGTGCCCGTTGGACCAAATCATTGAATTTCTTGGTAGGAGCTGGTACCTCCTGGTCCCTCATCTTTTTTCTTCTGAAACCATTCAGAAACCATGCCCTCAACCTCTTCTCAGATGGTGGTTCTTGTAACTGCCTCGTTAGCTCCTTGATCTTTTCCACATAACTTCGGATTGATAGATTCCGCTGCTTGATTTTATCCAGTTCACAGAGGATATCTTCATCCCCTCTGTTGTCTGAATACTCCAGTCTGAAGGCTTTAAGAAACTTGTTGTATGATCTGAGCTCGCAGGCAGGGTAATGATAATACTATTTCCTCGCTGCCTCCTTCAAGGTTTGCAGGCAGTATTCCCCCCAATCATCTTCATCAATATTTTTCTATTCAGCATACTACTCAAAAGCCTATATGTGAACGTCTGGCTCATCCTTCTTACCTTCCTTGAATATTGGAAAAGAAATTTTCAGGGAAGCTGTGTAATCATTCCGATTACCACTGATCCTGCCACTTCTCTTCTTGGATTCAGAACGGCCTTTGGAAGTCTTCTTGCAATTGTCAGTGTTAGCATCCCAATCAATCTCTGTCTCTGTCTCGATGTCAGTGTCCTCTTTGGCCTGTTTGCTAGAAGTGCGGTGACTGCCTTTACTTCCCTTGGTATCCTCATCCCCCTGCCGGATCGAGAACTCTTGGCTTTCCGTGCTTCCCTTTCTGCCCATCTTCGTCGAGAATGACTGGACTATTGTGAGTCCTGCGCCTCATTAGCCTGACTATGCTCCTCCTGAGCCTAAGTGTCATTCATCTTGTCTTGCTTAGGGTCAGACTCTCTTCCTGACTGCTCAAGAATAGGATCAACACGAATGGTGGATTTCCGGCCATGACTGGATTTAGGTGCCATTGCTGAAAACTTCCAACTGGGAGAAGAGTCGTTCACTCAACAAGCTTCAGCTCGAGCCACCATGATCGCCAAAATGGAATTGGAGTTGATCTCTAGAGACAGCTAATTCGAGTGTTAGAAGATTTCAGCTACTACTTTTAGAAGATTTCAGACAGAAAACTGGACTGGAATTTGGATACTGGAATAAGAATCAGACTATGTACTAAGAATAATATTCAGAGTACTGGACACAAAGTAAGTGTGACTGGAATATCTACCATGATTGGGATTACAGATAAAAGATTACAGTGAGTATGATATGATTTATAGAGAGAGTACAGCCGACAACAATTGCCAATGATTGACAACTCAAGTACAAATGTCGCCAAAATGCTAACCCAAATTCCAACAATTGCCAACCCGATTACAATGTAATGGGCCCTTTTTATACTCCTTGGGTTTACCATAGTAATTACCGTAGTAATTACTAACTAATTCGCTGCCCGTCTCATAAGAGAACGTTCCCACCTAGTGAAACTATCAGGCCGTCTACAACAATAGACAATTTAGATAGAATCACTTCAATTAACAAAGAGTTTGGAGAGTGTCAATAGTTCAAATATCTTCAATGCCAACGGTTTGCTAGAAGTAGTCCTAGATCTTGAAAAAATTGTAAATATCCATCCATACATAGTTTTCTTTTCCAAAGACAATTAGAAGATAAAGGGAAACCCCATGCATTCAAGATGTCTATAAAACATCTTGGGAGTGGAGTGGATTTGGTAAATAGAATGTATCGGGATGGAAACTTAGGCCTTTGTGTGGGTGCACCTTGATCATGTTCATCATGCGAAAGGTTGGCCCATCATGTCTACATATGCTTATGATTCTTTTGTGCGTGAAATTTTAACCGTTGCTACTTGTCACTTCGTTGTTGAAAATATACATGCTCAAATAGAGATTGGGAGAATGTTATAGATATATGTGCAAAAGGATACTATTTTTCATATTTCAAAAACCTTACAGATTCCAAACCGCTATGAGAGGAAAACTTGTTAAGTATGGAGCCTGATTTACCCTTGTAATTTTCTGTGGTAAAAGCGCACATTTGTAAGGCCCCCATTATGAGGAGAAGCCATCGTGCGTGAAGGAAAATCACTCACCGGAAACCAAAATTTTCACAAACAAGAATAAGGGGCAACTTTAGGGGCCTCGGGGGCGGAGGCTCCCGAGACTTTTTTTCCCCTCACCGGAATATACCTTTTCGTTGGAATATTACGGCCGGATGGCGGCCGGAAAGTGGTCGGAAAACAACCAGTCGGTTGGCTGGTGGCCGAAAATTAATGGCTGGTGGCCGGTGGTCGACAGTCAATGGCTGGTGCCGGTGGCCGAATTCAATGGCCGGTGGCCAAATTCAAAAGCGGACTTGTCTTCTCAACGGCGGCCACACATGGGCGGATTGGAGGGTCCGATTTGGACTTATTCGCACAAGGGCGGCTACACATGGCTGCCTCTCATAAGAGAGGGCAACCCTTTTGGCCTATAAAAGGAGGCCATTTCTACACACATCTCATAGTGTGAAGTTGACGCAACAAGGTGAGTGTGAGGTGGTGAGAGTGAAGCAAGGCGGGAGCTCTATTAATGGTTTAATCCCTTTGTAAACTACTTCTTCTTTTTGAAGTGCTAAAGCCATTGAGTGGCTTCTTTCCCGTGGACGTAGCCCACATTGGGTGAACCACGTATATCGTGTGTACTCTCTCTCTCTCTCTCTCTCCACTCTATAATCTCTTGTGTGTGAAATCTATCTCTCTCCATTAAGTAATCTACTCAAAAATCTATTTAGCTACGTCTTATTTCCTAACAACTGGTATCAGAGCAAGGTTTGCTCGTAGCTAAATTATCTCAAGGAAAGGATTCCTTGAAAGTAGTGGGAGTTATGGCGGAGGAAGGGAAGCTCAAGATTAAAAAGTTCAACGGCAAAAACTACCAACATTGGAAGATGCAGATTGAAGACTATCTCTACCAGAAGAACCTCTATTTGCCACTAGGCGGTCTTGCGAAGAAGCCCTCAACAATGGCAGATGAAGCATGGATTGTCCTTGATCGAAAGGCACTGGGAACAATCCGGTTAAGCTTGGGGTCAACGGTGGCCTTCAATGTTTCGGAGATGAATACCACAGAGGACTTGATGAAGTCACTTGACAACTTCTATGAGAAACCATCAGCATCCAATAAGGTATTTCTTATGAAGCGCTTGTTCAATCTAAAGATGGCAGAGAATGGTTCAGTTGCAGAACACCTAAAGGACTTTAACACAAACATAAGTCAACTTCGATCGGTGAAAATCAATTTCGATGATGAAGTGCGAGCTCTCCTTATATTATCATCTCTACCGGATAGTTGGGACAACCTTGTGATGGCTGTAAGTAATTCTATCTCTGGTACAAATACTCTTAAGTTTGATGATGTTGTGGGTGTTCTCCTAAGCGAGGAAATACGAAGGAGAAGCACAGGAGAATCATCAAGTGCTGCATTGTCAGTGGAAACAAGAGGAAGGCCTAAGGAGAGGTTCAAAAGCCAAAAGGTCGTGATCGCTCAAGACGGAGCAAGTCATGCACAAAGTCAGTACTTGAATGTTGGAACTGCGGCAAGAAGGGCCACGTCAAGAAGGATTGCTGGTCCAAGAAGAAGAAGGAGACTGAGTCTCAAGACAACAAGCCAACATCGGAGGCCAATGTGGAAGGTAAAGTAGAGAAAGATGCTCTAATTCTCTCATTAGACAATGTGTCTAATTCCTGGATAGTAGATTCCGGGGCTTCATTCCATGCGACACCACACAAGCAACATTTCCAAGATTACACCAAAGGTAATTTTGGGTATGTATACTTGGGAGATGATGAAGCTTGTGAGATTGTTGGCAAAGGTACAATTTCTGTCAAAACTGCTAACGGAAATGAATGGAAGCTTAAAGATGTTAGGCATGTTCCTTCTCTTCGCAAAAAATTGATCTCTACAGGACAATTGGACGATGAAGGTCACAACATTGCATTCGGAAACAAACGGTGGAAGATCTCAAAGGGGTCTTTGGTAGTTTCCAAGGGAGAAAAGGTCGGTACACTTTACTTGTGTACTGTTAGCACACAACCTTCAGCTTGTGCAGCAACTAGAGAAGTTGATAGTGCGGTGTGGCACTATCGACTTGGGCATATGAGTGCCAAAGGAATGCAAATCCTTCAAACAAAGAAGCTTCTACCAGGTTTGAAAGAAGTGGACTTAGATTTCTCTGAAGATTGTGTTTATGGTAAACAAAAGAGAATAAATTTTCAAAAATCAGGAAATGAAAGAAAAAATAAAAAACTTGCGTTGGTTCATTCTGATGTTTGGGGTCCTGCAACTACACCATCACTTGGTGGCTCATTGTACTATGTAACATTCATAGACGATGCGACTAGAAAAACATGGGTTTATGTCATGAAGAATAAATCCGATGTATTTTCCATATTTCAAAGGTGGAAAGCCTTTGTGGAGAATGAAACAGGTACCAAGGTTAAATGCCTCAGATCCGACAATGGAGGTGAATATTGCAGCCAAGCTTTTGAAAGATTTTGTGCTACCAATGGCATTCGGATGCAAAGGACAACCCCAAGGACACCTCAAAAAAATGGGATTTAGGAAAGGATGAACATGACAATCATGGAGCGAGCACGAATCATGCGGCTACATGAAGGCCTACCGCTTGAGCTTTGGGGGGAAGCTGTAAGTACGTCTGTGTACTTAATCAACCGATCACCCTCAACGGCATTGGATGGGGGAGTTCCAGAAGAGGCATGGACAGGTAAACCGGTGAATTATGCATTTCTCAAAGTGTTTGGGTATGAGGCTTTCATGCACATAGATAGAAGCCTAAGATCAAAGCTAGATGCAAAGTCCAAAAAGTGTTTCTTCATTGGCTATGGAGAATGTGACTTTGGGTATTGCCTATGGAATCCTGAAGATGGTAAAATCTTAAGGAGTAGGGATGTAATTTTTAACGAACAAGATATGTACAAAGATTACTTGGAAAGAAAACAAACAAAAGAAACAGGTGATGAGTACATGGAACTTGAGGACGATGAAGACTCAAGGACTGCAAACGGTGACAATGTGCAACAACGTCAACCAAACGAGGAGCCTCAACCTATTCCCCGAAGATCTACAAGAGCAAGTAGACCTCCAGAAAGGTTTGTTCCTTCCTTCAACCATCTCTTGATCTCAGATTCTAGAGAGCCGGAATCATACGAAGAAGCTATGCAACATGAATCCAAAGAAGAATGGACGAAGACCATGCAAGTGGATATGGACTCACTACATCGCAACCAAACATGGGAGTTGGTTGAGTTGCCTAAAGGTAAGCGGACACTTCAAAACAAATGGGTGTACAAGCTGAAGGAAGAAGAAGGTGGGAAGAAAAGGTACAAGTCTAAGCTTGTGGTAAAAGGGTTTTCTCAAAAGAAAGGTATTGACTTCAATGAAATATTTTCTCCTGTTGTAAAAATGAACTCAATTAGGCTCGTCTTAAGCCTTGTGGCAGCTCATGATTTAAATCTCGAGCAAATGGATGTAAATACGGCATTCCCTCACGGTGACTTAGAGGAGGAAATCTACATGCTTCAACCAAAGTGGTATGAAGTAAAAGGTAAGGAGAAAATGGTTTGTAAATTAAAGAAGAGCTTGTATGGTTTAAAGCAAGCATCAAGACAATGGTACTTGAAGTTTGATCGATGGATGTTGGATCATGGATTCACAAGATGCAACTCGGATCACTGCGTCTACACGAAGAATTTGGGAGATGGGAAGTTCATCATCCTAATGTTGTATGTTGATGACATGCTGATTGCAAGTGCTAACATGTAGGAAATCAAAGACCTAAAAGAGGAGCTCTCTAAATCTTTCTCAATGAAAGATTTAGGTGCTGCAAAGAGGATACTTGGTATGAAAATATCAAGGGACAGGACGAAGAAGACAATAAAGCTATCTCAAGAAGATTACATCAAGAAGATACTAGAAAGGTTTGCAATGCAAAATGAAAAACCAGTTTCTACACCTTTGGCTTGTCATTATAAACTAACGAAGGATATGTGTCCAAAGACACAAGAGGAGATAGCCTATATGTCTAAAGTTCCATATGCTGCAGCGGTAGGTTCTCTAATGTATGCTATGGTCTGGACAAGACCAGGCATTGTACATGCAGTGGGAGTTGTGAGTAGGTTCATGGACAACCCAGTTAAAGAGCATTGGCAAGCTGTGAAGTGGATACTTAGGTATCTAAAAGGGACAACAACAAATGCTTTGTATTTTGGAGGAACTGATATTTTTCTAGAAGGGTATGCTGATGCAAATATGGCAGGTGAAAAAGATACTCGAAGGAGCACTACTGGCTATGTGTTCATGGTTGGAGGCACAGCAGTAAGCTGGGCCTCAAAGCTGCAGAAAGTGGTTTCACTTTCTACCACGGAAGCAAAGTATGTAGCAATGACGGAGGCAAGCAAAGAAATTCTGTGGCTTCACAGATTCTTAGAAGAGCTTGGATTCAAACAAGACAATTGTGTCTTGTACAGTGATAGCCAAAGCGCTATCCATCTTGCGAAGAACTCAAACTTTCATTCAAGGACAAAGCACATTGAGGTGAGATATCACTTCATACGCACTCTTTTGGAAGAGGGACAGCTAAAGCTAGGAAAGGTGCATACAAGTGAAAATCCTGCAGACATGTTTACAAAGGTGGTCAACAAGGAGAAGTTGAGCTTTTGCTCATCTTCAATCGGCATTCAAGGATAAGAAGCCAGAATGGAAAGCAGCCACAGGTTTGGTTTGGAGATCAGTCTCCAAGTGGGAGATTGTTAAGTATGGAGCCTGATTTACCCTTGTAATTTTCTGTGGTAAAAGCGCACATTTGTAAGGCCCCCATTATAAGGAGAAGCCATCGTGCGTGAAGGAAAATCACTTACCGGAAACCAAAATTTTCACGAACAAGAATAAGGGGCAACTTTAGGGGCCTCAGGGGCAGAGGCCCCCGAGACTTTTTTTTCCCTCGTCGGAATATTATGGCCGGACGGCGGCCGGAAAGTGGTTGGAAAACAACCAGTCGGTTGACTGGTGGCCGGTAGTCAATGGCCGATGGCCGGTGGTCGGAAGTCAATGGCCAGTGCCGGTGGCCGAATTCAATGGCCGGTGGCTGAATTCAAAAGCAGACTTGTCTTCTCAATGGCGGCCACATATGGGCGGATTGGAGGGTCCGATTTGGACTTATTCGTACAAGGGCGGCTACACATGGCTGCCTCTCATAAGAGAGGGCAGCCCTTTTGGCCTATAAAAGGAGGCCATTTCTACACACATTTCATAGTGTGAAGTTGATGCAACAAGGTGAGTGTGAGGTGGTGAGAGTGAAGCAAGGTGGGAGCTCTATTAAGGGTTTAATCCCTTTGTAAACTACTTCTTCTTTTTGAAGTGCTAAAGCCATTGAGTGGCTGCTTTCGCATGGACGTAGCCCACATTGGGTGAACCACGTATATCGTGTATACTCTCTCTCTCTCTCTCTACTCTATAATCTCTTGTGTGTGAAGTCTATCTCTCTCCATTAAGTAATCTACTCAAAAATCTATTTAGCTACGTTTTATTTCCTAACAAAACTCAAGAACCGCCATTATTATTGTGGTTTAACAAAGGGAAATAAAAGATATTTTTTTGCACGTGCGAAAATAGCAGTATGAATGAACGTGGTAATGGTTTATTAGTAATATGCATGATAATAACTATGGTAATATATCCGCAATTATTAACACGCCTATTATCACTGCTAGTACAGTGCCTATTCCTACCATACGGCTTTTCAAAAATAAAGATGCTCATTTGGGTGGCCCAAATGAGCATCTTTATTTTTCACCTGCATAAAACATATGAAATATCAATTGTATTTTATAAATTGTAAAATAATAATAATAATAAGCCACCCAAATGAGCATCTTTATTTTTCACCTGCATCAAACATATGAAATATCAATTGTATTTTATAAATTGTAAAATAATAATAATAAACTTTCACCTTACAACTCATATCTTTGTGCGGAAATGAACAATAATTTGAAAAAAAAAACAAATAAAGCCAAATTTTCAAATGAGTCTTATATACAAAATATGAGGGTTTTTTTGTGCCACATCTGCACTTGTAAAAGAGTAGTACATAAAAACTTTTTATCTATCCTAATTCTCCTGATCCCTGTCCTTGTCCTAAGCTACATATGTTGGATCACCTTGACTCTACACCATCAAAGAAAAAAAGATAAATTAATAACCCAAATTATCTTTTAATATAATATTCATTGTCTACACTTATTGCTTATAGCGTTGGAGAGGGGGGATGAGGAACACACTCGACACAAAAACAGCTGCCCGTATATAGCTCAGGGTATTCACAACACCCCTGTCCTCTTGAAAACACCTTCAAAAAAACCAACTCACACTAGCAGGGCCTCGCCTGCACTTCGCCCAATGCACACACGACCTATATAGTGGCTAGACAGTGATCATGCCGATCTTGCCCACTTCCAGCTCTTCCACATCTCGACACCCCTCTCTCTTTCTCTCTCTCACACATAGGGGACCCAGGGGGGCGCACACGCTCACACACACCGGCACCACACACCCCGGAGACGAGCAAAGAAGAATGGGGGGGAAGGGAGGAAAGACGATGCCAAAACCAACAATGATAGCTTTCCTTCATGAAAAACACCATCTACAAAATCCGTACAGTGTGCTCTACGCCGCACCACGGCCATCATTGTTTCATGCAGAGGGGCACACACCTCCCTCCAAGTTCGACTCCGTTGGCACACGCCTCAACGGAAAATCCACCATTGGCTTCGCTTCAGCGGCAATGTTTCCTCTTAGCAACCTTTGTTGGCTCCTTCTTCTAGAGAGCACTCGCCCTTTCGAGTCGTTTCACAAACGATGCTTCATCATTGGGTGTCGGCTTCGATCATCGAGCGTAGAAAAGAAACTCCTTCTCATTCTCTTCCTCCTTCTCCCCAAGCCCAAGGAGCGCAAGAGAAAACAAGGTGAGGAGTCACGATGGCCTGCAGAGATGATTAGTAATTTTTTGTTTAAATATTAATAGATCCCTCTCAATGCAGCTGAGAGAATTCTTACTTCAAAGGCAGAATAAAATTAACCCTAAACATGAAAATTAAAATGTGAATTCAGGTGCGAGAGAGAGGCCTTCAAAGATTGACAGAGGTGGTATGGGGGATGTTTGTTTTTCTGTCAAGACAATGCAACACAGGAAAGCAGACATTCCTAAGATAAGCAGAAGCAGACATTCCCAATATAATGCAATGAGATATAATGTCATGTCATTGTACCAGCCAATGCCAGCCTCCAAGGGTAACCGCCTTCTTCACAACTCCTTGCAGGCCAACTAAAACAGATTTTGTTCGATTATTGCCTATCACGATGACCTTGGTGTGGCGCGACAGCACAGACAGCTCCTCATCAAAGCCCTCATCGCTCGCACCCCCTGAGCACATCACCCCTTCCTCACTTACACCACCTCCTTGCCCATACATAGCTCTTTCCTCTGATCGCACCTCCTCCATCTCCATCATCTTTAAATCAAGTGCCCTTCGTAACAAGAGCGGAGAAAACCAAACCCCTCATTGTAAGAAAAATTTGACTTGTTGGGTGCAACTATGATTATTATATTAATGAATCATACCAGATCGAAATTACTGACGTTTCCAGCTTTGGATTTGGCAGCCAGCCTAAAAATGACCACCACTCCAAGCTTTCAACAGTTTCAAGAGTAGAGGAGCAAATAAACATCTTTTTTCATTCAAGATTTTTCGACTAGGCATGCATTCCATATACAAATGACAACGGTTTTGAGGTGCGTATTGTGTGCACATGTCTGTGTGTGTTCGTTCATCACGTACACATGTTCAAGCATTCAATGCATGGGTATGTGCCATCACCCCAAGAAGACAATAATGTGCCACATTTTATGTGGAGCTCTAAAGTTGGATTTGGTACAGGAAATACAGAGAAACATGAATGGCTTACTACATCATTAGAGCAGAGGGCACCACAAGCTTAACAAAGCCCTTAATATCATGAAGTACCTTGGTAGAGAAGCGTGTTCTTGTCTTCTCGCACGATGCCGCAAACATTACATAAATGGCAAGCTGTAGCACATTCATCCAGCTAGAAATGCATGTAGCCAATGCTGCACCTTTGTTCCCGAGGTCCAACTTGTAAATCAAGAACCAGCAGAGAGGGCATGTTGGAGAGATACAGAGGGACTAAAAATGGTGGCAAAGAGAACCAAGATACTGATCGATAAAAGACTGAGGTGCACATGGGCAGCTTCCCAAGCCGTTGACATAGATGGGAAACTCGATGAGTCTGCAGGGCTAGTAGCAGGCTATGCAAGGAAGGCACTGCTCACATCATTACCACGAGCAATTCCTTTTGCGGACCCATTGAAGTTGAGTATTATCTTTTTCAGAGTGATTGTGGTATTGTGCCAGATATGGGTAGTCCCGCAGCCTCTGAAAGAGGATTTGAAGGAGACACTGCTAATGAATGAGGCAGGATGTATCGTTTTGTGGAGAGTCGGGGAGGATTTGGTGTATGTGGCGGGATTGGCGATAGAGATAGGCGCGACGGTTGCCACAGCAGGGACTGCATTACCATCGGTGATAGCAGTACTGGCAGCATCAGGGGCACTGAATATAGGGAAAGCAATACCCATTCTGCTATTGCATGTGGCCAATGTTGCACCTTTGTTCCCCAGGTCCAACTTGTAAATCAAGAACCAACAGAGAGGGCATGTTGGAGAGAGAGGGCATGTGATTATGCGCACGTGTGTGTGTGTGTAGCGAAGAGAGAGCTTGCATTGTGGCAGACAGAGCTGGGCAATGCCAAGAAGAGGGCTTCCAGTGAGAGATTGAAAGAGAGACAAGCTGCAACCACATGCGAGTTAGCGGAAGCGTCAGGTGATAGTAACATGAACTCGCACGCTTCTCCACAACGTTAATGCACTGCCTGCCCTTGTTTTCCTCCTCGTATCACATCGAGTCATGTCGTCTAGCAGCTCCTGCCTTCACACAAAGCTAAAAACCTACTGACCGTCCACGCGGACTCCATCCGCCAAAGGACGCCCAACCCAGCCCAACACTAAGGCCTTTCTTCAGCAGGCCAAAAACTTTGTCAAAAAACGTTCCCCTCCTTTTTTCATTCCCTCCATTCCAAACTTACTTTTAAAAAAAACACAGCAGTAGCGCAGGCTTCACTCCCTTCTCAACCCAAGCCTTCCCTTTTTTAAAACCTGTGAGCTTTATTTCTTTTTCTTCTTCCAAGTCCAGTCTTTCCTTTTCCCTTTCATTTACAACTCACAATTAAAAAGATTTTAGTCTTTATTTCCCGTGCATTCGGTGCTTACAACACACACAAGGCTTGCCATATGAACTTTTCGACTATGTTCCATGGGAGGTCCATTTGCAAGTCTCAAAATCCTCGCGCTTCCGCACAACTCTGCACCATGGCCTCGGAAAATCCATTCACGAAACGGAAAAAAACATCCGATCCCTTCTCTTTGTAACCGCCTGTCAACTTGAACTGGGCCCATCTCGATGCCCATAACTCCGATCAGCGAGCTGCAAATTTTGGTTGACTCCTCAGGTCGCATGCAACTTTTCAGAACCTTGGCGAGCTCAATATATCATTGTCAGCATGCCTATCAACATGGCCCGGTGAGCATATACCCGACCCCCGACAAATATTCCACAGGCCATAACTTGCCCGTCTGAGCTCCGAATGGCAATCCGAAAAGATCGACATGCATCGCAACTTAAACTCTTCATGTCTACCCATCCGGATCAGCTTTGATCACTATTTTGCACTCGCTTGATCCGACAGGGATCTGCAAAACCTTCAAAATTTGGACTTCTGTATCTTTCACATCGTAGCCCCATTTGACGAGCCGTTTGGACGGGCTTCCAGAGCATCTCGGATACCACCTTTCGGGGCACATTTTTTGCATCTCAAACACCTTGACCTGCCGTCATTATTATCTGACTTTGGAGGTCCCCCTTGGCCTAAAAAAAAAACTTTAAGCATGCATTTTTGTTGCCACTGTCCTACTGAGGTCTCCCACACTGGCTTTAGCCCTCTACCATGCACCTATCAGCATACGCATCATTGCATTGCACACTTCCTAGCACGGGCCAACTTTGGTTGCACCAGCGTGTTGACTAATGAATCGAATTGATCGCAAGTAATGTGATGGTTTTCCAACAATCATCACCAAGTATCGAACTCTATGTGTCTCTCTTGATACTTGACCATCTCTCTGGTAGGATGGCTTAGAGTGATATTTTTCTAATTTAACAACAACAGAAAATTTAATAAGCTAAAACACCCTCTTATTAAAACTTGCACAATTGAAAATAAATTTCATATTTATCTTTCTAGGCCGCTTTGCCTCTCAAACCATAGTGCATAGGAGTTTGCCTGGCGCACGCTTCGTGCTATTCGCTATGGGAAGATCCCGTTGCAGCTTGCCCATTCTTTTCTTACATTGCCCACGCCCACTCTGCGTCTGCCGTGTTGCCACCATAGCTCATGGCTAGATTTTCAACTTGGTTGGCCGTTGCACGTTGTACATCTGATTGCCTATTTTTTAAAAATGTTTTGATATACCCCTCCAACCACTGTTCAAGAAATGATGGTCGATGACATTCGAAAATAGAACATGCAATGCTTCCTCAATGTAGCATGTATGATTGGACACTTGGTCTTTGAATTTTATAAAAAAATTCTTATACGTTGAGTGTATAAGAATTTGCATATGGTGTCAAAATGCTCTACACTGTGTAGTCTCAAAGTCCACATTTCCACCATACTTTACCCTCTAGTATCGCTCATGCATGTCTAGCATGGGCGCGTCAGTGTCCTTATCCTTTATGGTTGGAGTGGAATGCTCCAAAAGAAGTGAGTCTATCCCCCCTCCTCCACCCAAAACAAGGATTCCAACAAGAGCCCATGCTGCTCTGCCTATGCTAGGTAACCTAAGACGAACACTATCATGTGCTACTAGAATACACTGGTCAGCCACCTGTAGACTATTGGATGAGGCTCAGGCAAAGTAGGTTTTGAATGAAAGGGTGTGGGCCCTTGTGATGCAAGGGGGTGGGTCCTTGCAATGGAAGGGGTTGCGTTGGTAAGAAGGGAGGGTGGAAGGAGGTGCCATTGATGGAATTCTCTGGATGTCTAGAGTCCCTCCGTGGGTCCCCCATGGTGTGGTCTACTATAAAAGACCATAGGCCAAAAGCTGCGATTGTGGAGCATATTGGCAAAACAATTCCTATATAGAACATAGGTACTCCTCACATAAAGAAAATGTGCACTGCTGATTTGGATCTACCATCGGTGGAGGAACCTTAGGTAGATAGACCAACACCTCCAAAGCCGTAAGAGATCAATTCTTGCAAATAATGAATAGAAATCAATACTCGTGCTCACAAAAAACTAGATCCAAATAAAACTAAATTGAGAGTTTGGACATAATGCCTCAAGACTCGGGTGCACTAGAGATGATGTCTACACTGGATAGCCATCCACCTGGGATTTGAACCGTCCAAATGAAGAGTGTGATTGCTGCTCCACAACAGATAAACATCTACAAGAGATGCATTGAAAATATTAACACCTAGCCGATTTTTACTCTCCCTATAACTAATCTACATACCTAGCCTATGTACATATATACAGACACACTCACATAGATACGTATATACAATCATACTTAGTGCTTACATATATATATACACATATACACACTCGCATAGATATATACATATACACTCACTCATGTAGATACATATCTACATGCATACACATATACTATTAGACCTAAGTAGGGGCTAGTAGTGACAATAGTCTAGTGCATAGATGAGTGGATCAAGGATCGCAACACCACGATTAAAAAGGGACTATACCCAAGAGCTAAGTTGCATTGTATGTTACAGTGTACGTATAATACGCTTTAACTGGGCTTATTATATGACACCTATCTTAAAAAGAAGTATTATACAATGCGACATCAGCAAAAACACCATCTCGTATAATTTCTTAGAGATTTGGTCAAAATATAGTCCTTTATATATATGAAATCTGATTGTTTTTCTTATTCTATTTGAGATTTCTTCCCCCTTGTCTCATCTTTAGGTGAGCTTTAAAACATCAAAAAAATTATTTATAAATTTAGCAATCAATTATCAATTCAAGAAAAAAATTAGATCTTAGGGTAAAAATTTAAATTAATTATAAATAGTTAAAGAGTTCTTTTTAGGTTATGGAGTTTTGAGTTTAAAGTTTACCTAGTTTGTGTGAAGTATATCTCACACTCAGAGGTAAATTAAGAAGAATAGTTAGTAATTGCTTGCCTTGTGTAGAGGAACTCTTGGAAGTGATTTAGGATAGTTAAAGTTAGCAGTTACTTGCTTTGTGTTGAACTATGTTGACACCTAAAGTAACTTAAGCTAGATAGTTAAAGTTAGTAGCTACTTGCATTGTGTTGAACTATGTTCATACCTGGAAGTAACTTAGGTTAGATTTATCTAATGGTTGTCTACTCACACTTGAGGCAATTTAGGTGGATTAAATAATAATCTCTTGCTTTGTGTAGAGGTACTGTCACACTTACAAGAGTTTTAGATAAGTAGTGGATTATGATTGCCTGACGTAGAGAATTACACTCACACTTGGAGGTAATTTAGGTAGGATATTTAAAGATATCTTGCTTTGTGTAGAGTTTACTCAAACTTGAAAATTATTGAGATAGATTAAGTGATTTTCTTATCATGATTCAGGTATAGAGTAAAATCTCACACTTGCATTAGGGGAATTTTGAGGTCATTTTTGTGCCTTTTAGCGTGTAGAGAGAGAGTGGTCTCAACCAATGGTTGAAGAGCTTCTGTTACGGAACCTCTATTTTTGAAAACTCACAAAAAAAGAAAATATTCTATCTTTACCGCAACTTTGAGCTGGTAAATAGCAATGTAAACAAGTAAAAGTGCAAAGGCATTCAATAGCTGTCGCTTTTAGAAAGACGTACTTCTCATATTATATTGTTTTTATTTTGCACGTCGTCATCATAAAACAACGTTTGGATTCTATCTCATGATCTTTTCCAGATTTGAACCGTTTTTTGCACATTCTGCTTATTCTTCTCTTGAACTCTGGCTAAACTTCTCTGCTCATTTCTTTTTTCACCATGGAATCTTCATCACGATCAAAACGACCAAGAACTTCCATTGAAGCCATTGTCACTTACAACACGACTGATCAAAATGGAGAATGGATTCCAATAACTATACACAAAGGAACGTGGATACTGATGCAACAGAACAAGAGAATAAAGTCTTCCACCAAAAACTCTTTCTTGGCGGGATGGAAGGGTATTGTTAAAAATTTCAGCTTTGGCGACAACAAAAAATCAATCAAAGAGGTGCTGGTGCAGCATGTGTACATGCATAAAGATCTGCATATTGACTTAGAGAGTTCTGCTTTGCCATTACATAGACCAAATTGTAAGTCTCTTAACTTAAATCCTTATTTGTAATGCATGTTGTATAAGGTTATTTGTTGTACAGATTTGTATCCTTCAAACATTATGGAATGGCAGCCAATAGAATGTGTTATAAATATTCTGGATGTGTGCCATGGATCAATTGGTGAAGAAATATACAAGGGAAGGACTAAGGGCTCATTGGCAGAGAATGGAATATTCTTCTTTGACCATTATTATGTTCCACCTAGAAGGACTGGAGAACTTGGAGCCACAACCAAGCTAGACTTGCCTGATTTCAAAAGTGGAGAATGGTCACTCCCTAGCTCAAATACAAGTGAGGGCTACAGGTGCAAACTGTTTTGTGAGATTCAAAAGTGTTTGAAATCAAACATAGCAAGAAAACAGAGTAGAATTTCTATATTCATGCCCATTACAGTTTTTGTAGACTTCTTCTCTAATGCTGAAGTCAGAAAATCTAGAACCATGTTTTCAGTGAAGACTTTAGACTCAGCAAATGTACTTGAATTTGTGGATGAGGGTTGGAACACCAAAACAGTGAATGGAATCACTTGTAATGTGCAAGCTGGCTCAATTGCTTGCAAATACATGATAGGGACACAAAACTTCATTATGTCATTTTATGACAGAAGATGGCACTATGTTGGTGGTCAGCTAACTCCACTTGATCAAGACATGGAGGACTTCATTGACAGCCCAATAGAAGACATTGATATATGGGTAAACAATGAGCATCTGTCAATTGTAAAGATAAGAGGCATGTGTAGCTTACATCAATTGAGATTGGACCTGCAAAATGATGAAATTGAACTGCCCACAACATTCTGCTTTCAAATAAATGGTGGAAAGGTAACTGTTATCCCTAAAAGTCTCTTGTTCTCTTATTGGTTCTTTATTTAACTTGGACTGTTTTTGTAGGTATCAAAAAGGAATGAAAAGAGGCTACAGTGCAAGGACATCTTGGATGGCATTGTACATTTGGTTCCTTAAACATCCTTCAAGGCAATTTTGTAACACATGACCTGCAAGGATCTTATTTTGTATCACATGACCTGCAAGGATCTTGTTTTGTATCACATGACCTGCAAGGATCTTATTGAAATAACGATCTAAAAGGATCTTTATTTTGTTATTGAAATGCAACTTTTCCAAAAATCAATGATTTTACTTCAATGAATTGATTTTGTAACAGAGTCTTAAAACAAGGTGATCAAAATGTATTCAATTTCAAATATTTGCAATTACATAGAATAGACAATTGGATACAAGTGGGCTATAGAATAGACAATTGGATACAAGTGGGAAGCTTGATACAAGTGGGCTACAAGTAGAGTGGGCTACAAAAAGCTAGAATAGTTTTCTGCCAGGAGTTTTCCTGTCCCTAGGGGACTTCCTTAATGGGGTTGGCTCTTTTGTCCTGGGAGATTTTCTTGTGGGCTCTTTGGCAGGAGGGCTTGAGGGCTGCTTCCTCTTTCTCTTATCATCCATCTCTTCACTTGCCTTTTCCTGCTCACCACTCTCTTCTTCCTCTTCACTTCCCTTTTCCTCTTCTATTTTTGCTTTCCCCTTTGCCTTTTCTAGCTTTGCTTTCCCCTTCTCTTCAACATCATCATCTTTAAATACCTCTTGCAGTTGTCCATTTGCTTCAATCATATACTTGATAATCTTTGCTCTTGTCAACCATACATGGTTCTCACTATAGCACTCTCTGTTGATCTATACAAGGCAATAGAAAGAAAGTTTTAGGAACAATAAAATGAGAAAAAATACAGCTGGCAAATATGAAATATGCTATACTTCTATATTCTGATTGTCATTGCAGTATATGAAGTCCAAGAGGAGCTTGGCATTTGTCACTATCCTCCATCCACATGAATGGCTTTCAGGCTGGATTGGAACCTGCAACTCATTACATGTATTTATGGGAAAAAATATTTGAGGATAACCCATTGAGGTGAACAAAGCATAAAGAATTCCAACCTTCACAACTGAAAATTGGATTTCAGTCAGCATCTTTGGCATGGGTGGACAATTCTCCAGTGTCTCTATAAATCTTGTAGTAGCACTGTCCAAAATTCTTTATTAAAAGTATGTGCTTGAGGTTCTGTTTGTGGTTTACAAAATGTGTCTGCTACTATACTTACAATTTTGCTTGACCATGTACTCCAGCAAGAGAATTGACAAAGTAGCATTTTCTTTTCACAATATCAATTGCAATTAAACTCCAATGTGATCTATAAAAACAAGCCTCAGTTAGCCTTCTAACATGAATTAGTAAATTCTCTTCACAAGGTGTAGGTAGGAAACTTACCTCTCATGATAAGGAATCAAGAAAATTTCACAGATTTCCAAGTCCACATGAATCAACCACTTTGTGAGCTCTCTAATATTTGTCTCTGTCCTGAGAAAGTGGGAGATAGAAGGGTCTAAAAATTCCACCTTTTGTTGAAGGTCTGGCTCATATGTATGCATCATTAACCTGGTACAAGATATTGTTATATAAAGAGTTCTTGCTATAAACAAAAATACAGAGGAAAACAAAAACAACCTGAGGCATGTGATAAGGAGTGAAGAATTCATCTCCTTGGTCCAGTCCTTGAGAATTTCCAAGGTCTCAGAGTCAAGTGAATTGTAATCCTCCCTAGGATCCTCCTCACTGAATAGAGAGACAACAAAACCAGTAGGATTGACACTCCTCAAGAGGGGCACTAGCTGAGGTTCCAACAGGTCAAGCTCCTTTCTCTCTGCAATTTCCTTGTCTTCCTTTGCTCTCTTTTTCCTTTCCTTTTCCTCTTCTTCAGTAATATCAACTACTCCTACTTCAGGCTCCTTGGGCTTCCTCCATGGAGGAATGTTGAGAATATTAAAGGCCTTAATATCATGCATAGGGACAGGCTCCAACATTCTTGAAAACTTGTATCTCAGCCTCCTGAGAGTGATCATGTCTTTGTCCATCAAAGTAACCCTATGGGCATGAGCTGCACAGATATAGGCATCTTGGAAAAGCTCAATCATAAAGTCCTCAGAAGCCTCCTGGATACATGCCAATGCAGTTCTAGTCCACCTCATGTCAATCTTGTACTCCTCTGCAACTTGTCTACATAGTCTTTGGAAGGGCAGTTTGGGAATTGCAAGATTGATGGTCTTTATGGCCTTCCTTTTCTTTCTTAGACATTTGACCCCCTGCTTGAACTTTCTCTTTGTAAGGAGAGGCTTAAGCTGCAGTGGCTTGGAAGCTTTCCTCTGATGTGTAGTTTTTCTTTTGCTTGGTTGAGGGTCAGGTGTGCTTGGTTTAGGGTCCTTCCTCTGAGATGTGCTCTTCTTTGGTTTGGAAGTACCAGCTGAAGCTTTGCTAGGCTGAGATTCTTCTTCATCTTTGGATAGAGGCTTATCAACCTTCCTTGCAGTCTTCTTGGTCCTTGCCATCTTCAAAAGGGATAGGAATGATTGTTACACAACAAACATTAGTAAAAAAAGTAAACGATGTATATTTAATTTTTATTATTACTTTATCAAAGTAAACTCGTCCTTTTCGACATAGTGGCACACATTTCCATACAAAGTGGAACACATTGCGGTGACACCCCGTACGCGAAATCACAAAGGGACCAATGTCCTCACACTTTTGATGATCGCGCACGGGGTGACGGAGTGCCAAGCGGTACACATTGTATGCATGGTAAACTTCTCCTTGTGGACATAGTGGCACACATTCCGGTACACATCGTAAACACATTGCGGTGACACTCCGTACGCGAAATGACAAAGGGAGCACAGTCCTCACACTAGTGGCACACATTGCGGTACACATCGTAAACATGATCACACTTGTGGACATAGTGGAACACATTGCTTTGATATTCCGTACGCGAAATGACAAAGGGGTCAAAGTCTTCACACTTACGAATATCGCGCATGGGGTGACGGTCAAAGCGCTCGAAATTTTGGGTTGTGGAAGTGCGAGAACCGGGTAGAACCTCCTTCAAAATGCGCTTAGTTTGGGCTCTGAGGAGGTTTATATAGGGTGCTTTGCGCAAGTCCCTAGGCGCATACTAGCCGTTGGACCACACTTCGAGGCGGCAACCGATTTGCACACCCCCCAAGGCGGCGTTTTTGGCTATAAAAAGAACCTACCCAACCCATTTTTTTTCTTATTGTCATTCACAAGGCTTCAAAATTAAGCCTCCAACCCTCCAAGAGACACACCGCGACACCCCGTGCGCGACTTTGGGAGCCGTCGACCCATCCTAGCAATAGGAAATCGCGTACCAAGGGTCACTCCATGCGCATAGTTAGTGAGTGCCGAGTTTCTCTTAACCCCTCACAGTTCGCATAGCAAGTGACAAACTTAGCATGTGACAATTTTATGTAATTCTTTTTTGCTTGCGCTTAATTTTATGCTTTTAATTTGTTTGTAGACTTGATATAAAGAAGGGTGGTTAATGTCTTGATAGACTTCTCTTTTCTCTTTTTCAGCTGAGCATTTGTGGATTGTCATAATGGATACAGAGGATATACAAGAGACCACTGATGACAGGCTGATGTCTTTTCTTTACAAAGTTAATGAACTTACAAGATTTCAAAGTGTTAAACATATTTTTAATGCTGCCTTTGATCTTCAAGCACTTGTGGATGGCTTCTCTACACAAATTAGTGACTTGAAAGAGATATATACAGAATTGATCAGAGATCACAGGCTTGACAATCTTGTTCATTTTGTTGATATATGCAAAGCAGGTAGCTTGTCAAGGACAGGTATTGCAAAGAAGTGGTCAAGCCTTCATCCAGACTGGCAAAAGATCATAAAGCCTTGCAAATTTCATGGTAATATGCATTGCCAGTTGGTAGATTATGAACTTGGACTTATCATTTTCTTCAGTGTACTCCCAACACTAGAGGGCAAAGAGATTCCAAAGCAGATTTCCCAGGATGAGGAGGACCAGGAGAAAGAGGAGATAGAGATGGAGTTCCATGAAGAGGAAGAGAAGCTACAAAGCACTGTGATGCTGGACATTGCAAAATTTAAAGCAGAAAACATCACTAAAGTGGAGAATGTTGACATTGATGATGAAGATGTTGATCCTTTGCATTGCACAGCAACATTTCCCACATACAAAGTTAACAAAAAGGAATATGTTTTGCTGAATGACATTCAACATCTTTTTGATCTAAGGGAAGATTATGCTTTGGCAATTTTGGCTGAGTGGGGATCTAATGACATAGGATTTATTGATTACTCACCTTGCCCCTTAGCAGTCTTGGACACAGAGGAAGAAAATTTTATTGACAGCTCAAGTGTTGGAAAGCATGTGCAGGAAATTGTTCTGAGATATGAGCAACAGGGTGTACCTTCTGAAGAGGAGTTCAATGAGATCCAGAAAAGGCTTAAAATAGAGCATATGGGAGAGGAAAAGACCAGAGATTATGAAGTAAGGCCAACTAGATCCATTGATATATGGGAACCTGCCTTGTTTGAGGAGGATGAGTCTCCTAAGGTATGTTAATGACCATTTTGCCCTGTCTTATTAATGTGCTTAACAATTAACCAAGACATATTTTTGCAGATTGAAATACTGGACACAGAAAAATTCCTTGGCAGGGGGAAGGGTTCCAGACCCTTAAATTTAGGAAGGAACCAGAGCTTGGGACACTTTATTGGGAAGCTCAACAAAGAGACTGTCATTATATTCCATAACAAGTTTACAAGAGAACCATTGCTGCCAATGCTTGCAATTAAAGCACTTGCAAAGGTTGTTGGTTCATATCAGCTTCCTCCAAGGTTAGAGAAGTTAATATTGGTGGAAAAGGAGGAAGCCATCAGAATTTTTGGATTCTTCCCTGGCCTTACTGGTTCTAGAGCTGGTTATTTTGCAACAATGGCATCCTATGTACTTGCCCACTCTGGGGACCTCAAGAGACAAATGATAGGCTACAATAAGCAGAAGTTTCTGAAGTTTAGGGGTGAAGTTGATGTACCTTCATCAAAAGACTGACTTTGCTCAAACTTGTACTTTGGCCCACTTTCTACCTTGTCTCTCTCTTGTAGCTAGCCATTGTAAGAATTTTTCATTTGCACATGAACTATTATATGAATTTTGTCTTTTCTGCTTGTTCCTGTGTAAGGCATTTGCTAAATCTGAGTTCAGTAGTGCTTTCTTTGTCATTTTTGATCTGGTTCTATGCCATATTTTTCTATAGAACCATTGGAAAACCTCAAGCAAGCTGTTTGCCTTCACTGCACCTCCTCCATGTCTTGTATGCTTGAAAAACTTGGTTCTTGCTTGATAATGGGATTTCTCCATGCCTTGTGTAGACCATATGGACAGGGAGCCCCATCTCTTTACAAACCAGGGAGTGTGATTGTAAATTATATGCTGGCAAAGTAAAAGTGTGTCAATAATTAGTAAGTATGAGATTAATCATATGCTTCCAAACTAAAAGTATGTACATATTAAAAAGGTCAGAAAACAAATAAAAAACTTACCATGTAATGTGTGAATTCCTGATCCCAAGCATCTTTCATTGCACTTCTGAAGTTATTGAGCACTTTCTTGAAATTTGGCAGATCATTTTTGCCCCAGGATGTCTTATCACAGTAGGAAAATACTTTGTCTAGTGATTCCCATACCTCTGCCTTTTTGTTTCTTGATGTACCTTCAAGACCATGATCTTTGATGGCATTGTGGAGAGCTTTCCACTGGTTATACTTCACATTGGATGAACCCTTCTTGGCATTTACCTTTCCTAGTTTGCCATGAAACCCTAGGAAAGCTTTGGCCTTCACACCACCAACAGATACCTTTCTAGGCACATTGTTTCCATTTGAAGACCTCTTCAGGTCTGTTTCAATCTTAACCTTACCACTGTGAAGGCCAATTTCAGATAAAACCCTTTCAATACATTTGATTGCAGCATCTCTAGGTGCTTTTGGCTGTAACTTCCAGGCAAACCCCACATACAGATGTACAATTTTCTCCACAATTCTGCAAAGAGCATACAGAGTGCATATGTGGACATTAGCAAGTGGAATATTTAATACTGCTTTGAAGTTTGGATCTTGAGTATGCCTATTGGGTGCTTTGTTCCAATTTGCAGGATTACATTCTTTTGCTGATGCCATACAATACAGAAAAGGGCTCTTTGCCATAGCTCCTTTGGAGACATTGTACATACATTTAAGGGTTTTAAGGTCTCCTCCCATGTGCCATTCCACCCTGTAACTTCCAAACCCTTCAACTTCAAGCTCTTCCCCTAATTCTTGTGCATTAATGACTTCGGGTATTGTTGTTTGATGGAAAACCCAATCCAGAACATCAAAGTCTTCACTCTCTACTTCAAAAGCACCTAGCCACCAGACATTCTTCTCCGATTGCACGCTGAAGTACTTGGTATCCTTCGGTTTCAATGCTCTGTGTAATGGAATTTGCCTATTCAATTTGAGAATAGCGGAATTTAATGAGAGTACTTTCAAGAAATGATTTTGTGAGCATAGCGGGTAGACATAATTGAAGATAGCAACATAATCATAGCAATTAGTTAACTTGGCATAGACAATACTTTTGCAAGAGAGAGAGTTTAGAGAACATGACAACAATTGAGGACCGGATTTATGTGGAGCCGGTCCCCCCTCCAATAGGCATTTGTATTATGATTTCTCCCATAAAGAGAGACTTGTTACAATACAGTCTTTGTGTTCCTTGTGACCTAGGTGATGCCATGAAGATGGAAGGCTTCATGCACCACAAACATAACATAAACTTGAAGAAAGCTTTAACTATCCCAAGCCTCAGTCCCAAGACCTCAAACACCTTCGAAGGTGGAGAGAGCTAGCAGGGAATGAGGGTAGGGAAGAGGAAGAAGAAACATTTCGTAAGAGAAAGAATTAGTTCCTCACTTATCATACTCTTGTTGCTAGCATACATAATAGCATAGTAATGAAGAAGAAGGAGATGGCAAGCTTAAGCATTGAAGCATGGCTCTTGGTTGGATTTGCACTCCATAGCCAAGAGTGTTGGTGTAGGCTCTCAACCTCTACTTGCTTGGAGAGGGAGCTCTTGCACTTTGCATAGCACACCATGAGAGTGATTGTGAGTGTGTGTGGGTGAGTATACCCCCTAGGCACCCCCCTAGCTTGCTTGGGTCGACCCCCCCTTGTAGCTCATGCCTGAAGCTTATTGGACCCCTCCAAGCCTAGCCAATCACAAGCAGGAGCCATTACAAGCAACATGGGTAGCCTTGGGACAAGTGTCCCCCTTTCCCCTTTGAGAGAGAGGACTTGATAAATGCTAAAACAATTAGATAATTCATGTAATTTATCATTGGACCCCTTTGAAGCTTAGCCAATAGGCTTCAAGCAACACATGAAGGTACCATGGGTAGGGGCCTGACATGTGTCCTTGCTGCCTCTTCAAGTTGGGGCTTCCCTTGTGTGTGTGAGTGGGTGTTCTCTCTCTAGCTCCTAGGAAAAGGGCTCGCCCCCCCTCTTGTAGGAATGATTTTGACTTTAGGTGATCAAGCACCTTACTCATCAAGCATGACAAAGCACTTGAACTAGGGGGTGTTCCCACAAGCATCTCAGGCAAGCTTCTCAAGGCACCTCAAGTACCTTAATCATGCAGCAAGTCAAGCACCTCAAGCATCTTAATCAAGCACCTCAAGCATGAAAAACACCTCAAGCATGACAAGCACCTCAAGCAGGACAAGCACCTCGAGCTTGGGCCGGGTTCCCACCTCAAGCTCAGCCCTAGCTTACTTAAGGTCAAAAGGACTTTTACACACATTTATTGGAGGTCTTCAATGAAGCTAACCCTAAGGTCTTATGCTCCATTGGTTAGCCTTGCTCTTTGATAGACCATCTCCCTTTTGGGCCCCTTTACATTGGCCCCGTGTTGAGATAGATCTAAAAGCACATACCTATATCTTAACACTTGTTCCCGTTTATTCTCCCACATTAAGTGATCAATTTAATATGAGAAAATCATTTGGGTTAGTTAGATATTAGATTTTATGACATTACCTCTCTCTTGAAATCATAGTCGTCCTCGACTATGAGGTAAAAGAGATAAAGTCTTAGTCATTAGTCAATCGTACTTAGCGGGTAAAGGATCCCTTTTTACCCTACGACATCTTTCCAAGATGGATGACTAATCCATTTGGTGCTTGGGAGACATAGCTGCCGCAAGCATGTCTGCTCTTTAGTCCATTTCATTCTCCCAAAGTAGAGTGACAAATTCTACTTGGTGTTTGAGAGACGTCGTCATCACAAACATGATTCTAAGCATGCATACTAGTTAAATTTGTGCACAATTAAAAAGAGGACTAGTCATATAAGACAAAAACATGAGTTATTTAAAAGAAATTTGTACATTTGCTTACTCTAATGTAGCATTGTAAGCATTGACAAGGTTCATACTATCCTTAAGTTGTACTCCTTGCATCCATTTAGCATCTTCAAAAGGATAATTTTTGAACTTAATAAGATACCGTCGGATAATCTTACCATGTCGTAGTACCTTGTCTTCATGCCGAAGGATAGCTTCGGGTTGTAGCACCTCTTCTTGGTCTTCAACTTCGGGAGGGTCTTCAATAATTGGTTCAATTGGTGGCTCTCCTTTGTAGGGCTTAAGTAAGCTTACATGAAAGGCATTGTGTATAAGCCAATGGTTGGGCAACTTGAGTTGATAAGCCGTCTCATTGATAGGCTTCAAGATTTGGAAAGGACCATAGTATCTTTTTGCTAGTTTAGCATAATACTTTTGATGGCCCGTAGGATTTTTGCCCGTCGTTTGCCTTAATCGAGCCTTAGGAAACTTGAGTAAGACCCAATCATTTTCTTTGAACATTAAGGCTCTTCTGTGCTTATCAGCAGCAGCGTTTTGCCTTTGTTGAGAGATGGCTATAGCCTCCCTAATCTTTTGAAAAGATTCTTGTAGGTCACGGCTATACTCATCGGCGGCGAAGATCTTCCCATGTACTTTCAGTAGCAAGGGACTTTTAGGTCTTCCTTCTATGATCTCGAAAGGTGCTTTGCCCTTAGAAGTATGTACAGTATTATTGTAGGCATACTCTACTAGCGGTAAATACTTTTCCCATTGTGAGCGTTGATGTACTTCGGTAACATAAGTCTTGAGTAGATCGAGTATCGTAAGATTGGCTATCTCACTTTGGCCATCCGTTTGTGGGTGATAGGCCAAAGAGAAATTCAATCTTGTTCCTAGATTTTCAAAGAGACCTTTCCAGAAATTACTGGTCATTCTAGGATCTCTATCTGACACGATGGATGTGGGTAATCCATGGTGTTTGAAAATCTGAGATATGAAGAGAGTTGCCATTTGATGTGCCTTAATAGTCTTTTTGACAGGAATAAAATGTGCTTGCTTGCTAAACCTGTCGACTATTGTCCATATTCCTGTATTCCCATGGATAGACTTGGGTAATCCAAAGATGAAATCCATGGATATACTCTCCCATGGTGAACTTGGAATAGGCAATGGCTGGAGTAATCCAGGTTGCTTCCCTCTATCATACTTGGTCTTTTGGCATACTACACATTTTGAAACATACTCTTGTATGTCCACTTTCATGGTAGGCCAATAGAAATACGTCTCTACTCCTCGGAGAGTAGGTTGAATACCTCTATGCCCTGCATATGGAGGAGCATGGGATTCATACATAACCTTCTCACGAAGGGAATGGGTAACACATAGCCTATTGCCGTGGAGAAGATAACCATCCTGCAAGGTGAATGGTTCCTCTTTCTTCCCCAAAGCAAGGGCTGACATTATGTCTCTAAAGTCAGGGTCAGTAGCATACTCATCTATCATAGAGGATAGATCATTGTGAGTAGCTATAGACACCGCATTAACTTTTGGTCGTCGTGAAAGTGCATCGGCAACTTGATTGTGCTTACCAGCTATGTGAGCAATATGGAAATTAAATTGCGAAAGAAAATTTGCCCACCTCATTTGTTTGTCGGAAAGCTTGGTTTGCGTCATGAAATACTTGAGACTTTGGTGGTCGGTTCGTAGGATAAATGGAGTCCCCAATAGGTAGTGCTTCCATGTGTCTAGGGCATGTAGAATAGCTAAAAGCTCTTTCTCATAAATGCCCAAGACTCGTTCATCACCATTGAGCCTTCGGCTCTCATATGCTATGGCATGCCCTTCTTGAAGCAAAACTGCTCCAAGGCAATCACCACAAGCATCACATTGGACCTCAAATGGCTTTGAGAGATCCAGAAGCACGAGGACTGGTTGGGAAGTAAGCTTCTCTTTGAGTTTTTCAAAAGCATTTTGCTCCTTAGCAGACCATACAAACTTAACGTTCTTCTTGGTTAAGTCGTGTAGTGGTCCTGCTACTTGAGAGAATTTTGCTATGAAGCGTCTATAGTATGCACACATACCAATAAAGCTTCTTAGCTCATGTAGATTCCTTGGGTTAGGCCATGATTTTATTACCTCTAACTTTGATGGATCCATACGAATACCATCGTGAGAGATAATATGGCCTAGATATTGAATCTCTTGAAGGAAGAATTCACTTTTCTTTTGGTTGAGAAAAAGTTTGTTCTCCCTCAAGGCTTGAAAAATCACTTGGAGATGTTGCTTATGTTCCTCCAAAGACTTGGAGTAGATGATGATATCATCGAAGAACACTCCAGTGAATTTTCGATATGGTCTAAAAATTTTCTCCATCAAACGATTGAACGTAGCTGGTGCATTAGTCAAGCCAAAAGGCATGACTAGATATTCATAAAGACCAAATGTTGTGCGAAACGCGGTCTTTAAGATATCCTCATCCACTATCCTTATTTGATGATAGCCACTCTTAAGGTCAATCCTACTGAAGTAGGTAGAGCCTTGTAGCTTATCAAACAGATCTTCTACCCGAGGTACGGGAAATCTATTTTTGATAGTGATATGGTTTAGTGCTCGATAGTCCACACACATACGGTATGTACCATCTTTCTTTTGCACTAAAAGGACTGGAGAACAAAAGGGAGAGGAACTAGGCCTCACCATCCCTTTGTCTACCAGCTCTTGTACTTGCCTCATGATCTCCTCTTGTTGAGCTTGTGAGACTCGATAAGGAGGTTTGTTAGGCGGTGAGCTTCCTGGAAGGAGCTCAATACGATGGTCATCATCCCCTCGTTTTGGAGGTAGGTCCATAGGGATATCATCGATGAACACATCTTGGAATCCTTTTAGAAAAGTAGACAAGTCTAACTCTTCTTGATTCCTATCATTTTCATTTGATGAAACATTATTAGCTTTTAGAGACTCTTTGACATAAATCATGTACGCAGAAACTGAGCTCTTCATTGATTTATCAAAAGAAAGAGGATTTACAAGTGGAATAGTGCGACCACGCTCACTAGCATCTATATACATGTTCTTTCCCCTGTAGGTGAAGTAAATTCTCCTTTCAGGGAACTTCATGTTGGCAGCCATGCGATCAAACCATGGTGCCCCTAGGATAACATCCTGATGTTGGAGGGGAGAGATGAAGAAGTCTTCTTTGTTGACATAGCTTTGGACATGAAGCCTCAACTTCCCAATCAAGGGAGTAACGGAGGCTTGTTGTCCCTTGAAAGCTGCATCAGCTGTTACTATATCTCCCATCTCAAAAGCTTGAATGCCCAACTTGGTGGCCAACTCTATTGATATGAAGTTGAGAGTAGAGCCAGGATCAAACAAGATGAAGGCATCATGCTCTCTTACCTTTCCCCAAGCATAGGAGAGTGATGATCCTTTGCAATGAGCATCCTCTTTTGGAGCTTCGATGGTGGAAGCCGTAGGAGTCTCATTGCGAGTATTCTTCTTGGGGCAAGAACGATAGCCATGTCCTTGCTCCCCACACTTGAAACACTTATGGTCCTTGCGAAAAGCTTCAAGCTCTTCAGGAGAGAGTTTGTTTTTACCTTTGTAAACTCCCTTCTCCTTGGACCGATTGTTGTTGTTGTTGTTGGAAGTGCCTTGGGAATTATTTTGAGCATTGGATTTCGCCTTTGCATCATTTTTATCTTTGTTTTCCATGGGCTTGACATTACGTCTAGCCCCTTGATGGAAATTGATGCGTGAAGCAACCATGGTGTGGTGGATTACTTCGGTAATAGTACCAGGCCGTTGAGAGTTGATATATTCGGCCATCTCTTCAGGTAATCCCGCACAGAATTGTTGTCTTTGCTTGGCAAAGTCTATCTTTTGAAAGACAGTAGCTTTGAGATGTAAATCCCAAAACTTATCTACATACTTGTTGATAGACTCATGAGAGAGGAGCTTCAAGCCGCGCCATTCGGTAAGAACTTTATCTTTAGTATCGCTTGGAAGAAATTGCTTCATGATGGAAACTCGTAGAGTTTTCCATGTCTTTGGGGCTTCTCCATTGCCACGAAGGCTAGCCCACCATTGACGAGCTGATTTTTGGAAGTGCATAGCTACATGGCGTAGCTTGGAGGACTCTGTGAAGCCCTCGTCCCCAAAGGCCGCATCAAATTGCTGGATGAAGGCCAACACTTTGTCGGTAGCACCAAAGGTGCCATCGTAGGTGAGAAAAGAGATACTCTTTCCTCCCTCCTTGAACTTCTTTAGCTTTTGTGACCTTCGCCATGTAGGAAATGATTTGCGATGTCCTCCCCTCTTGTATTCTCTAGGAGAATAGCCATAACTTTCATCGGAAGAGAAGGAAGGTGAAGAAGAAGGAGAAGAGGGTGACCTCTTCCTAGCCCTTTTCTTCCTTTGTTTCCTCTCTTGCCTTTGAGAGTGATGAGGAGAAGGACTATGGGTTGCTCTTTTCCTCTTGGGAGGAGTAGGCGATCGTCTAGACCGCCTTCTTCGTGGAGCCACATCTTCAGAAGAACTTAGACCTTCATTGCTTTCTTTCTCTTTGGATTCCTCCTCTCGAATGGGAGAGAGTATTCTTTTGGGGGTCTCTTCAAGAGGCCTCCTAAGCTCTCTCTCCTCTTGGAGAGGAAGGGAAATTCCATAAGCACGAAGTTGTTGAGTAACTTCGGCTTGCAAGGTAGGGTTGCCCATAGCTTGTTGCAACCTAGTCACAAGATAATTCACAAACATGGGAGCATCATCATTAGCACCTTCATGTGCAAAATCAAAGCTATCAATGTTCATTCTACTCTCTTGATTATTGTCAGCCATGATAACAAAATTTTATGTATGTACTTAGTGTATGCTTTGGCAATTCAAAACCTTAGTTGCCACTCCTCTTAGCCTTTGAAAATCGGCTCTTAAGTATCTACACCCACGGCTCAAAGTGGTTAATTATAGAGAATAGCGGAGTAGGTCTAACATAGCAGAGTTGCCAAGGGCTAGCTCCTTTCGGACTTCTTATGGCTCAATAATGGTAAAGCCGTAGGCAAGTCTAAAAAGACTCCATTATTAAGTCCACAGCTCCCGAGGTGTGCACCATCCCCCACATAGTGGGCTTAACAAAACCGGTATTAGATCCCAGTTCCACTTACTCTATTATAATTAACAACATCAACCATTTATAGGCTACTTAAGGACCTCTCTTCTTAAGCAAGAAAAGAGAAACCAAATGCTCTGATACCAATGTAATGGAATTTGCCTATTCAATTTGAGAATAGCGGAATTTAATGAGAGTACTTTCAAGAAATGATTTTGTGAGCATAGCGGGTAGACATAATTGAAGATAGCAACATAATCATAGCAATTAGTTAACTTGGCATAGACAATACTTTTGCAAGAGAGAGAGTTTAGAGAACATGACAACAATTGAGGACCGGATTTATGTGGAGCCGGTCCCCCCTCCAATAGGCATTTGTATTATGATTTCTCCCATAAAGAGAGACTTGTTACAATACAGTCTTTGTGTTCCTTGTGACCTAGGTGATGCCATGAAGATGGAAGGCTTCATGCACCACAAACATAACATAAACTTGAAGAAAGCTTTAACTATCCCAAGCCTCAGTCCCAAGACCTCAAACACCTTCGAAGGTGGAGAGAGCTAGCAGGGAATGAGGGTAGGGAAGAGGAAGAAGAAACATTTCGTAAGAGAAAGAATTAGTTCCTCACTTATCATACTCTTGTTGCTAGCATACATAATAGCATAGTAATGAAGAAGAAGGAGATGGCAATCTTAAGCATTGAAGCATGGCTCTTGGTTGGATTTGCACTCCATAGCCAAGAGTGTTGGTGTAGGCTCTCAACCTCTACTTGCTTGGAGAGGGAGCTCTTGCACTTTGCATAGCACAACATGAGAGTGATTGTGAGTGTGTGTGGGTGAGTATACCCCCTAGGCACCCCCCTAGCTTGCTTGGGTCGACCCCCCCTTGTAGCTCATGCCTGAAGCTCATTGGACCCCTCCAGGCCTAGCCAATCACAAGCAGGAGCCATTACAAGCAACATGGGTAGCCTTGGGACAAGTGTCCGCCTTTCCCCTTTGAGAGAGAGGACTTGATAAATGCTAAAACAATTAGATAATTCATGTAATTTATCATTGTACCCCTTTGAAGCTTAGCCAATAGGCTTCAAGCAACACATGAAGGTACCATGGGTAGGGGCCTGACATGTGTCCTTGCTGCCTCTTCAAGTTGGGGCTTCCCTTGTGTGTGTGAGTGGGTGTTCTCTCTCTAGCTCCTAGGAAAAGGGCTCGCCCCCCCTCTTGTAGGAATGATTTTGACTTTAGGTGATCAAGCACCTTACTCATCAAGCATGACAAAGCACTTGAACTAGGGGGTGTTCCCACAAGCATCTCAGGCAAGCTTCTCAAGGCACCTCAAGTACCTTAATCATGCAGCAAGTCAAGCACCTCAAGCATGGAGCCAGTCAAGCACCTCAAGCATCTTAATCAAGCACCTCAAGCATGAAAAACACCTCAAGCATGACAAGCACCTCAAGCATGAAAAACACCTCAAGCAGGACAAGCACCTCGAGCTTGGGCCGGGTTCCCACCTCAAGCTCAGCCCTAGCTTACTTAAGGTCAAAAGGACTTTTACACACATTTATTGGAGGTCTTCAATGAAGCTAACCCTAAGGTCTTATGCTCCATTGGTTAGCCTTGCTCTTTGATAGACCATATCCCTTTTGGGCCCCTTTACATTGGCCCCGTGTTGAGATAGATCTAAAAGCACATACCTATATCTTAACACTTGTTCCCGTTTATTCTCCCACATTAAGTGATCAATTTAATATGAGAAAACCATTTGGGTTAGTTAGATATTAGATTTTATGACACTCTGTTCATTAAAGTTATGGAAATCCTCTCAATTTTTCTGCTCTTAACAATCTCACATTCATCAAGCTTTATCACAAAACTGACAACACCATTTGCTTCTGTATGCTCCAGCTCATAGAATCTGATCATTTCCTTCTGAAGTGTCTTCAAGTCAAGGAAAATATTATTGAACTCGTCAAATTGAAGATCCCTCTTTTTACCATGATAGGTACCATGAATGTGGTGAGGCTCACCCAACATCTCCATTATCCTCTCATTGATCTTTTTCCTTGCCTGCTACACAATGGATGGCTTTGGAAGCAAAGAGGACCTAACCTTACATTTCTTTAACCTTGACTTCATATTTCTGAACAGCTTGCTATAACCATCTCTGCTAATGCCTACCTTATCCATAGTATATTGCACATCCTCCTTGTCCAAGCAAGAGCTCTGCAAAAATCCCTCAATGCACTGCTCCTTTGCCTTTTTAAACTTCTTCTCTGTGAAAATCTTTTTGGCAACCTTGAGAGGTAAAACATCACAATAATGTTTAGCTGCCATTTCCATGTTTGATGCAGAGTTTGGTTGTAGCAAAGTCCTAAATCAAAAGGTACAAAATTAACTGATTATTGTCCAAATGACACCAACAAAATAAACAAACTAAATTAAAGTTAAATGAATATTAATCATTTAATAAGGAACAATAGCATAATAACAATAACATAAGCATAATAATGTGGAGCAGAATCATAATACAACTTAACAAAAAGATTAACAACCTAACATAAGCAGAATCATATAAAATAAGCATAAGCAGAATCATATAAAATAACAATACCTTGGTGCTCTGATTCTCCTGCTGCAACCTCCTCCACCACGTCTCAAGGCTTCAATGTTCTTTAACTTATTTTCTCTTTGTCTGTTTCCTAACATTGTATTCTTGCTTCTAGCTTGTTTGAGCTGAGTTTGTAGCTTTTCGTTGCTCTCTTTACATTCCTCAAGTTGTTGTTTAAGAGTATTTATCATTTGTTTGGTCAAATGATCTTCTAACTTAAGAATATCTCTCTCTGCCGCAAGACTCTGTGTAAAACCCAGCAACCCTCTTTGACCATCACCCACAAATTTTATCAAAGATGAACAATTTGAGAATGGGGGAGTTCTCTTTGTCATTGGGACCACTGGATACAATCTTCCATCAGTCCAGAGATCAATGTGATTTTTTTGATCTTGCCACATTGCTTCAAATATGGACGAGGACACCTCTGCACATTTGTTTCTCTTGCGCACTGGACAATATTCTTCATTTAGCTCAATGTGTAGATGGTATAAGCTTCTTCTCTTCCTCATGGAGGTCTGTTAACAATATTTGTCAGAGATAGTACTATAGGAAAAAGCTGTGCAGATACGAGGAAGAAGACGACACAGAAAAGGTTTGTTTCAGCTTTTGGAAATTTTGAATTTTGGGCCAGAACTGACGTTTTCGTTAGTTTTGGAGGGAGTATTTTTTAGAATACGAAAGATCCTAGAAAGATTTGACAATGACATATTTCGGTGGAGGTAAAAAGGACGCAAACTCACCTTTTTACAAACATTTCACTATTTTTTAAATAAAGTATATATTCTCTCTCTACATATTCTTACAGGGCACAAAAGTGACCTCAAAATTCCCCTAATGAAAAAAAATTATTTTCGGCATTGAGAATTTAAAAAGGTTGAAATCTATTTTTTTACAAAAATGATAGCTAATTTAGTAATGTAAATGGTATGAGAGTTCAATTTTAGATGTGTATCTAGTAAATAATGTTGTTTGAGTTTGAAGATCTCAAGAAGATGGTGAAAGGATATGAATGGAGCTACGTAGAGAAATTGGTCAGTGGAAGGACTACATCAAAGTTGAGGTGTAAGACCTATGGCCATCATTTTAACAAAAATACACACAATATGAAAGAGTATGTATTCAAAATTCTTGAAAACATGGCAACTTGCAAAACCCCCCTAGAGGTATTGAAGAAAAAATTCATGAGTGGGCGCTCAAGACAAAGAGAGTACATCTTGAGGACCAAAAAAATGGTGGTCCGAAAATGATGGCTCCATTTATGGCTAGGGATGTGGAGATGACACTCGATAAGGATCAAAACCCTCCCTCGACCCTTTCTTATAATCAAAGAGAGTGTCATTCATTGTTTGTTGGGGCTTGTAGCTCTAATCCAACCATAAGCTCTGCTAGCATAAGTCAAAGTGAAGCATGGACTGGAGGAGAACCTGCACCAAGTGGTTCTACTTTGCATCAGGCATTTGATAAATAATAGCTGTTTGAACTCCATCTTAAGTGGACATAAGCATTTTTTTGCATGTGGAATTCCTTTTAACGTTGTCAGGAGTTTTTTGGAGCAAGGGATTGCGCATATGTACATATACATGCATGGTGCAAGTGCATCAAATAAAGAATTGCCCATTTTTCAGAGCCAGGTGGTTACGTGGGGCCCACATGTGTACAGGTAGGACAGGGTGTACATAGTGCATCGATTTTTACTATTACTAGTACCAGTGTGTTTTTTCTACAATAATGAGGAGTTGTTAGCACGTAAAACTTCTCGAAGAAGCTATCCACGGGCCGACGACATGAGGTAAGCAGGTTCGTTAGATGGCATCTAGTGGCATCAGGAGACCGAATGGGGTCAATATTTGCAAGTGGAGAAGTACGGACATGACGTGGGTGTTTTCTTGTGATACTTATGCAGAAAGGTCATCATGAGGATCTTTTTTTGGGGCCACTTCCCGTGGTGGCGAGATGCATTATTGGAAAAAAAAGCTGAGTGCCAGGTGTGCGGATGATGCAAAAAGGTGACAACTATGCATTGCGAGGTCAGTTTTTGGCCTATTCGGGGTCCGTTTGAGGTCATCTAAAAGGCCAAGGGTGCCCAACTAATAAATCTAAGTGTGGGAACTGAAAAAAATGAGAGAATACCAGAAAAAACGTGGAGAAAAGAGGAGGAACAACCGCAGGTGTGTTTTTGGTGTTTTTGGAGCCTGTTTTGTCCCTAAACTGCTCATCCGAGGTCGGATTTGAGCAATTTGACATTGTAGACTGCGGTTTTGGGCCGTTCCGGACGCGATGGCGCTGTCCATTTTGCCAAATTTCTCACTCTTTTTGTGCTGTTTTTGTTGTGTAAGTTTCTCCTATGAGCGAAGCTTCTGCTCCAATTTGTGATTGTATCTGGTATCTTTTACCCATATTGTGTGGGCTATTTGCCCCATTGGTGTTGGCCCAAGCTCAATTGTATCTAAACATCGGAAATTCTCCTCTTTTGAGCTGAGTTTTTTGGGTGTGTGTGTCTGTGTGGAGTGGGCAAGTGGATAGTCTCTCTCCTCTCACTCCAGAGGTGTGTTCCTTGTCTCGGCCAGGTGTGTTGTGTAAGCTGAGTGGTGCCCCATAGTGTGTGTGTGTATCATTCCAAGAGTGTGTGTCGGGTCTTTATAGAGGTGCTGTGTGTGTTTTCATCCCGCTCACATTCTTTTGGCGCCCCACGGAGGATCTTCTTCGAGTACCTTCTGCTTCGAGATTCGGGATTACAGATTACAGGTTGCAGATTACAGGTTTCAAGTTACAGGTTACAGGGACATGTACAGGTACAGGTGATTCACACAGGTACAGCTAGCTGGAGTACAGTGATATACTAGCATTGGTGTCACTTGCAGTTGTTGTGGGTATGCATCACTTGGCGCCTGTTTGAGTGCATTGTCTGTTGGATTGTACGTTACTTGTGGAAACTGCCATGGTACGCCTTTGTGGAGCCATATATGGTTTTATTTGGCAGTCTCAGCCATTTCTAAGACTTGGTCTGGAAGATAGTCATTTCTGAGACTTGACTATGCGCGATTTGCATTAGCCTTCGTGTGAGGGTCGATAGCGTGAGGTTTTATTGAGCTGGGGGATTCTCAAATGTGGAGATCCTTTCGGTGATACAGGTAGCTGGAGCACCCTTTTCGTGACCTCGCCATAGGCTATGTACTAGTGAGTCCTATTTGATGCTCGAGTTCTATTGTTGACAGTTTATGCATATATATACAGTCTATATTTTGGGTTCCTACTGCTCTACTTCTGGGGAAACTCTGCCAAAATTTTTCCAAGTTGTGATGGCTGTTTTTTTGGTCTTTTGAGCCACTTATGCTGTGATGCTGCTGAAATTTTGGCAAAATCAGAGGATAAGTCAGGTTTGCCTTCTTGGGAGCTGCATGGTTGGCTTTAATGGATTATCAAAATGGCCCTCAATTCACTCCATTTCATTTAACTCAAAGAATCCAGATAAATGTTCATGTGTCCAGGAAGATTTTTTTCTAGCAGCGTATAGTCTTTATGTTCGGGCCATGAAGATTACGAGAGATCTTGGAATGTCCTTTGCCTATTTTAATTCCGATGATCAACTATGAGAACTCATTTGATGTGCATGTGTTTGTCCTTATCTAAAGTTGAGCTCCATTGAAGTTTCTGGGAATTGAGTCAGTAAAAGTTTTGGGTTCTTGCACGTGTGTTCAAAGGGGTTCTCAAAGCATTGTACCTTGGGTAGCCATGGCTTTCTCTTATCCGGAGTTTCATGGAAGAAGTGATGAAGATGTGGAAGATTTTTTGGAAAAGATGGAGGTTGCCTGCATTAGCAACCAGATTGATGACCCTGCGCAGATGTTACGTCTTCTCCAAATTTGTTTGAAGAGTGATGCACGAGTCTGGTCCAAAACATTTGAAGAGGAGTTGCGTGCAGCGGATCCACCTGTAAGATTGAGTTGGGACAATCTAAGGCATGGGTTGGAAGTGGAGTTTATGAGGATAGAAGATCCTGACAAAGTGTGGCAAGAAGTACAAGGTTTGGAGCAAAAGGAAGGTGAGCCACTAGATGCGTACATACGTAAGTTCTCATTGGCATGGGAGCGGATGTGCAAGGCCTTAGCACCACAGGTACCCCCGCCTGACATGATGAATAAGGACAGGTTCTTGGCTAGTCTTTGGGAGAATATACGTTGGAGAGTGGATCTAAAGAAGCCTAGGACATATGAAGATGCACTAGAGGTAGCAAGTAACAAAGAGTGGAAGTTGAGGAAAATGAGCCAGTTAGGGGTGGAGTCTTTGCCCATGAGGTCTGAATTTTAGCCTGTAGAGTCTTTACAAGGTCGCATGTCAGGGGTTCATCATGAACCAGTGGTTCCTGTTACTACTCAGGTTATGCCAACAGTGGTCACTACATCGGTACAAGATGATGGGCTAAGGCAAGACATGAGGCAAGTGGTAGATTTGATGAAGAATCTCAACCTAAACATGCTAGGTCAAGTGGGAAATAATCGAGGTCGAGGGAGGTTTGCAAATCAGCCAAGAGGTGAAGAAAGGCCTAGGAATGGTGTTGGACAAAGCAATGGTAGGTTTTGGAGGCAGACTCCCACATGTTACAATTGTGGAGAGTTGGGTCACATCAGCCCGCAATGTGATAAGCCACCAAGGATGGGGGGAGACATGTATCCATTGCCAAGACAGGTGTTAACTAGGTCAAATGATTATGGCATCGAAATTAAGGGAGATGAAGGAACCAGTGGATTAACCCAAGAGGAAAAGGGAAAGACAAAAGTGCTAAGTGTAGTCACCTTGGAGAAGGCATCAAAGCTAGAGGATACATTAGTGATGCCTATTGAGAAGAGGACCACAGAGGATAAGGAAGGAAGAAGTGCCCCAGGTCCTAGTAAGAAGAAGGGAAAGAGCCATGAAGGCGAGGATGTCAAGGCCAAGAGGAAAAGAAGATCTCGTCGAAAGTTTCATGTTTCAGATTTTCCACTAGGGTATGGGCAATTAAGCTATGACTTGAAGGAGGATTTGACGAGCAGGAAGGCAGATGTTACTTTTGGGCAGCTTATAGAGATGGTGCCTAAGCTAAAGCGATAGTGGAAGAGGATGGTTAACCCAATGGAGAAAGAGCCAGAGAGAGGTTCAATAAAGGTGTTGGCAATGGATGAGCTACCAGACATTTGTCAATAGTAGATGTGTGGCATAAAAGGAAAAATTTGGGACAAGGTTATGTGGATGGCGTAGCCCAAATATGTGTCATAACACACTCATGCGTTGAGAAGATGGGTCTCACAGTGGCTGGGGTGTCAGGTTTTCGGATCAGATTGGCAAACCATCAAAAAGTAAAATGCCTGGGTGTTGTAAAGAGCTTAGAAGTGGAGGCATATGATGCAAAGGCAGTGGTTGATTTTCATGTGATGCCAGCATGGTTGGGAGCATATCCTATTATATTGGGCAGACCATGGTTACGTGCAGTGGGAGCTGTTCAAGATTGGCGGCATGGTACGATTAGCCTCTATGGAAAGGCAGGTACCAAGAAGCTTTATAATATGGACACAAAAAAACTATTAGAAGAGATTTATGAAGATGAGGATGAGTCTAGTGATGAAGACTATTCCACGGTGACAGATGAGGACAGTGATAACACTACCAGCAGTGATGAGGATGCTGATGTTGCATTTCTTTTGATGGATAAAGAAATCCAGGATTCTGGTTTAGTTGCATTTGCGAATGAAGTTGAAGATGAGAGTGAAGGGCCTTATGAAGTGATTGAAGGGCTGATGCAAACGAAGGTTGAATTGTCAAAGAAGCAGGAATTGATGACACAAATGATCAGTGGAGACGTCTCAGCTATGGAGAAGGAGATATATTTGCACATGCTGGCTACTTTTCCTGATTTGTTCATTACTTCATATGAAGAGATCAGAGGGTTCAAGGGTGAAGAGATGCATATAGAGATGAAAGAAGGTGCTAAGCCAGTGCGGAAAAGGCTAAGAAGGATGGGTCAAGAGCAAATGGAAGCCTTGCGAGAAGAGGTGGACAAGTTATTGAAGGCAAGGTTTATAGTTCCAGTGGAGACCACAGAATGGGTGAGTCCAGTAGTGGTCAGTCCAAAGAAGGATGGAAAGTGGAGGATTTGTGAAGATTTTAAACCCTTAAATGCAGCCACTAAGAAGAACTCATATCCTCTTCCATTCATTGATCAGATCTTGGATTCAGTGGCAGGTTATGAGAGGTACAGTGTGTGTGATGGTTTTTCAGGCTATTTTCAATTGAAGATTGCTCTTAAAGACCGCACAAAGACAACTTTTATTACGCCATGGGGCTGCTATTGCTACACAGTATTGCCGTTTGGGTTGTCAAATGGACCATCTTTCTATCAAGAGAGAGAAAAATGGGTATTGGAACCATTCATTGGTAGTTGTGTTAAAGCTTTCATGGATGACTTCTGTGTCTACAGCAGTAGGGTTGAACACCATGAGAAGTTGCAGATGGTATTGGCTCGATATGATGAATGTGGAGGACAGCTTAATCCAAAGAAATGGCATCTAGCACAGCCAAGGGTGAAACTATTGGGCCATATGGTGTCAGAAAATGGCATTGAGGCTAATCCTGATAAGGTTAAGTCTATTATTCGTCTTCCATCACCTACGAATAGAAAGCAATTGGCAACCTTTATACACAAAGTGAAGTACATGGCACAGTTTATTCCATTTTCTTCGCAGCTTCTTTATCCATTACAACAAGTGGCAAAGCATGATCCATTGCAATGGGATGACAAGTGTGAAGAAGTGTTTCAAGAGGTGAAAGAGGTGTTAGGGGGGTTGTCAGCCATGCAGGCTCCTGATTGGAAGAAAGTGTTTTATGTAAATCCATCAGTAGGGGATGATGCCATTGGAGCCATGCTATTGCAAAAGGGGAAGGGCAACCATTATATGAGGCCAGTGTATTGTGCAAGCCGAGTGAAGTTGGTAGCGGAGAGAAAGTTCTCGGAAGTAGAGCTAGTGATGGCCAGTGTAATATTTGCTTGTCGACGATTTCGTCATTACTTGCTACCACGACCTTTTGTTTTCTTGATGAGTTATGCCTTTTTGCCACAGTTAATTAATGGTACTAACATGTCAAATGTGGTGAAGAAATGGGTAATTGAGCTACAAGAGTTTGAGTTCTCTTTTCTAGTGGAAGATAGTACAAGGGCTACCCTATGTGATTTGTTGACCTACAAGGAGAATCCCCTTATTGTTAAGGAAGAGGTGGTGAGAAAGGTAGTTGAAGAAGTGCCACAGATCAGCAATGCACATGTGTTATTCTTTGATGGTTCATACAGAAAGAGCCATGATGCAGCTTCAGGGGGTATAGCACTTTATGATCCAGAGGGGAAGCTAGTATGCAAGAGAGGGTTCAAATTGGATGCTCATAGTAACAATGAGGCTGAATATGCTACTCTGGAAGCCGGATTACACATTTGTTTGAAGCATGGGGTTCGAAGGTTGAGCATAAAAGGTGATGCCTTGTTAGTGGTGAAGCAAGTGCTGGGTGTGTGGAAGAGCAAGAACACCTCATTGAAGGAAATGTGCTTCAGAATTAAAGGCCTGTTAAAAAAGTTCGAAGCATGGAGCATCAGACACATTGAACGTGCTCTAAATGGAGAGGCACATGAAGCAGCTCAAGGCATGATTGGGGAGCTATTTGTGTTGAGGACCACTTTACCTCTCTATCATGGCCGGGAAATTTTGGCTCAAGAAGAGGAGTTTTTGATAACAGGAATCATTCCAAAGGAGATTCAGAAGTCTAAGAAGTATGGGTTTGTGCGTAGAGCATACATGTACAAATTGATTGGTGATGTCTTATACATGAAAGGGGCTGATCTTGTTTTGAGACGTGTACCTTGGCGGGAGGAGCTTTACAGAGTGTTGGAAGAGAATCATGAAGGCGCATGTGGTGGCCTTTTTTCTCTAAAGATCACCTTGCATAAGATTTTGCAAGAGGGGTATGTATGGCCTAGTTTGCACAAGGATGTTCACCATTGGTGTAGGTCTTGCAATAGGTGTCAAGCATTTGGGAAGAGAGTGTTGAAGCCAGAGCTACGAAAAACCATTATGGCGTTTGATGTGTTTGAAAAGTGGGGGATTAATGCAATAGGCCCGTTACCTATCACAAGAAGGGGCAAAAGCTATATCTTGATGGCAGTGGACTATCTCTCTAGATGGGCAGAGGCTATAGCAGTAAAACAGATCACTGCAAAGGATGTGGCAAAATTTGTGTATGATGAAATATGTTGCAAGTTTGGGGTGCCATTAGAGCTACTTTCAGATAAGGGGCCAGGATTTAGAGCTAAACTGCTAGACTTCTTATGCGCAAAGATGAAGATTAGGCACCAGCATACCACTCCTTATTACCCGCAGTGTCATGAATTAAATGAAAGATTCAATGGTGAGTTGGTACAAATTCTTTCTAAAGTGACAGAGCACCAAGGAAAGAATTGGGATTTGGAATTGCCTAGTGCATTATGGGCTTACCGTACTTCGGTGAAGACAGGTACAGGGTTTACTCCATTTCATTTGGTGTATGGAAAGGAAGCACTATTGCTTGTGGAGGTAGAGTTTCCTGCGGTCAAGATGTTAGAGAATTTGCTTGGGCCGCCTAGTGATGCATTCAAAGAGAGGCTCTTGTAGTTACAAGAGGTTCAATTGGATAGGATGAGCGCATTGGAGCATTATGGGCAGATGCAGGATAAGGCTCTGGCAAAGATAAATGAAAAGTTCAAAAGTAAGGGTATCAAGAAACATGACTTGGTTTTGTGCTACAACAGTAAGCTGGACAACACCTTCCAAAAGAAGTTTCAAATTAAGTGGGAAGGCCCTTTCAAGGTAGTGGAGTGTTTTCCAAATGGCACATATCAGCTGGCTAACCTGGATGGTGTTCTACATAAGTCAAGGGTAAATGGATTGCGTCTTAAATTGTATCATGCTAGATTGATGATGGTGGAGCAAGATGAGCTGTCTGTGGATCAAGCAGTGTTGGTGAGGGATGAGGAGACTTGTAATGCGGCGAGTCTCATATCTCTCTTTCCTGCTGCTGATCATGAATGATCTAGCAGGCTAGGGGATGGGCAAATTATGTCAGGAGTTTTTTGGAGCAAGGGATTGCGTATATGTACATATACATGCATGGTGCATCAAATAAAGAATTGCCCATTTTTCAGAGCCAGGTGGTTACGTGGAGCCCACATGTGTACAGGTAGGACAGGGTGTACGTAGTGCATCGATTTTTACTATTACCAGTACCAGTGTGTTTTTTCTACAATAATGAGGAGTTGTTAGCGCGTAAAACTTCTCGAGGAAGCTATCCACGGGCCGACGACATGAGGTAAGCAGGTTCGTTGGATGTCATCTAGTGGCGTCAGGAGACTGAATGGGGTCAATATTTGCAAGTGGAGAAGTAGGGACACGACGTGGGTGTTTTCTTGTGATACTTATGGAGAAAGGTCATCATGAGGACCTTTTCTTGGGGCCACTTCGCGTGGTGGCGAGATGCATTATTGGAAAAAAGCTGAGTGCCAGGTGTGTGGATGATGCAAAAAGGTGACAACTATGCACTGCAAGGTGAGTTTTTGGCCTGTTCGGGGTCCGTTTGAGGTCATCTAAAAGGCCAAGGGTGCCCAACTAATAAAGCTAAGTGTGGGAATTGAAAAAACTGAGAGAAGACCAGAAAAAATGTGGAGAGAAGAGGAGGAACAGCCGCAGGTGTGCTTTTGGTGTTTTTGGAGCTTGTTTTGGCCCTAAACTGCTCATCCGAGGTCGAATTTGAGCACTTTGACATTGTAAACTGGGGTTTTGGGCCGTTCCGGATGCGATGGCGCTGTCCATTTTTCCAAATTCCTCACTCTTTTTGTGCTATTTTTGCTGTGTAAGTTTCTCCTATGAGCGAAGCTTCTGCTCCAATTTGTGATTGTATCTGGTATCTTTTACCCATATTGTGTGAGCTATTTGCCCCATTGGTGTTGGCCCAAGCTCAATTGTATCTAAACATCAGAAAGTCTCCTCTTTTGAGCTAAGTTTTTTGGGTGTGTGTGTGTGTGTGTGTGTGTCTGTGTGGAGTGGGCAAGTGGATAGTCTCTCTCCTCTCACTCTAGAGGTGTGTTCTCTGTCTCGGCCAGGTGTGTTGTGTAAGCCGAGTGGTGCCCCATACTGTGTGTGTGTATCATTCCAAAAGTGTGTGTCGGGTCGTTATAGAGGCGCTGTGTGTGTTTTCATCCCGCTCACAACGTCATTCAAAATCCTATCTTCAAAGATGCTTTAATGAGCACATCAAAGAAGAGTTTTGTGCATACATATTATTTAGATAAAGTGAAATCTATATCGAATAATATTTTAAAGCGCACAACTCTTGATTATGTGCCACAATATGGACGCACAATCACTCTAGTTGGTTGGAAACGTTTCTAGAAGAAACCATTGATTAATGTGATTTTGATTTGTCCAAGAGGATCCATCTTTCTTGAAGTGATCAACACATCTCTAAAAGAGAAACCTAGTGGATATCTTGCTGGTGTATATGAGTGTTTGACCAGAAGAGAAGGGGACCCTAATAATTGACAACGATTGTCAGTGATAATACATCTAACTACAAAGTAGCTGAAAAATCAACTGAAGCAAAGTATCTAGAGATTCCATGGGTTCCATGTGTTGCCCACACTTTGAATCTGCTCTTGAAGAACTTTGGAAGGTTCCTTCTATTAAGCAAACTATTCTAGACGCAAACCACTTGGTGAAGTTTATAAGAGAGAATTCATTTTCTTAAGCTCTGTTTAGAACAAAGTCCCCAACCAAAAAATTACAATTTTTTTGTGCGATCGGTTATGCGACAATGTATTACGTTCTCTCTACACTACAACATGTTAAAGCAGCCCTTGTTGAAATAGTGGCAGATAGAAATTGGAACATCTGGCTTGATTAATATCCCAAGTATAAATTTGTTGCTTCCAAATGCTACTAGCTTGTAAACTCTCCTGTTTTTTGGAGAAGTATAAATAAAATTGTTACTATCACAGAGCCCTTTACTCACATGATACGATTATTGGACAATGAAACCTCTATATTTGGATAGGTGTTCTAGTACATGCATGAAGACTCTTGCAAGTTAAAAGACTATACATCTTATGCAAGAAAGGAGAAATCCATGATGATTTCGTTTGTCAAAAGATGATGGGAGCAGCTACATACTCCTTTACATGGAACAAGGTTCATTTTAGATCCCAAGTTTTAGATGCACGATCAATCTTCAAACAATGAAGTGATCGGTGATTTCAAGAAAGTGTGTGTCCAACTATTAGGCAATGTGGATGGACAGGTGGAATACACAAAGAAGACTGCCTATACTAGTAGAAAAGGAATGTTTGAGGATCCTTGGCATATAGATGCTATCAAGACGATAAGTGCACCAATTTGGTGGAACTTCAACATGTGGCTGTGAGAGTATTTTTTGTTGCCACCTCAAGTGGTAGCTGTGAAAGAAATTGGTCTTCATTTGCTTTTGTGCATATAAAAAACAAAATCTATTAAGTCCAAAAAGAGCTGCGAACTTAGTGTATGTAATTTGTAACATGCGACTTGTGCATAAGCCAATAAAGTTAGCCACACGTGCTACTAAAGAAAGCTTTGGATGCTTTCAAACACACAGAGAAATTGCAAATAAGCTCAACTCCGATGATGAAATGGAGTGGAATCCAGAAGACATTGATCCTTAGATGTTGAAGAAATTGATGACATGGTGCATGTGATTGAGGGGACGGATGAGCTATAAAGTTTGTACTATATTCACAATTAATTTTGTAATGAAAAATCTGTGTGGAGTTGAGCTTCACAATCTCTCTCTCTCTCTCTCTCTGTCTCTCTCTCTCTCTCTCTCTCTCTCTCTCTCTCTCGTTGTCTCTCTTTCTCTCCGTCTTCTTTCTATCATTGTCAGAGAGAGAGAGGGAGAGAGTATAAGACTTACACAATTGCAACAACATCCAGCATGTTCATTTGTTCCAACAAATAGAGATTTACATATCAAAAAGAGGTTTTAGTTACAAATTTTGAGATTTAAGATACAAAAAGATCTCATTATTGTTTGGGAGATTTAAATTATATCATGGGCCCACTCCCCCAAAATATAGGATACACAAAATTTTGAATTTCCAAATGAATCACTTGGACCAAAATTGCCTATCTCTTCTTCAATTACAGGCCCATATCTTTCCTCGTACCATGCCAACTTTCTTTCCAGATTTGTTGTACGAGCATACAACATGGTTGGGGTCTCTCCATGAATTTCCAGACTCACACCTTGGGTTGCGAGCTTCTCAATGATCATTGTTTCTTTGGGAAAATATGTGTAATCCCTTTTGCAAGGAGGGCCTTTTTGATTGGCCTCCTATGCATGAATCTTCTCGACCGAGCATCCTTGGTCAATGCCTTTTATAGTGGGACGATCATCCAATTTACTTTGAGCCGCAACACATAATAAAAATAGATACAACACATGCTAACACGCCATTGCCTGACTCCTCTCAACACACTCATGCTTAGCAAGACCGTCATTCAACTCTCTCTCTCTCTCTCACACACACACACACACACACCGTCAATGCTCATCTCAACACACCCAAGACATAGCAAGACCACCATTGAACTCAAACACATTGCCAATGCTCATCTTAACACACTTTGCTAGTGATAGTATGCATTCTATGCAGTGTATGGAGCTAACATGAATTGATTGATCATCAAACAAAGTTATGGACTGCCAGTTATGGCCAGTCAAAGTTTGGGTGTCGTTGCTCGAGGTTGGTTGCAGATGAAATCTAGTGTTTTCGCGGCCTTAGATGGCGAGAAAAAATGTGGCAAGGAGCAGGTGACATGAAGATGGAAACGGGGGTTTTGGGTCATGCCTCGTGGCTTGGCCATTGAGCATGGGAGCATGTAAATGCTGCAAGTCAAAAGAGCCAAAACGTTGCAATGTGCCTGGGGGGTTTTTTTGGAAAACAAAATTTGAATTTTTTGAAGACTTGCGGGTGAATGCCCAGGAGGGCACCACGTGGCAGGGATAAGCCCCACATGGGAGAACCAATGGAAAATTCTCAGTCGATATGAGTTGGGCCGTGGCCCTTAAGCAAGTGTACAAAGGGGAGTGAGGGCCTGCGTGCGATGGCAAGCCTATTGAGGTGCTACGGGTGTTGAGGTTGGTGGAGCATTGGGCACGTATGGTGTGGTTTGGGCCTACGATGGTGGTATCCAATGGGAGGCGATGGTTCTTAACAGTGGTGCCTGCTGGTAGCAAAGTGATGACGTGGCACACACCCGGTTGGGGCCCAATTCACATGATCTCCATGGGCCAACTTTTTTTAATACAAAAGGGGTCTTCCCACTAGAAATATTGCTAGTGGTAGGGGGGGTGCCCCGCAACTATTGTGAGATAGTGAAAGGGCAGATGGTGTCCAAGGAAGTGAGCCAAAGGGCAAGTCCAACAAGGCCAGGCACCCTAGAGGGTAATTTGGAGCGGACCAAGCCAAGAGAGCAGTTCCAAGCGACCAAACATAGCGAAGTGTCCACCATGCAAGGGCTTCTTAAGAGAGTATGCCAAGTGTATGCAGTGCAAGAAAAAATACCAAAATAATCTCAAGTTGGAGTGCACGAGCTGGGGAGCTCCCTTTTTTTCTTTTTTGGGACTTAGCCAACCCCTATAAAAGGAGATGGATGTGATTTTGAGAGGGCTTTTTTGCTAGAAGGTTTTTTTGAAGTCCTACAAGCCTGTGTGTGGAAGTTTGTCATTGAATCTATAAGATTGATTGTACTATCTCCTTGCTAAGTACTACTAAGTCATTGCCCCATTTTCTTGGTGTTGCTTCTCCCCATCCCTTTTCTTTTCTCTCTCTCTTTGTGTGCATGTCGGTGCTTGAAAATGTGTGTGCCCACAGCGTATAGTGTGTTGCAAAGAGGGCAGAATCAGAGCGTTGTGTGAGTTGGGAAGGGTGAGTTGAGTTGTCGATGTGCATTTGTGCTGAGTGGTGGTTTTGTAGAGCAAGAGATCGTTGTTTCTTGTGAAGAGGTTATTCTATAAGTGCAAATTAGCCGATTCAAAGGTGTTATTTGAGAGGTTAGGGGTGTTGTGGATACCCTGAGCTATAGGGAGACACTGTACTGTGTGTCGGGTGTGTTTCCCCATTCCCTCTCTCCATCTTCTGGTGCCCCCACTGAGGAGTAGCTGATTGCTCATCATTTTGATCAAAGAAGGTTGCTTCCATCAAGGAGATATGGCAACACGAAGTTATGGACCAGTTTTCACGAGAGAAGAAGTTTCGAAGAGGAGTGGATGGCCGATTTTGAGTTGTATATGCTATCACTGCATATGCCAAATAAAGATAGCAAGATGCAAACAATTCCATTGTTGATGCAGGAAAAAGCAAAGACATGGTTTTATTCCCTAGAAGGGGAACCAAGATTTATGTGTCCAGCATTGCAAGCCCGTTTTCTACATGATTTCCGTAAAGAGGTGTCCTTGTCGATTTGGATACAAAACTGAAGAATTTGAAGCAAGATGTGAACGAGGAGTTCTGTGTTTTCCTCAATCGCTTCGAGGAATGCTGGAGAGATTTTGGAGTGCCATGCAATTGGCTAATGGTGGTGAGTACTTTAAATTGGAAACATTTATGGCTTGTTTACATCCAAAATTCGTGAGAAGGTGGATTTTGAGAGCCGGGAGAATTACAACGGAGCTATCGCTATTGAACGGGAAACGACCAGAAAATTAAAAAGAAAATTGAGCAAGGTGCATTCAGATACAAAGCGATGGTTCCCAATCCTACCCCAAGTCCGAGGGAAGAAGCTCAAGTGGACAACCAGACAAATTGGGGGGTGGCAATCGTTCCTCAACAATAGGTATGTACCGTTCAAGAATAATCTGAGAAAATGCAAGAATTGTGTTTACGTAGTATGGATAGAGTCTAGGCAAGGACAGGAAGAGGCGGGGCTAGGCATTTGTGTGGTAGGTGTTATTGTTGCAGAGAGGAGGGCCACTATGCTCCAAATTTCCCTCATCCACCGAGGGAAAGGGGCGGTATGTATCCTATGTTTGGTCGAGGCAGGAAGCAAGCACAATTTAATGGTCAAAGGGATCAGCACGCAATCAAAAAACAACTACAGTCGGCTCCGTCAGGTAATGATGAAGTGCAAAGGATTAATATTATTGGTGTTGACAAGCAGGAGGTTGATGTTATGGCCAACAAAAGAGCAAGAGGAAAAAGAGAGACCGAGACGGAACATGAAACTAGAGCAAGGAAGGGTAAAGAGAAGGTGAACGAAGGTCGCGAGCAGCCAGTGCCAAGCAAGAGACGATGAAGACAAAAGATTACGCATAAATATTTTTAGTTGGGGTGCGATAATCTTGACTAAGACCTAGTAAGAGATGTTCAAAAACCAGAAAGCTAACATCACTTTTGGGTAGCTGCTTGCATTAAACCCTAGATTAAGGAGGCAGTGGTCAACCAGTGTCAGCACAAGGCTTCCACAAGTAAGAGGAGATGTGCATGCTATACAGAATCTAGCCTTGAGGGTGGGGAGTCCAACCGATGTGCTTCCAGTGTGGTGGAAGTTTTTCTTGGAAAAAAGAAGCATGTGCAAGAATATATATTAATGGTGGTGCCAGGTCTACATGATCACCAAACTTGCTATGAGGGATATTGGTATCAAAGCTCTAGTCAGATCCAATGTGCAAATGAGGATGGCCAACCATGCCAAAGCTCAGTGTTTGGGAGTGGTGTAGGATGTGAAGGTAGAGATCATAGGAATTGAGTGCTTAATTGATTTCTTTTTTATGAAAGCAGGTGAAAATACTTACCCAATTATATTGGGGACATTGTGGTTGTTGGAAATTGGGGCCAAATACGATTTGGAGAAAGGGGTATTTACCCTGCCTGATCGAGATAATGGAGGGTCGATCATGCTTGACCTGGAGACACGGGAGAGCCACTTTCATCCAGAAGCAGGGGGTGATAACTAGGATTCTAGCACCAGTTACAAATATGAAACTAAGTTGACTTATGATGAACGGTCCACAAGTATCAAAGAGGAAGAGAGTGATGAAGACTCATTGAAGCTGGATATAGATTTGTTCGGGGTCACCATAGATTTCACCAGTCCAAATCCTAAGAAAGTGAAGGATTTGGTTCTCATGGAGCCTCCCACCAAGTGCGAGAGGGTTGGCATCGTTCGTGCATAACTTAAATTATATGTCACGTGTCTTTTGGATGTTGTCTGCGATATGCAGGGGGTGAGATAGGTCCCACAAAATCAATGCCCCATTTTGCAAATGCTCTTTCTCCCATCATTGGCCGTGGTGGCATCTCATCTCTCTTTATCGGCACCTTGGTGCGCTGACATGCGTCACAACGCTTTACAAACTCTTCAGCATCCATGTGCAATGTAGGCCACCATATACCTGTGGTTAAGACAATTTTTACCGTCTTCTCGCCCGAAAAATGGCCTCTGTTAACCCTCACGGCACACGGACACCCCATCACCTACGATGGACGCGTATTATGTATTTGGTAGAGTCAGGTACCGGGCTTGTCGGACCAATAGGAAAAGGGTAAGAGTGATCGTCGATGAGAGGCGCACTCTAACTGGGACATTCAAGGGATTAGTTGGCTAAGCATGGGCGCCCAAGTGTGAATGGGGTGAGCTCCTATAAAAGCCAACTAAACCTAATTTTTACTCATTCTCTCATTTGTGCAATTGAAGAGTGCTCTTGCTCCATCTCCATCTCCATCTTCTTCTTCTTCACCTCCTTGTGTGTGTGTGTGTGTGTGAGAGAGAGAGAGAGAGAGGGAGAGTGTGTGTGCGATCGAGCATTACGAAGGCACGACGGCGGCGAAGCGGTTGAGCGCGGCACGACTGCAGCTTCTTCTTCATCGCGGCGAGGAATCCACCACGAAGGCGAGCGTAGAGCGGTGAGTGACACACCCTTTGTTCTCTTGAGCTTGCTAGTTTAGGCTTGTTGTGTGCTTGGAGCCGTTTGTGGCTCGCACACGGTGTATTGGCAAGTCCCTTGCTTCGACAGTGCGGCAAGGAGCGCACAAATTTGGCGCCGCTGCCGGGGATATGCCCTACACTAAGCTCGGTTAGCACTTTACGCTTCCTTGTGGTGCAATTTCTATCATAGGAAAGGCAGGGAAGGAGTGTGTGGAGATTTCTGTTTTTTGCGTTTTTTGCATTTTCTGCCAAGTTTCAATTTCTGTTATTGTCTGCGTTTTTAATTTCTGCAATTTCTGCATTTTCAAGTTCGACGTTTTCAATTTCTGCAATTTTCAATTTCTGCGTTTTCAATTTCTGCAATTTTCTGCATTTCTACGTTTTTTCAATTTTCTGCATTTCTGCAATTTCAATTTCTGCGTTTTCTGCATCAAAAAAAAAAAAGTTTTTTTGAAAAAAAAAAAATTTCTGAAAAAATTTATTTAAATTTTTTTTTAAAAAAATCGGAAATTAAAAACGCGAGTGAGCGGGCGGCGAAATTTATCGAAAATAAAAAACGTGACTCTTAAAACGGACGGGTTGGTTTGTATAAAAGAAACGCGAGTGAGCGGGCGGCGAAATTTATCAAAAATAAAAAACGTGACTCTTAAAACGGACGGGTTGGTTTGTATAAAAGATAGATCGGGATCATTTCCCCAAGCCCAAGCCCAGGCCCAGGCCCAAGCCCAGTTCTCAGTTTTATGATATATACTAGACTCACTCTTATATATATACCCTACTCCCTCAAGAGAGAATGAGAGCATGTGGGACAAGTCCTCCACTCTCCTCCTTTCTCTTCCCACTTGCACCCTTAGACTTTCTAGTTTGGGCGTAGTTCCCTACTGGAAATTGACAGTTTTAGGGATTCCGAGGGCATAGAGTGACCAAACGGAGGGCTGTAAAGCACGGCACGACCCTCTGACCGATACGCTCGTTTCGAGCTATCACACGGCCCATTCCACGACACGCTCTAAAAAATCTAGCAAAAAAACAAACAAAAAACACGCTAAAAACTAGTCATAAGGCCTCCTAGAGCAGCTTTTCGACACCTTAGGGTATCAAAAGCACATGCACTTACGCTCTGGGCGGGTGCTAGAACACGAGCATATTGAGGGTGCCTCTGTTCATACGGACACCCATTACCCATCCACGATAGGCTCTAGACCCTCAGCGGGGATACAAGGTAGCACCACCCAAGACCCTAAAATAGCCGCTAGTGATTCCTCCTCCGACTCAGAAATCATGGAAGCATACCCTACCCAAAACACTGAGAGAGAAGGCCATGCACCTCCCGAAGCTCCACAGCCTAGTACTAGTATGTTTAGCCGTTTCATGGAAACATTAGGTAGAGCTACTCGCTCGGAACCTGATGCAGATGAAGCACGCGAAGGGGGTGGGGAAGTGGACTCTCCTTTCACATCGCAAGTGGACCCCACACCCCCAAAGAGTGTCCATGTGGATATCCTACCAACTTCTTACCAAGAAGGCCCTGTTGAGCTGCCTCCTTCAGAAGTTCCCTCTAGAGTACCGTTGGTGACAAGTAAAACCACGGGGAGCAACATTGCTTCTACCTCACAAGAAACCGTTAACACGTCGACTCTAGAAGGATTGTTCATTAATGATCATTGGACATACGACCTCCACACTGAGGTGTTGACGGATCTACACTCTGGCCACGCCTACCATGTAGGATGGATAGAGATTGTACAATCCACCTCTAGTGCCACGAGCATCGAAGATCAACAGAAAATGATCTGTAATGTTATCCATGGCATTATTCAATCAGAAAGGCAAAACCGAGGGGTAAATATACTCTCAACTGGCCCCATGAGATTTCTGGATACGAGCAAGGCTCAACAGCCTACTCTATCACAAATGGAGACTCCTCTAATGAGCCCCATGGACCCATCTTACGTCATTTCACCTGGGGTCTCTATGCAATCTGAGCCTCCGAGCGAAAACTTTAGCTTCCCTAACTTGGCTCAACCCTCTATCAAGGAAAACACAGTGCTCACTCCAGGGATAAGCCTAACAGAGAATGTACCAATGACATCTACGGTTAGCGCAGTGCCACTACCTAGTGTTGTAGTACCTAATATGGGGCCTCGACCGTATGTGCCTCTAGCCCCTTATGCACACATGGCCCCCACACCTCCAATTGTACCACTTGCTTATGCTCCTCGAGTGCCGCTCCCTAGCTCTTATCCGAGTGGACCTATGCCCGGTTATGTTCCATATCTTGCATCATCTATACATATGCCAAGAGCGTACCCGTTCCTCTCCCACATATGATTCCAAGAGTACCTCCACCGGCCCTACCTCCTCACATAGGTGACTTGGCAGCGTTTGCTCAAACCATAGGTCGATCTATCGCGAAAAATATGCGTCACACATCTGATAGAGAGCCTAGAAGTAAGGCAGTACAAATTGCCAAACTCACGCAAAAATTCAATGGGGACGAAGATGCTAGAAAACACATTGAAGTTTTTGAACAAGTATGTGATTCCTTAGGGGAACGCAACGAACTACATAAGTGCAATGCCTTAAGCTTGACATTAAGTGGGAAGGCTGGAGATTGGTATAGGACCCTAAGGGTGGACGAGAAAACAATCTACCCTACCCTTCGAAGGTTGTTTCTAAAGGAGCACATACGAGAAGGTGTGCTTTGGGATGTAGCATCTCAGCTACAGAAGACCGAACGTAAGGAAGGAGAGTCAGTAAGGGACTTCATTAGTCGTCTAAAGCACTTAAACTCTCGCTGCCCTGTAAATGAGCGCTTCAACAATAACCAACTGCTTGATCAATTCATTCGAGGGTTGAGGAATGAAGGAATCTATAATGGACTAGTGATTAGAGGTATCACAACCTGGGAAGATGTCACTGCCAATGCAATCCAATTAGAGGACAACTTGATGATAGCAGGCATGAGGGTGTCTACTGACACGAGATCCACTAGCTCACAAGCCATTGAGTATGAACCCATGACTGCAAAGCCCATTGCCAATGAGCCAAAGGTATTTGAGACATTCTTGACAGACCTCACCAAGGCAATCCAAGAGTCTCTTAAGGATAATCGAACCCCTCAAAATAGTCACATGTATCCAAGAAGGGAGCAACAATGGTGTTCCATTTGCTTAGGTCCACATAGCACTAGTGAGTGCCCTACGTTTAGAGTAAAATTTAATGGAACTTGCAACGCATGTGGTAGGTATGGTCACCAAGCTAAGGATTGTTTAATGATCAAACGTATGATGGCAAATAGACCACCTGTAGCTTGGACGGATGCGCCTCAAGCTCCTGTATTGATGCCTGCTCCACCTGTTGAGCAACTACCGCAACACATGGTCCCTAGATCTCAAAATGTTGTACAAGCTACACCGCTACCACCTCCTGTGCTAGGACCGCAGCCCCCGCATCCAAGAGTCGCCCCTATGAACCAAGTAGGTTGCGAGCCATCAAATGCTTATGCAGATGGCTGTGAGGAGGAAATAGACACTAGTATTGCCTACGGACTTGATACATTGGAAGAGTGTCCTATATACTACATGGAAGATTGTTGGGGGCAAGTCAAGCCGGTTTATCAAGCTGCTGCTGTCGCATCCAGATGTCAAAATATCAACACCCAGACTAGGAGGCCACCTCTTCAATGCTACGAGTGTGGTGGACCACATCGAGCAGCGGAGTGCCCTATTAGGTTGCAAAAGAATGCTGCACAGATGCAAATGAATCAAGGGAGCATGTCTGCAATGCCAATACTCACATGTAATCGTTGTGGCATAGATCACTTGATTGCCCAATGCCCCTATAACCCAAATGCGCCTAAAATCACACCCCTGAATTTGGTCGAAATTGCTAGTGTGACATCGCCAATACGACCCGTCGCACCTGCTTATGCGATTACACGGTCCATGCTTCAAGGGCCAGGCCATATCCTCAAAGAGAGAGATACCGCGTCAGTTATCCAAGCAAAGAAAAAGAAGACACGAAGGAAGAAGTCGCAGAATACGGAAAATTCAAAGCCAACTTCCAAAACAAACATAGGAACAGGAGATGACCCCGTGTATATGAATGACCTCGAGGATGATTCAGATTCAGTCGAGACAATGGAGACTAGAACCAATACCACAAAGAGAAAGACCGACAAAGAAAACCGTAACATGGAACCAAATGAAAACCGAATGAGAGAAAACCATAAAGAGCCTCTGAAAACACCACAAGTGTTTCCAAATCCAATCCAAGACCCCCAAGATAAACAGCAGGGGCAAAAAGGGAAAAATCGTAAAAAGAAGATTGGGACGTATCCAAACCCAGTAGACGAGATTGAGCAAGTGAAACATCTAAGAGGTTTAGTGGAGGAGACTCAAAGGAAACTAGAACCAGAACCCATGCATGTCAAAATTCATGACACAGTGTTTCCCACGTAAGTTCATCCACCCCACATGAACCATAGACCGTTAGCCATATCTAGTATCATCCAAGAAGGGAGTGAGGACGGGACATCAAAAAGTGAGCATACATCCTTCTTGTTGGAAAGGATGTTTAACGAACGAATACCTGATCCCATTGAGGAATATGAGATTCCATCCTCACCAGTTCCTAGTCAAGAACCTACACCCTGCAAAACGCCAATGAATGTTGCCAAACTAGTGGACTTCATGTCTTCTGAGGTCCGAACCACGATCATAGCAAAGCTGTATGGAGATCCTGAGTTATTCCTTGCACTTCGAGCATTCGTTAACGGAGATCTACGAACGGGATTACCGCAGTTTGCGCAACCAAATAGGCCTGACTCGATTATGATTGATGAGGAAAATCATGTGCAATCACTTGACTTAGATGGACACGAGTCTGTGATTGAGGTACCCATTAACGAATTAGGGCAGTATTTTGAAGGCGACGAGTCTAATGCGACCCTACCCATCACTACCAAGGGATTAACTATAAAGGGAATTCTTGATGGTGGTGCGGGAGTTAGCATCGTTACAAAAGATTGTTGGGAATCCATGGGAAAACCCTGCCTCAGTGTTACTAACATTGTGGTAAAGATGGCAAATGGTACCATAGCCAAACCTATGGGGATGCTCAAGGATCTTAAGATCAAAGTTCTAGGACACAAGGTACGACATACGTTCATTGTAATGGATTTCTCTAAACACCTTATGTCATATGAAATGATTTTAGGACGACCATTCATGAGGGAAGCACAAATGGTTCATGATTGGTCTAAAAATCATGTCTATTTGCAATTCCAAGACTCTGTCCTTAGAGTGGATTTGGTGACTGGTAAGGTACACCCCTTAGGGAGTAAAACCATTATTGATCATCGCTCTGACACCACAGTTCACTCGGCCCCACTACAATATTTTTATACTTGTAAGAAGGATACAGACATTGGCCAAGGTTCTCCTTATATGGATATCCTACCTGGGATGACTGAGTCGGACAATGTGGATTGGGTCCACCTAGCATCAACCATAGACACTTGGGGAAATAGGGGGACGACCTGGGTAACACCTGAGGGGGTTGAAATGCCTATACCCTTAAATATGCTACAAGCAATGCATATCGCTTCCGACAAGACTCATCCTAATGTCACGAAGAAAACATACAAGTGGGTCCCTAAAGCTTCTTTAGTGACCATAGCTAGTGCAAAAAAACAGAAGCCTTGTAAGAAACGTACCACTCGCTCCAATAAAAGTAAGAAAATGTTGCGATGGATCCCTAAACGACTATTGGAAGCCCAAGGCTACTATCAAGGAAATGATCAAATCTGGGTTCCAAAACGTAGATTATGCTCTTACCTAACACCTGACCCAAGTGAGCCCAATCCCGTAGCTCCAAAACGAATCAATGATCGGGGAAAGGGAAAGATCACAGAATGCTACACACCTAGTCCAGAGCTAGTTTGGGTACCAAAGAAAGAACGATTTGTTCCACCTAGCTCAGGAAGGGGGGAGTCCCATGAAGCTTCTAGCTCCTCATGTAATACATCCATAGAGGTAAAAGCTTCTACACAGCCTCCATCTATAGTAATGGACCTCAATGAAGCTACAAAAGAATCCACACCTCCCAGTGTTCAAGAATCACCTGATGAACCACTTCAAGTTCAATCCTGGGAGAGTACCTTACCACCCTTGCAGCTTGACAAGGCACCTAGGGTAATAGAAAACTACTGGCAAAAATCCTCACCTATTACCAACTGGAACAATTGGTTTCAAAGGGTGACAAGCTCATTTCAAATGGTATGATCTACCCAAGGAAGGGGGGAGTGTTTGTGGACATCCATCATTCACTTGTTTCCCTCTCAACCTTTTTCCCTGACCTCTCAATTCCAATCTTAGGGAATGTACATATAAAGCTTTATACTCACAAAAAAAAAAAAGGAGCAAGAGCAATTAGCAAACGAGTATGCACATTAAAGTCAAAACATTGACTCAGACCTACACATGTCACATTTGGTACAGTGAAACAGAAACCTATGCCATAAAACACCTTTGATCCTCATCAGTTGAGTGATGGAGGGTAGGTAAGATTAGTACGATAGGAGTGTTTTTTTTTTAGAGTTGAGTGATTAGCAAAGATCTCTTTTCCCACTAATGTGCCTCCTGGAGGTATTCCTTTTGTTTCCTAGTGTGTACAGGAGCGTGTTGCTATTGATAGGATTTGGACCTTCATGGAATCTTTATCTCGACTCACTCTTCAAATCAAGCGCGACCATCGACACAAACAGGTGTTTCTTGTCCATTAGCATTGCCCTTATCTTTTTGCATCTATGATTGTCTGCTTTGATTGTGATTGGTAGCATAATATTCAGCGCATTGGCTTAGTATCAAACATTTAATTCAATGCAATCTTTTGTCATAATCACTTGTTTAGGTGTAAAAATCAAGCAGTCCGACTAAGCTAGTTTGACCAAGCTAGGTATTAGAAATCTTCTCTTAATACCATGGGGAATGCCTTCCTAATAAGCAATGGTTACTTAGGTTCTTAATCCGATTTAGGCAGCATTGTATGAAATGTACTAGGGATTTCTAGTGGGCTTAACCCTATCGACCTTTAGCTTAAGTATTATAAAGGGAGTTTACTAATGTGATGAGCCTGGGGAGTGTAACAATGTTATATGACCCCCCAAAGTTACAAAATTTAAATGCTGAAAATGAACAAGCAAAAAGTCAAAGTGCCACAATGTAAAATTTTAAGCTGGAAGAGAAATCTCAGCTTGATTTGGTACTTCACTCACATGTATCGCCTATGGTACTAGAGCCCTAGAGGTTCCCAGTGTGGGCGCTTTTTCTTGAAAAGCAAAAAACCCAAGGCATACAAAATAAGCACCCACTTCATCATTGAATCAATGTGAAAAGACTTTGGGGGGTCAAAGAAAAAGTAATCAGTCAGGCGATGATTTCATGAGAAATTCCTTTTATGGTAGCTTAACTACAAAGTTTTCTAGATATAGCCTCTAGTCAGCCCTCGAACATGAATACTTGGCTCTCGCGATTAAACAACTTAATTGACAACAGAAAATTAAGAAGCTTACCCATGGTATTAATATTCGATCTCTAGTGCTTTTCAACCGTCAAATTAGCGACCTCAGACTTGTTTAATTTTCTACCTGTACATCTATTTATGCATTTGATTACATTGCAATTTAATGTTCATTGCTACCAAATTTTTTGAAATTCTTTTACCAATCAATGTGTCTACCTAAAACTGCATATGCTTTTTAAGAGAATGCAATTACTGTGCCAATGTTGTTTGATTTTGCAGTGACTGAAGAAGGCTAAGGACATTCATCTCAAATGCTCTTCCACCTCGATGAACCAGCTTCAACTCAATAGCTTCCGAGGACGGAATCCAGATCAGGAAGGGGGGCATGTTAACCCTCACGGCACACAGACACCCCATCACCTACGATGGACGCGTATTATGTATTTGGTAGAGTCAGGTACCGGGCTTGTCGGACCAATAGGAAAAGGGTAAGAGTGATCGTCGATGAGAGGCGCACTCTAACTGGGGCATTCAAGGGATTAGTTGGCTAAGCATGGACGCCCAAGTGTGAATGGGGTGAGCTCCTATAAAAGCCAACTAAACCTAATTTTTACTCATTCTCTCATTTGTGCAATTGAAGAGTGCTCTTGCTCCATCTCCATCTCCATCTTCTTCTTCTTCACCTCCTTGTGTGTGTGTGTGTGTGTGTGTGTGAGAGAGAGAGAGGGAGAGTGTGTGTGCCATCGAGCATTACGAAGGCACGACGGCGGCGAAGCGGTTGAGCGCGGCACGACTGCAGCTTCTTCTTCATCGCGGCAAGGAATCCACCACGAAGGCGAGCGTAGAGCGGTGAGTGACACACCCTTTGTTCTCTTGAGCTTGCTAGTTTAGGCTTGTTGTGTGCTTGGAGCCGTTTGTGGCTCGCACACGGTGTATTGGCAAGTCCCTTGCTTCGACAGTGCGGCAAGGAGCACACAGCCTCCACTTATTCCGCTATGTGCATGTTCTAGAATCAGCAGGTATTCGCTTTCACTTGCACAGATTCTAAGTTGATTGTCCTTTCCTCGCTTATAGAGTTGGTTCCCGTTTAACTGAAAGTCACAAGCTTTCATCTCTATAGCTTTCTTCCGTGCTCTTGTTATGTTCTCAGGAAACATCTTGGTGGTTAAGAAATCAATGATATATTGACTCCATGTAGGTGCAATGTTTACATGAAATAATGTCGCGTGATCCACTGGTCGTTTGGCACTACATATAGTACAATTGGTAACATAGAAATGTGTGTCAGCATACATAGTTGGCCAATAAACCCCTAACTCTTTCAGTCTTTGGTGTGTTTTCACTGTTGAACAATGAAATGCACAATCCTGGACATGTGCTTCTTCAAGGTAGCACTCAAATTCTTCCGGATTTATACATAATTGTAGGATTTGGTCCGATCCTAGATGACACAGCCATCCTGCTATCAACTGAAAGTTTTTCGTTTGTCAAATTGTTTGTTTTTTGGATCTGTATTCCGTATTATCAAACCTACTTCCAAAGGACAGACTGCTAACAATTTCCTATGACCATTTGGGTATCATTTCAATATTGAAAAGATAAGCATCTGGTATGTCATCATCTACTCCTTCAGGAGCTTCCCCATTGTGTATCCTTGAAAGATGGTCCGCTCGTAGATGGGTTTTACCCTTTTTTACCACCACTGTGAAATCAAACTCTAGCAATATAATAAACCAGCGTACAATTCTCCCTGTATTACATGGTTTATTTACCAGATACAAAAGAGCTTGATAATCTGTGAAGAACATAAATTTGTTTGCTATCAAATAATGCCAAAATTTCTTTACAGCATAAATCATTCCTAACCCTTCTCATTCGGTGGTTTGTGTAGTTCTTTTTCGCACTGTTTAACTGTCGGCTTGCATAACAGAGTGGAAAATCCATTGTTTTGTCTCCAGGTTGAGCTAGAATACTCCCGATTGCATATGCAGAAGCATCAATGTGAACATGGAATATCTTTTCCCAATCTGGTGATTTAAGCACAGGTGCTGATATAAGGTTTTCCTTCAGCTTTTGGAATGAAGTTTCACACTCCTCCGTCCAATCGAAATTGACTAGCAAACGATACAGAGGTTGTGCGATGACCACATACATGTATATGAATCTTCGATAATATCCGCAGTGTCCCATGAAGGATTACACTTGTTTCGCATTAGTGGGCCTGGGTAGGTCTACTATGACTTTGACTTTGTCTAGGTCAGTGGTTATGCCATTCTTGAGACAATGTGTCCTAAGATGCGGCCTTGCTTAACTATAAAGATACACTTTTTCGGGTTAAGACAGATTCGATATGTCCTGCATTTTTCAAATACCTTTTGCAAATGGTCAATATGTTCCTCTCGTAGAAGGGAGTGTACACAAAGATCATCCAAGTATATTTCTAAGAATATTCTTAGGTATTCTTTGCACACGTACGTCATTAACCTTTGGAAGGTAGTTGGGGCATTAGTTAAGCCAAACGCCATAACTCGATACGCATAAATTTCCCATTCTGTGGCAAACGTTGTTTTGTGTTGATCCTCCCTTGCAATTGCTAGTTGGTTATATCCTAAAAACCCATCCAAAAAGGAATAAGCCCATTTTCTGGCCACCCGCTCAAGTACATGTTCTGTGATTGCAAGGGATAATTATCCCTTATGGTGGATGCATTTACCTTTTTGAGGTTTATACACACTTGCAGTTTTCCGTTCTTTTTCGGAACTATCACAATGGGTGACACCCAATCTGTATGTTCAATTTTATAGATGAATTCAGCTTCCATCAGCTTGTCAATCTCCTCTTTGATTCGTTTAGCAAATGTATCATTATATGTATAAGGATGTTGTTTGCTAGGTTTTGCATCCGATTGTAAAGGAATTGTATGTTGGCATATCGATGGATCAACTCCTTTGAGGTTTTTATAGGACCATGCAAACACATCTTTATATTTCTTGAGACGTTGTGTTAGCCGTTCTTCTTCTTCAGGCTCTAAATCGTTTGCTATATAGACCGGCTGAGACTTTTCACCTGGTTCCGCGAGGTCTATCCTTTTTGCATTTTCTGGCCCATCGTAAGATTCTTGGTTGGTTCTTTCCCTGACTGCTGGTGTCATAATGATTTTTTAATCCTAGATGCTAAATTTCCGATAGTGTGACGGTACATTCATGTTTCCTTTCTTTGACTCCTCTTTACCATCACTATCTTCTTCAGTAGTCCATATCTCACGTAATGACCGTTTCAGTTCTTGGTATTTCTGTTTACGCTCCAGTTTGGTCCACTCTTGGTCTTTTGTTGTTTCTTTTTTTTATTTTTGAGACTTTTGTGATTTGGTTTCTATTTTAGCTTTTCGTTCCTATTTTATTTCCTCTCACGTTCTTTCCCTTTGATCTTTTGAGAATCTTCCTGATATTTGATCTTTTACACAATCCTCTGCTTTTACAAGCATCAAATAGTGAGTTGTACCTTTTATCCTGGGCATCAGGTTCTCTCTCACTTTGTTTCCTGCTCGTTTCCTCCTATAGCGTTCCTGGCGTCTAGGGTGCTGATTAGAAAAATCATAAAACTTGATATTCTCGGTTTCCCTTCCACGCACACTTGAGGTGTCTGAACACTCATTATATGCATCATCATTTACTTCCAGATGTTCAGAGGAGTTATAAAACTCTTCTTGTCTTGGTGGTTCTATCGTCTCATCTTCTCCTGGTATAATGCTTACCATGTAGTAGGGTAGCACATCATAGCCATCCTTATCGCAAAATTTTGTTGTTGGACTATCTGTAATGGTACAGACATCCAATGTTGCTAGTATGTGTTCCCATTCTAGAGGTTCCAAGGAATCTTCAGGGAAAGGTTTTGGAATATACTCCTTATCCTCAATCGCTCTTTCTAAGACGCATTCCTCTCTTCTTAAGCTTCCACAATGTGAAGCTCCATATATCCATAGCTCTTTTTGTTGCCCTAACCATGCTGGGAGTTCCGATGTTTGGTTCACATCTTTGTAACTATGGTCTTTCAGGTGTATTTTAGTTGTTGTCTCGCCATGTCTGAGGTATAGGTGGTCGTAACCCCAATCTTGGACCATCTTCAATTGTCACATGAATGGTCTTCCCAAGATGATCTCATTTAATTGTTCTTTTTGTCTAAATCAACTATTGCAAATGTATGCTCATACTCAATCCCACACGAAGTGACAATCACTTTTTCTAAGAGTCCTAGAGGCTTCTCCATGAACCCATCTACCAATTGTAATTTCATTCTGGTAGCTCTTAAAGCTGGTTTTCCCCATTTTTTCTAGATTTTCTTGGTGGCGATAGCAACTCCCGCTCCACTGTCAAGAATAGCTTTGGAAATTACTCCTTGGAATTCTACTGGTAGCGTGGTGTTTCCATCTTCTCCTTCGCAATACTCTCCAACCTTGTTTAATGGTACTGGCCTAGTGTTTAGTTGAGGCATGTCCAACTCTTTAATCCCTTCCTGTAGCCTCAAGGTGGGGTCTTTCACTCCAACTGTTTCTACGAATTTACCTATTGTGGTCCACATGTTTGGTCGTAACCTTAGGAGTTCGGCTAATGTGGTTGTGCATGCCACCAGGGTGGACAATAACTCAATCAATCCTTGTGAATCCATTACTTTGTTAGAAGAAAGTCTTTGAGATGGGATTGCTCTCACTTCGGACTTGGCTTCATACTCTCCTAGGTAAGAGGGTAAAGTTTTCAGCGAGTCTAATTGGTTGTGCCCCGAACTAATTGATCCTTGGTCTCCCCCTTGTGAATGTATCTCAAAGTTCATTTGTGACCTTGCCTCAAATTCTTCAATAGGAGGTAAGATCACATTCTTCTCTTTTCTCATGCTATTCATGTGGTTACTCATCTTGTTAGCCTCGTTGGCCTCACGGATTTGCTTCCACAGATCGTCTAGACCGTTACAGTCCTTACCCATTTTTGTCATTGTTTTAGGTTGGAACCCGTCACTAGCCTCATCTGTTGTATTTGGCACTATGATAGGCTCTCCTATGGACTCATAGGCATTAGTGAGTCTTTCCTTTGTTTCTACATGTTCCTCTAAAGTTGGTTGGATAGGGGTTGGAGCTGGTGCCTCATGCCAATTTGCAGGTTTACCCAGCGGGTCTTCCATCAATGATTGAGCTTTTTCAATCATCTTTTTACACATTTCCAACCTTTGTTTTTCTATTTCCGCATATGGATAAGTCATCCACCTTTGCTCCTGGGTTTGGTTCTTTTTTAGTCTGGCTTCATAAGCTTTTAGAAGAGCATCCAACTGCTCATTTACCTTGTCTGCCAGTACAGATCCTCCTGATCCTGCACTTTTGGGCTCTGCTATTTCCTTGGGTGCTATGGTTGCCGTGGTGTGTGAGCTTAAGATAGCTAGATCCTCTAACCGCTCTAATCTATCCTTTGTATATTTTAACTCGGATAGAGCTGTTTGCTCTCGTACTTTCCTGGCTTTCATACGTGCCTTTCTAGCTTTCCAAGTGCTTCTCTAATTTTTTGTTTCTGAACTTTGGGCATCGGTTTTTGGCTCTTCAACTATGGGTTCGTTCGTCATTCTTTGAGCTTGGGCTCGTGTTACCGCATGAATAGGTATGATTGTTTCATTTTCCAAACCTCCACTGGAAGGTACTATTTCTAGCATGTTCAAGGTGGTTTTTGCTCCTTTGCTCGGGTTTTTAGGGCAATCGGGAATCAAGTGAGTAACTCCACACTCGATGCAATATACGTTGACTCTAATGATTTCATCATGAGAAAAATCTCTTAGCCAATGGTCTCCACCACACTTGTAGCAGGGTCCCTTGGGTTGTTGAGGCGTTCCTTGAGCCCCCCTTTGTTGGTATGCATGTCTCTGTCCGCCCATGCCTCCGTTGGCTATGAACAACAACGTTCGTTCATCTAAGCTATATCTTCCTTCTGTTGCTGCCTGTGCAGCTGTTGGTGGTCTTGTACTTCCTATCATGCTCCATGGTTCTGGTGTCGAGGGTTCTTCCGGTGGATAATAGACAGAGTTTGCCGCATATCCATTGGGATCTTCATAATATGCATGCATAGGCACCAAAGCCTTATCCTTTGATTTGGTTATGGTTGGTGTGTATCTTATACCAACTGGTCATAATCCTGGTAGGGGTGGTTGTTGACTCAACACCGGTTCTGGTCTTTCTACACCTACAGGTCCTGGTAGGTTGCCTGCTTGATGCCTAGGCATCGGTGGAACTTGAGGAGAAGCTACCGGAGCCTGGGGATCGTAAGGCTCTCTCTCACATATCCCTTGTTATAACATTCCTCAGTCCCATGGTTTGTCCATTTTTGTTCAATAGCACACCACTTGGGCTGTTTAGCTTGGGGTTTGGTGTACAAGTTAACCTTTTTTAGCACTTCATCTACAAGCAGCTCTTGGTTTATAGCTACTTTTCCTTTCGGTGTTGTCTTAGAAGACTTGCTTTCACTTTGTTGTGAAGATGAATCGTCGTCAAGGTCCTTGAACTCCCCTTCTTTGTAGACCGCACAATTGTCCACAAGGTAAAGAGCCTCCTTGGTCAATTCATTCAACGTCATGCTCCTCTTCATATGTAAGTCTTTCTAGAGATCTGCATTCCTTAATCCTTGGATGAATATAAGCATAAGTCTGGACTGAGTAGGCAGTTCTTCCACAGGACAGAAGTTAACATATCTTTTTAGTCTTAGGGCTGCCTTTCGTACAGATTCCCCATCTTTCTGTTTGAAATTACGGATTTGTGAGACGGTATTTTGAGCTCTCCCACTTTGTGAGAATTCCTCATTAAATTCGTCAAACACTTCCTCCATAGACTCAAAGTCTCTACGATGCACAGAGTCAAACCAAGTAGCAGCATCATCCTCTAGGGTTAGTCCAATCCATGCAAATTGGGTAGGGAAGTCTAACACCTCTTCAACTCTAATTACACGCACAAAGGCTGCTACATGATCTCTTGGGTCTCTGTTTCCTATGTATTTCTTGTTTACCCATCTTTGCACTTGAGAAGGTCTAATTCTACGATGGTCTACAAATCTCATCATTGGATCTCCACGTCCTAATCGATATGCCTCCTCAGGTCTTGTGTAGTAGTCTGGTTCCTCTCCTAGTGGTGATCCTAAGCCATAATTTCTACTAGTTCTTGCCAGAGATGGTTCATCTCTTCGAACTCGTTCTATGGGTGGACCTCTAGGCTCTATTGACCCTTGAGTCTTTGGCTTACTCTCTCCTTGATACCTTGAATATAGTGGTGGTTCTTGCAAATCCTTTAGCCCTCTTGCGGCTTGATAACCATCTCGGTTTTGGTCTTGCTCCATTGTTTTCGACTATCAAAGCCATGCCTGTAATGATGGCTGGTTTGCTCGTTTGCTGGTTGGAATTGGTTGTTGAATGCCTGGGTCGGGTGGAATGTAAGGTAGCGTTGGAAGGGGGGAAATGGAAAAACCACCAGCACCTTATCTGATAGCCTCTATATAGCTCAGTGATCTCATAGCACCCCTATCCCCTAGCAAACACACATCCAGATACACAATCTACAAATAACTAATGCCCAAGCCCAGACTCAAACATCTCCAACTATATACACTAACAGACCAATCATATCAGAGAGGTTCTCGCCTATAACTCTTTAGAGCACCTTCACATCAACAATAGCATTTCAAAATCAACTAACATCCACATGGTATTGCAGAATCTCTAACATTCATCTATTCTGTCTAAGCTTGCACCCAATTTATGCATCAAACACGTGGATATCAATGGCCTACACTGCATTCACATAGAAGGCACCAACACCAAAAACTAGTCGAGTCCATGAGATCACCATAAGCATAAGAGTGCAGTAGGAAATTGACACAATTTGCAGAAAAATATAGGTGATTATCACCACTAAATCCTTCAAAAGGAGGTGTATAGTGACGGGCTTAATGGAAAAAATACTTCCCTTGCTTTCGATTTCTCTACACTCAGGAACCCACGAGTTCTCGCTTGGGCCCGCCTCCTATCGCCTCAAGGCGGCCTCCTCTTATTAGTCGCAGCCCTGCCACTTTCCCATGCAAGCCCACTTGGCCCCACACAGGCTCCTTTTCCTGCCAATCCTTGCCCCCCCTCTCTTGCTTCTCAAATGGCCGTCTCCTCTCTGCGTTGTATATCGGCCTTTCACCCGGCCCCTCAGGTGGCTCGCCTCAAGCAGCGCCCCTTACTCTGTCCAAACTCCTCCTAGTGCGCACGACCCTTGGCCCTCTTGTATGTGGCCCGACTCCAAAAACCTCAACTGGCGGCCTTTTCCAGCAGAGCCTCCTCCATAAAAAAACCTGTAGTGCCCTTTTGTCCTCAGCCACTAGCGGCCTCTCTCTATGCCACCTCAACTGGTGGCCCCTTCAGGCCCCCTCGTCTGTAGAACTACTGGTTATCCTCGGTAGTTCTCGGCCTCACCATCTGCTCCCATCCCCTCGGTGTCATCACCCCACAGCCCATGGTCGCCGCATCTCCCTTTCACAGCCCCTTGTCGATAGTCTCTGGCTGCTCCCATGCATATCGGGCTCCAGACCGACAACCAGTTGGCCTCGAGGTTGCCACCTCCCTCTCCTCATGCATGGCCCAAGTGGCCCTTTCTCATCCAAACTCAAGTGGCGTCCTCCTGTATAACCTCCAGATGGCGCCCCTCCTGTATATCACGCTGCTCGTCATTTGTACATAGACAAACGTTTTTTTCCCTTTCAATAGCTTAAAGCTAAGCTTGTTTTTTTAAAAAAGACTTGCCTGGCGACTGGTCCCACGCCATCGAGTCGTGACGCTCAATGGTTCTTGAAAAACCGTCCTTCAACTTCTCCTCCTGCACACCCTTCGCAGCTTGAGCTCCACCCTCGCCTAAAAAATGTGCTTAGCTTCCTGTCGCATTGCCAATGATCATAAGCAAGCCCAGGATCACTTTTCATGCCGCCGGCCTCATGATCATAAGCTGTTACCCATTCATCTTCAAGCATCACCAAAACTCGGACCTTGTCCAAGCAGTGCAAGCATTCAAAATATCACAATTAATGGTACTATCCCGTGCAAGAGCCTTTAAGAGACCCGAGCGGCTGAGCTTGAAAACCCCCGTTGGCCTGCTAAAATCCACATTTGACATACACTTCCCGACAGCGCCGGCCATACCTGGCATCAAATAGCCACTGAAGCACTTCGTCATTTGCTTGAAAATATCCTTGTACCAGCTTTTGAGTTCTCCCTGGGCCAACCAAATCAGGATGCACCAGCGTCATACTCTTCAGAAAAGGGATTTGTCGACTTGCTTGGGGTGTAGGTGGCTCTTGGCACTTCCTCGGGGGCATATGCTGATGCTCCTGGACCTGTTGCCTTTTCTACCTCCTCTGGAAGAATACGTTGGTATTCTCGCCCATATCTATCAACAAAAACTATACCCTTCCCCATAGCAGTTTCATAAGAGAATAAGTAAAGAACCTTGTCCTTGCTTAATTCGTTTAAGTATGGCTCTTTGCTACGAATGTAAGCGACTATACCCTCACTCTCATGCTTGTAGATTCCCATGTTCTCATTATGAGTTGGAACCCTAGTTGTTTTTTTATCATACATAAAAATAACTTCGGGCCGATCAATGTTTGGTGGCGGTTCTTCAGCTTCTGAAACCATCTTCCCTTTCGCTACATTATCTCCATATCTGTTGTAATCTTCAGGGCTACTGACTATCAAATAGTGGTTCCCTTTTTCATCTCCGAATCTATCTCCATCATCATAGACTCGGATTATTTCCAATCTCTGAGCCGGCCTCTCTTCGATACAAATGCACTTGCGTCCTCTATAGTCAGAATAGACTAGGGCTCCCCTCGAGTTTGTTCCCTCTAAGATCACAGTGACCTTGGAATCATTCAAAGGATTTAGGGAGGTGCTTCCTCCCGACTTTGGTCCGTCATAGGTGAAACCTCCTGGTTGTTGACTACCCATCATGAAGAAAGATTTGTCTGACGAAGTGTTAGTATCACTACCTTCCTCAATAATCAGTGCTAGTGGATCTAGCCTTGCCTGAGATACACTCTCCTCGGTAGACACTAAGCTACCTTGGTCACCTGCCACCTTTTGGTCTCTAAAAATGTATCTTCTTGATCTTAAATTCATCAAAGTTATCAATGCAATTTATCACAAATCCAACCACTCACCTGGCAAAGGATCAGTCTCCGCACAACTTCTTGCTTTGCTGCTGAATATACCTGTACACAAGCGTTTAATTTCGGCAATCGAATCAAAGCATTTATCTGCTAGAGGTTATCTTAGTAATGATTGGTATAACTGGAAAGTTAATCTCAACCACTACTGTATTTCATATAATGTTGATGTTCTGGATTAGGTCTGCTAATCTGGAACTGTACTTCCCTCGGATGTTGGTCAATTTACGTGAAAAAGTCTGAATTCAGTATTTACTCCGTCAAATGGACAAACAAGGTCCAAATTCACTTCTGAAAGAAGTTCTGGAACACTCAAGCCAACTGGAATCTCACTGTCTAAGCCCAGTCAAATTTTCTCTTTAGTAGGCTCCAGTAGACATCCTACACGTAGGATGTCTCCTTCTTTGTTTTGCCTGGATTTTTGCACTATGGATTCCCCTTGATGTGCTGAGTCCACAGCTGTTTTTACTTCTTGATTTGGACACCTATAAGCTAGTCAATGGATCAGAAATCTGTTCCGATAGCCTGTTGCTCATCTTGATCAGTTTAATCAACTCCAATTTGGACCAAAATTGACCAGGAGGCTTGCCTCAAGCTATACAACACCTTGCTATGCCCACTGTCAGAATCTGGCTTCAATTTCTTGCTTTAGACATCCTACGCGTAGGATGTCTAATTCATTAGAATGGCTTCAAATTCAAAACATAGGCTCCCCTTGAGTTGCTGATCACTTTGGTATGCTCAAAATTAGGTTTGGAGTGTAAAATCATACAGAAGGCATCCTACGCGTTGTCGTGCTGTGACACGTACATAGTGGGAACGCATGCTACAAAATCTATCTTGTATTTTTTTTAGATACATAATTATATTTCCTATAATGTACATATGCATATGTAAGTATAAAAATAAGCTTTCTATCTCATCTTATTATTTATCTCAAGGGTAATGTATTCTTACTTTACCATCAAAAAAATACTATGGGAAAAGTGTCAATAGCTCCGCCTCTTTAACTTGGGGCAAAAAAAGCATTGATTCTTTATTTCTACTATTTCATTATCATCTCACACCCTAGCTAGATCCTATATCTAGGGTAAACTCCAATATATATATATTCTATGTATTTTTTATACTTTTCTTATATTTCTTTTTAAATAGCTACTAGGAGAGAATCAAATCCTAGTGGGACACTAGGTGGCATGATTTCAAAGATACACTTATTTTAATGCATTATTGCAAGCATGATTACAAAACTTTGTCAAGGAGCAATGTCATGATTTCATATGGCATGAGGTGTCCTTTGGAATCAAATGAAAGTCTATGCTAAGGGGACCACATGAAGACTTTTGCTGCCAGAAATGGACCCTATTTTGATGAATTTTTTACACAAGGTTCCAATCCGAATTGGAGAATGATTTTAAAATGAAAATCGTAGCTAATGAGCTGATGTTTCTGCCCATATTTTTACTTTTTTATTTGGAGCTACGGTTGAGGAGATATGATCAAAATACTGGACCCCAGTCTGCCCACATCATGCAAGGACAGCTCATTTCCAACTTTTCCAATTCCTGTTCACACTGGCTCCTCTCTTCTTGTGTAAACCCTTGTGGGTTCCCTTCACCTATAAAAGGGGACCTCTTCTTCCTTGGAAGGAACTCAAGCATTCAAGCCATTGATGAGAGGAATTCTTGAGGGAGTGAGTAGTAATGCCTAATTGTACTTAGCCCCATTAACATAAGCCCAAGCCTACACTTTCTCCTAGAGGAAAACTAGCCATTCTTGTACGCCATCCTTGGAGGATCAACTCTAATCAAAGAAGGTGTTGTACTTGGCGTATCAATCAACGTTGAATTCTCCCCTCTTCTTCTCTCTCCCATCAATAATGGTGCCGAAGGGTTTCAAGTAAGATGTGTTCTACATTGATGTTTTCTTGATTTCTTGTTGTTTTCATTTTCATCTCTAATCCAACATATATATATGTACCTAATCTCATCTCCTTAACCAAACCTATCTCTCTCATTCTTAGTAATTCATCCTCTCTAGGTTCTCTTTGCTACAGGTACATCTCTCCCCGCAGTATCCTTATTGCCTACGAGCAAGAATAGGGCTTGGGAGGGAAACTTCTCATCTCTTCACTTCTCTCGTATCTACATTTCTCACATACTATCCTAGATGAATAACCCACATGATGATCATTTCTATCGCTTTCACTCTGTACGATCTATTAGAATTAACGTATGGATTAGCCGTAAAATACACTTTCAACAACGTATAGTGTTTCTCTTCGGCCCTGAAAGGCTCAATGAAATACTTCTATCATCGGATCCCATCATACTACCTCTCATAGACTATAATTTTTCTTTTGATGTAAGCGTAGTTATCTTGCTATGAACCAAGAGGATTTGTACACACAATTAATCCCAATCACTATGCAAAATATATATATTATGGTAAGCACAAAACTACAATTCCAAAGAACAATTCGTAGCCTATTTGGTCAGCCAAGATTGAATGCCATTAACTCATCCATTAACCCTTTCATATTACCCATGATACGATATGACCATAGCCTTGATGTTTTCATCTTCGTATTGTTTTGACATTCTCTTTTGCGTTCTTTCTTTGTGTGTGTGTGAGTGCAAGAGAGAAAGAGTGAGTCTTCTTTGATTACACTTCTTTCCAAACCCTAGTCTTCATGGCATCCATGGTTTAACTCCTTCATATAGTTTTTGTTGAGTTCTCTCACAAACTCTCACAGCCATAAGCCCGGTGCTTTCCTGGCAAGACCGCAAATTTCTCGACATATTTTTGGTGAACCCAACGTGAAACTGCTAGGGTGAGAGTTTGTGGGTAACCATGGGTGATCATGTTGAGCAACAGGGTATGCATTTTGACCCAGCAACAATGCAAATGTTTCGAGCATTTGCAATGTTCATGCAACAACAACATGCTACTGAAAGAAGGGAGATTTCAGCAACAAAGGCCATACAAGCGGTCGTCAACAGAATGGATCAGTTCAATGGCAAAGATGTAACCAAGTACTTACGCGAGTATGTGAAGGAGATGGAGCTGCATCGCGTGTCAGAAGGTGAGATGATTCAAAGCTTTGAGCTAGTTGTTGCTCCAGAAATTAGGGAGCATGTTAGAGCAATTAAAAATGGGCATGGGAGAAATTGGAAAGAACTCAAAGTAGCTTTAAAGGAGGAATATTTCATGGAGGACTCGGAGAGAGTGACCAAAAGGACATTCTTAGAATGGGTAGTCAAGCCAAAGCAAGGACTATCAATAACAGAGCTACTTAGGGAATTTGAGCGGCGCTATGCACAACTCACTAGGACAGAAAGGGCCACACTAGATGCAGAGAAGACAGATCTTTTCTTACAAGCTGCAGGTAAAGAGTTTCAAGAAAATTTGGAGCTTCTTCTTGAAGATAAAGATGCTGAGCAAGGACTAAAGACCGACTGGAATGAGGTTGAAGGTGCTGTCTCACTGCTTGCCAAACGACAAAGAAGAAGGGACAAGATGGTAGTAAACACTACAAGTCCTTCCACCTCAACTTCTGACAAAATGGTAAAGCCTACTTTTATCGCTCCTAAGTTTGATGAGTCCATGCTAGATGAGCTTGTGAAGGGAATGCGTGACTTGAAGGTGAAGTTTGCAAAGCTTGAAGAAAAAGGCCAACCATCAGGGCCACTTCCTAGGCAAAGACAACAACCCAAAGAAGGGTTTGTTAATAGATGTATTTGGTGTGATAGTACAAACCATGTAAGAAGGGATTGTGATGATTTTAGTGATGCTTTGTCAAAAGATGTTGTCTTTTTTAAGGATGGTAAAATCCACTTAAGAGAGACAGGTCTACCCTTGAGAACTAACTTTGGGAAGGGGGGAATGCAAACCTTAGTTGAAGATATGGCAACCAAGCATGCCACCTCTTCAGTTGAGGCAGCTACTTATGGAGTAAAAATTGAACATTTTTGTGATGAAGAGGTGAGTGACCATCATGGTCAAATTTGGCCAAATGTCATGCAATTAGCTAAAAAGGGAAAGCTTACAAAAGAGATTCTACATGAATCAGGTGATTGCATACGTCTAGAAACGGGATGGAATGATCCAGTGGACTCATTGTCAGTGCATGCCTACATTACAAAATGCCAACAAAATGAGGCAATTGTAGAAGAGAAGCGCAGACGTGAGAATGCTGATGAAGGACCATCAAAAAGAGCTTCTAGAAGTGGGGGAAGAAGCGACTCAATGCCTTCTCAAACACCCTCAACACAAGGAGCATCTCCACCTGAAGTACTCATGGAGGAGTCTACAACAGGAAAGAAGAAAGAGCCAACGAAAGGTAAGACAAAAGGCCCAACTTATAAACTACAATCTGATATTGAGGTTGCTACAGATTTAAAGAAAGTCTTGGAGGAAAGGATCTTGAATAGCAAGATTGAGTTTACTTTGGGAGAAGTTCTTGGCATTGCAAAGCGTGAATTCCATGAGGAGATCATTGACATCATCAAGAGAAAGAGGCAAACCCTTGCTGAAGTTTCTCGTCCACAGGTTGAAGGGGAAACCTCAAAGACACAAGGGATGCAACTGCAAAATAAGGAGAATGATGGAGCTGTGGTAGGATGCTACCAATCTAGTGGGAGAGTGAAGCAAGTGCATTTCTCAAATGATGATGAAGAAGTTGAAGATATTCCTAGGAGTTACTATTCACGAAGTCATTGGGCAAGGGCTACTACAGAAACTTTGGTCAAGGTAGGTGATCTTGAAGAGCCATTTGTTGCCTTGATTGACCATGGTTCAAAAATAAACATAATGTCAAAGAGTCTCTACAACAAGTGCAAATGGCCAATGGACACAGATCATGGTTGGATGGTAAAAGTGGCAAACAATTCATCCGGTGAATTGTATGCAGCATGTCCAGGTGTGAAGGTGACAATAGGTGATGTAAAGATTGACCAAAACTTCTTTCTACAGGATACATCTTCATATCATCTCATCCTTGGACAGCCCTACATTGTGGGAGTTCGAATGGAAACAAAGGTAATGGACGATGGTTCAGCATATGCTAGGATACGTAGCAAAGATGGTAAACGTGCTGTCCAATTTCTCACAGTTTGTGTAAACCATGAAAGAAATCGTGACAACCTCAGAGAACACCCTCTACCAAAGGTGAGCAAAGAGTTTCATGATCATAGAGAAATGATGGGTTTTGGCCAAGTACCATTGTAAAGCGGGATTGCAGTGGTACAGAAAGAAAAAGGTCTCGCCTGATCCAAAAATAGGTGAAGCATTTTCAAAGAGCTCCTTGGTAACAAAGAATGGATCAGTATGTTTTACAAAACTTGAAGATTTGAAGAGATGTGATAAGCAATATGTGCATAATGTACAAATGTGCATGAAAAAGAGTGGGTTGCTAGAGCCTACTGAAAATGTTTTGGATTTGTGTGAACAAGTTTCTTTTGTAGATACTATGGGTGAGCTTGATGCTATAATGAGGTCTAGTTTGCATCTTGAAAATGAAGTTGTGGAAGTTTGCTCTATGGAAATGTATCAAGTAATAGAAGCCTTTAAAGAAAGCCAAACAGTAGGCCCAGAAGTCCATGTTGAAACTAAATACAAGAGTGTAGCAAAGAAGGTGAAACCAGTAGCTTCACCCTTACCACCCAACAACAGGGAAAAGATTGAACAGGCTTCTTTACAACCAAGTTTGCGGAATCCTAAAAAGATCGGGCATACCTTCACAAAGGAGTCTTTTCAAGAGTTGCAGATTGGTTGCGAGGAGTTTCTAACACAGGAGGAGACAAAGTGCTTCAAAGAAATGCTTTCAAAGCATGGTAAGGCTTTTGCATTTGAGCCACATGAGATAGGATGTGTTGATCCTTATATTGTAGCTCCTATGGTAATTTTCACAATACCTCATGTGCCTTGGAATCTGCGGCCTATTCTGATTCCAAAGGCTCATTTGCCAAAGTTGGTAGAGCTACTGAATGAGAAAATCAAAATGGGAATCTTGGAGCCTTCTTGTGCTCCATACTCAAACAGGTGGTTCACAGTTCCAAAGAAGAATGGTTCTCTACGCTTCATCCAAGATATGCAACCAGCGAACAAGGTTACAATTAGAAATGTAGGAACAGGTCCAATTGTGGATGAATTTGCAGAGGTGTTTGCAGGGAGGGCAATCTACTCAATGGGGGATCTCTACTCAGGGTATGATCAATTTCAGCTTGCAATCGAAAGCAGAGACTTGACAACCATGAGGACACCTTTGGGTTTGGTAAGGATGTGTACCTTGCCACAGGGAGCAACCAAATCGGTTGCACATATGATGAATGGGATGAATAAGGTCTTACGTGACTTTATTCCTCAAATCACAATGCCTTTCATTGATGATTTGCCTATCAAAGGATGTGAAGAAAATGACAAAGATGAAGCTTTGGATCTCAAGGGATGTCGCAGGTTTGTGGTAAATCACATAAATGATTGTGATAAAATTTTGTCTAGGTTGGAAGAAGTGAATCTTACATTGTCAGGGAAAAAGTCTATGTTTGGTGTCAAAGAAGTGGTCATTGTGGGGCACATGTGCGGGCCATATGGTAGGAAACCTTGTCCATCAAAGGTAGATGCCATCCAAAGAATGAAAGAAACATGCACTAGCATCACTGAGGTTAGAAGGTTTCTGGGAGCATGTGTCTTCTATGTTATTTGGATTCCACATTATGCACATGTAGCTGATCCTCTTTATCAGCTGCTTAGAAAGAATCAAAAGTTTAAATGGACAGAAGCACATGTAAAATCCATGAAAAAGCTAAAGGAGTTACTCCAGTCAGCAACGACTTTAAGAAAGGTAGACTATGAGTGTCAAAGGCCAGTGATTGTGACAGTAGATACCAGTCCTACAGGGATTGGATGGGCAATAGGGCAAGATGACAAAGAAGGACACAGGTATGTGGTAAGATTTGGAGCAAAGGTACTAAGTGCTCGCCAAAGAAACTATCCACAGATAAAGAGAGAGTTATGGGGTATGGTTACAGCCTTGAAAAGTGGGAAAGAGTACCTAATTGGTGCATGTGTGGTTGTAGAAACAGATTGTCTACCACTTCTTGGGATGATTACAAGCTGCTCAACACCAGACATTGCTATGTTGCGGTGGATTGCCTACATTAAGTCCTTAAATCCCGAGTTTAAGCACATTGCAGGTAAAGACTATAATACAGTGGCAGATATGCTATCAAGGGCAAGGTATGAAGATGAGTCACAAATGATTGATGAGGGAGATGATGTAGGCACAAAATTCTATTCTATCTCTCATGTCAAAGGTAACAATGTCTGCATGACTAATTCACTTGAATTGTTCTTGAAAGATCTTTATGAAGGTGATTGGCTTTCTATTGGAAGGTACTTGAGTACTCTAACAAAACAGGATGATTGGTCTGAACAAGAATTCAAGAGAATACGCAGGAAAGCATATGGGTACTTTTTAAGGGATGGTTACTTGTGGAAGCATCCTAAACAAAAGGGTGCTACACCACAACGGGTTATATGTAAAAAAGAGACTCAAGTAAAGCTCATGCAAGAGTTTCATGAGAGTCTATGGGCTGGACACAGGGGTGTGTGGGCAACCTTCTCCAAGTTGAAAGAAAAATACTAGTGGAAGGGTATGTATAAAGATGTATCTCAGTTTGTAGAGTCATGTGTAACTTGTCAAATGTATTCAAATGTTCGACATCGTGATGGATTGCACCCTACATATCCACTAGCCATGCACTATAAATGGGTTGTGGATCTAGTCACGATGCCTTTAGGACTCTGGCAGATGAGATACTTGGTTCTTGCACGAGAGGACCTAACTAACCAGGTTGAAGGAAGAGCATTAAGAGCTAAGACCACAGAAGCTGTGTGCAAATTCCTTCTTGATGAGGTGATTTGCCGTTATGGTTGTGTGGGAAAAATCACTGCAGATCGAGGTGAACTGGATGCCGAAGAAGCAAGGGAGTTCTTTTCTAGATTAGGGATCAAGCTTTCTCTTACTACAGCTTACAACCCTGAAGGCAATGGAAAGAGTGAAAGAGGGCATCCTCCTATCATCAAAGCTTTGGCCAAGGCTTGCGAAGGAAGAATTGGTGAGTGGCCAAAACTGTTACCATATGCTTTATGGGCTGATCGTACAACACATAGCTCAGTAACTGGCTACATGCCTGCGGAGCTAATGTATGGTCAAAAGCCAGTGATGCCGATTGAAGATACAATTCCTACATGGAATGTACTACCTTGGCAAGAGGGGCTTAGTAGGGAAGATCTCCTTGCACTGCGTATAACGCAGCTAGAGAGAAGACCTAGAGACATTGAAGCTGCAAAAGAACGACTCAAAAATGCAAGGTTGAAAAACAAGGACTATTTTGATAAGCGACATCGACTCAGGAGCAAAGCAATTGACAAAGGTGACTGGGTTTTAGTGTATGATAGTAGCCTTGATAACCAGCATACAGTCATGCGTAAGTTCTCAAAAAGATGGTTTGGACCGTATGTTGTAAAGCATGTGCATGAAAATGCTACTTACAGCTTGTCTGAACTAGATGGTACAGAAGTAAAGATTCCCATTGCAGGAAAAAGGATTAAAATGTTTAAGAGAAGAGGAGACAATGATCTCGAAGATATGGATGAGGAAGAAGAGAGAAACACAGGTGAAGATCAAAGTGAACATGAAGCCCTGGAATCATCCAGTGAAGAAGAAGACAAGGAAGATGTACAATCTTACAAAGAGACAATGTGGCACATACCGGAGGATGTGCAGGTTTAGAGGGGGTGGATGTCGTGCTGTGACACGTACATAGCGGGAACGCATGCTACAAAATCTATCTTGTATTTTTTTTAGATACATAATTATATTTCCTATAATGTACATATGCATATGTAAGTATAAAAATAAGCTTTCTATCTCATCTTATTATTTATCTCAAGGGTAATGTATTCTTACTTTACCATCAAAAAAATACTATGGGAAAAGTGTCAATAGCTCCGCCTCTTTAACTTGGGGCAAAAAAAGCATTGATTCTTTATTTCTACTATTTCATTATCATCTCACACCCTAGCTAGATCCTATATCTAGGGTAAACTCCAATATATATATATTCTATGTATTTTTTATACTTTTCTTATATTTCTTTTTAAATAGCTACTAGGAGAGAATCAAATCCTAGTGGGACACTAGGTGGCATGATTTCAAAGATACACTTATTTTAATGCATTATTGCAAGCATGATTACAAAACTTTGTCAAGGAGCAATGTCATGATTTCATATGGCATGAGGTGTCCTTTGGAATCAAATGAAAGTCTATGCTAAGGGGACCACATGAAGACTTTTGCTGCCAGAAATGGACCCTATTTTGATGAATTCTTTACACAAGGTTCCAATCCGAATTGGAGAATGATTTTAAAATGAAAATCGTAGCTAATGAGCTGAAGTTTCTGCCCATATTTTTACTTTTTTATTTGGAGCTACGGTTGAGGAGATATGATCAAAATACTGGACCCCAGTCTGCCCACATCATGCAAGGACAGCTCATTTCCAACTTTTCCAATTCCTGTTCACACTGGCTCCTCTCTTCTTGTGTAAACCCTTGTGGGTTCCCTTCACCTATAAAAGGGGACCTCTTCTTCCTTGGAAGGAACTCAAGCATTCAAGCCATTGATGAGAGGAATTCTTGAGGGAGTGAGTAGTAATGCCTAATTGTACTTAGCCCCATTAACATAAGCCCAAGCCTACACTTTCTCCTAGAGGAAAACTAGCCATTCTTGTACGCCATCCTTGGAGGATCAACTCTAATCAAAGAAGGTGTTGTACTTGGCGTATCAATCAACGTTAAATTCTCCCCTCTTCTTCTCTCTCCCATCAATAATGGTGCCGAAGGGTTTCAAGTAAGATGTGTTCTACATTGATGTTTTCTTGATTTCTTGTTGTTTTCATTTTCATCTCTAATCCAACATATATATATGTACCTAATCTCATCTCCTTAACCAAACCTATCTCTCTCATTCTTAGTAATTCATCCTCTCTAGGTTCTCTTTGCTACAGGTACATCTCTCCCCGCAGTATCCTTATTGCCTACGGGCAAGAATAGGGCTTGGGAGGGAAACTTCTCATCTCTTCACTTCTCTCGTATCTACATTTCTCACATACTATCCTAGATGAATAACCCACATGATGATCATTTCTATCGCTTTCACTCTGTATGATCTATTAGAATTAACGTATGGATTAGCCGTAAAATACACTTTCAACAACGTATAGTGTTTCTCTTCGGCCCTGAAAGGCTCAATGAAATACTTCTATCACCGGATCCCATCATACTACCTCTCATAGACTATAATTTTTCTTTTGATGTAAGCGTAGTTATCTTGCTATGAACCAAGAGGATTTGTACACACAATTAATCCCAATCACTAGGCAAAATATATATATTATGGTAAGCACAAAACTACAATTCCAAAGAACAATTCGTAGCCTATTTGGTCAGCCAAGATTGAATGCCATTAACTCATCCATTAACCCTTTCATATTACCCATGATACGATATGACCATAGCCTTGATGTTTTCATCTTCGTATTGTTTTGACATTCTCTTTTGCGTTCTTTCTTTGTGTGTGTGTGAGTGCAAGAGAGAAAGAGTGAGTCTTCTTTGATTGCACTTCTTTCCAAACCCTAGTCTTCATGGCATCCATGGTTTAACTCCTTCATATAGTTTTTGTTGAGTTCTCTCACAAACTCTCACAGCCATAAGCCCGGTGCTTTCCTGGCAAGACCGCAAATTTCTCGACAGCGTAGGATGTCTTTTTGGCATGTTTGACCCCAGACTTGACCCACAGCTTTCCCTTGATGTCAGTAACCCACTGGTATGCTTAGATTTTAGTTTGGATTTCAAAAGTCCCCAATTTTAGCTGTTCTTGCCTTTTTCAGTCAAAAGTGCTAAAGTCTGCTTTGAACCCAATTTTCTCACCCAAATGAGATGAAACCCTTCTCAGTCACTCAATATATCATGCAAGTCATGCTCATGTAGCCATCTTATGGTTTTTGTCTTAAAATAATGCTTTGGCACAATTTGGGTAGGATGTCTGGCAATTTCAGTCTATCTGGCCTTATCCTGTCAAGATATGGTCAAATTTCCACTTTCCAGTTGAAAATAGGGTAAACCCCACCTTCTGAACACATTGGTCAACTCAAAATCCCGAAATTCCCACCAGATTCGCCTGTAGACATCCTACGCGTAGGATGTCTCCTGGCTTGAAATTAATTTTTTCTTGACAGAAATGCTCCTGATGCTCTGCAGCTCTATCAGAAACACTCACAGTAACTTTTGGACTTCACTTCAGCTTTCAAACACACGTTTGCATCTTTTTGCGTCTTTTACAAACTTGTGATGAATTCACCAAGCAAGTATACATGGATGAAGTGCTCTAGATCCTGAATCATGATGTCCTACTTACTCTACTCCTACTTATCATATGAAATGGTGATAATGGTGTTTTGGTTTCTTTCTGGCCTCTCCGGACTCTCAAGCTCTCCTTTCACCGCTTCTACCACTCCAACTCCTACTCAAGAACTCAACTAATACCTAAAACTATCTTATTCTACCTAAATCTACCTAAGTCGAAGGATCTAAGCCAGACACACGCTTCCTAGACTCCCTCTAAGACCTAGAGAGTCCTCCACCCTTTGATCCTATCTAAATGTAAAACGAGATTTTTGGCAAGCCAAAAATCCCTATCCTCAAGGACTAGTCTCGGTCACCTACCTAAGGTTTTCGTCCCCGGCAACGGCGCCAATGTTGGACGGATACACCGCGACGGAGGTCAGCACAGCGAGAACTCACCTAACATATAATGTCAGCTAAGGACGAAGCTCGACCCACAGGCGCGGGAAAGCAAGCATAAGGTGTCAACCTACACTCGATCGACTCCTAACTAATTCCTATAGAGGTCTCTACCAATTGTCTAAGTCACACCCTTCAAGAGTGCATAAGAGGAAACTTCCTACAACGCTGTCTAGAGCCAAACACCCATCATACAATCTTGAAACACCATAGAACTTGACGGAGACCCTACTAACACCAGTAGGTCGCTCTCCCTAAGGTCTATGAACCAAAATCCCAACCCAAAATACCCGACGCAAAATCACGTAGGATGTCTGGCCAAAATTTGCAGGTCTTTGTTTTCAAACTAAAGCGCCTAATGTGTAGCTCTACTCAATGTGAATGTGTGGATATGCTGCAATGCAAAATCGGACAACGTATGCTCACTAAATCACCAAATGAAGCTCGTAGAAGGAGCTTGCGAAACCGGACCGTACGGACGCAATGTACGTATTGGCACGTAGCTCTCATCGAGGGCAATACTCTGCACTTCTCCGCACTCGATTCCAACCCCCGGTGCACACGTAGCGTCAAGATGAAGCTCACACTCTCTCTCGTACACAGTACGCTCACTCACAGTTCAAAACTTCTTTTTTAAAAATGACAAAAGGTCTTTTATTAAGGTCAAAAGTGGTATATATACCTTACAGTTCTCAAACCCTAAAGTTCCAAATCAACCATCTACTCAATCTAACTATCAAAATTGGGATACAATCTGGAAACTTCCGTAAGCCCCAATATTTACAAGGTGAAAAATCAGGTTTCCTCAATAAATGAATAATTACAGAAAATGATAATCTTCCGAGTAGTCAGTTTCTGTGGGGTGTGTCCAGCTTCTAACAACTGGGGACATGTGGTCCAAGTGAAAGTCAGGGTGTAGGCTTGTAGTGCTCAATTTATGGAGCCTATCCATCTTTTGAGATTGCAGATAGGAGCCACAGATAGCAAGATATGGCCGGTGGAAGTTTTATCGGGGGCTACATTGGTGCCCACCTGACCACATGGGGAATCGTGCAATTTGGTGTGTTTTGAGTTGCAACAAAGTTCTAGAAAAGGGTATGCATCATACGGAGCTAGCGGGAATCGACTGCACATCAAACGGAGTCCGGAGCGGAAAGATACTAGTGCCGAAAGGTTGCCTTTGTTCAAAATTGATTGTAGATGATTTGATCGATTTTTACGGCCTCACTTTGAGGGATCGAGAAATTGTGAGGAGCAGCTTGAGCCGAGGGTGTCCAAGTAGACATGATGAATTTGAGGCCAGGCTTCGTGGATTGGGAGTCGGATCACTAGACAACAAAGGAAAGACTGAGAAAAAAGGGTTTTAAAGAAAGGGGGTTTTGAAAATGAAAGTTGAAATTTTTGAAGGCTAGGGATGAATTCCCAACAGGGCGCCATGAGGCGGGGCATTGAGCCCATATAAGGAGCTTGATGCCCTTGGAGGAGTCCTTATATACTGCAGTGTGGCCACCATTCATGTGTACAAGGGAGGAGGGAGATCTCTCCCACCCCGTGCGCTATGGAGATGGCGCCATGGACGCTGCTTATGTTGCGCGCGCTGGCGTGAGGGGATCAGGGCGCCAGTGTTGGCGGGCTTTGGCTGCCATCGGTGGTGTGTTCTTTGATGTGGTGCCTGCGGGCGGTGTCACAGTGATGATGTGGCTTGACTAGGGTGGTTTTCCGCGCACCGGCCCCCCTTTTTGAAGACAAAGTGAGTGCCTCCCCCCGGGGCCCAATAGTGATGTCGTTTTTGCCTGGGAGGGGTGTCCCACGGTGGTAGAGAGAGGGTTCAAGAGGTTCAAGGGGAGATACAAGGGGCCTATCCCACCCGCCACAAAGGCCAAATTGGGCAGGTTTGCACCATGCAGATACCAAAATACCAAGTGTGCCAAGTGGTGGAAATGCAAAACAATTTCTAAAAGAAGCTTCAATTGGGTGTACGAGCTAGATAGCTCTTTGTTGTTTTCCTTTTTAGCCTTAGCCAAGCCTTATAAAAGGGGATAGAAGTTCAGTTTTTGGGGTCTTTTGACCAAGAGGTTTTTTTGCCAGAGAGTGTCATTGGAGGTTTGTAAGCCTATGTATTGCAAGCTTGCCATTGGAGTTGCATACTTGATTGTACTATCTCCCTATGCAATAATACCAAACCTTTGCCCCTATTTCTTGTGTTGCTTCTCCCCATCCCCCTCCTTTTCTCTTGCTCTTTGTGTACTTTCTAGTGCTTGCAGAGGTTTTGCTTGCGGTTTGAAGGGTGTTATCAAGAGGACAAAATCGGGGTGTCTTGTGAGTCAAAGAGGGTGAGTTGAGCAGTGTGGGTGCGTTTGTGATGCAAAGTGTTTTTTGCAAGATGTGAGACGGTTGTTCTGTATGCTAAAGTGGAGTTTTTAGTGCAAATTAGCCAATTTGAAGGTGTTATTAGAGAGGTTACGGGTGTTGTGGAATCCCTTGCCTATAGAGAAGCAAACATTTTGTGTGTTGGGTGTGTTTCCTCTTCTCCCTCTCCGCCTCTGGTGCCCCCACAGAGGAGTTGTCTAATGCTCCAATTTGCGGTTGAAAGTGGTGTTTCTTAGCTGACAAAGTGATTGGCTAATGGTCAAGATGTTTGATGGTCGAGTTTGAAGTTGAGAGAGATGGTGGAGCCAGATCTTGGCCCCATATTTACGGGCATTGAAGATCCCAAGAATTGGTTAGAAAATTCTGAGTTATGGCTGCTGTCGATGCGTATATCGACGGATGCAAAAAGGTTGCAGATGGTGCAATGGTTGATGCGAGGATGAGCCAAGGAGTGGTTCGATGGTTTACAAAGCAGTGATCAAGAATGTTGGAAAATATTGCAAAGTCAGTTTTTGGAGCGGTTTCGAGAGGTAATTATGCCAGAAGAGGCTGGTACAAGGCTGAAGGCGGTACGCCAGGATGTGAGTAAAGATTTCTCCATTTTCATTGAGCAATTTGAAGCTGGTTGGAAACAGTTAGAGGTTGCTACTGGGGTCAAAAGAAATCAGTATTTGAAGCTATCAAAGCTGCTAGAATGCTTGCATACGAGAATTAGAGAAAAGGTGGAAGACGGTGCAGATACCTATGAAGACATGGTCTATCTGTCAAAGATAAAGAGCAAAAAGGTAAAGCGGAAGCTGAAGTTGTGCATGCTAAAGCCAACAGATTATATGCCTGTTGCGGAGGTAGCGAAGTGCTCCTTGGTCCAACCAAGGGTGGTTCCAAGTGTTCGCAATGCCCATCCTATTGAGGTAAGACCTACTATTGGCTATGTTCCTTGGATACTTCCAGTATGTGAAGTCCATGTACCGAGGGTGGATGAGTTTTTCAACGAGGAGAAGCTCCATGTTGAGGTGAACAAAGAGGCAAAAGTGATAGTAGATGTGGAGGTTCCAGAGTGGGTTGAAGAGGTAAAGCCTGTTCTGGTGAAAAGTTTTCATGAAAGGATAGAAGAATGCGATGATGCAGATAACGAGGGTTTACGAGTTGATGAAGAAAGTGAGCAAAGTCAGATGATGGTCAAGCTTTTGTGGAGCAGCAAGTGGATGTAGATGGTGATACGGAGTTGATATATAATGTTGATGATGATGATGGTACAAGCTCGTGTAGCTGGGAGACAAGTGAGGAGAATGGCGCGGATGAGTCCACATCCTATGACGGGGAGACAGAGTCTGAGGAACCTAAGCTAGTAGAGGTAAAGTTGCCCTCTTATGTGTTTGATGATATGGTAGTAGCCCATGTGCAAGAAGAGCAAGGAACAAAGCAAGGCAAGATGCATGATGAAGACCAAATGGAGCGGTCTAGCCCTATAGATGAGGATATGCAGGTAAAGGTGGTGTGTAGTGCCATGCTAATGGTTGTGCTGATGAAAGTAGCAATGGAAGGTGCCATAGTGGGGCAACAGGTGCAAAATTTTTCCAGGAGAGATAAAGCAGTCGTGTCTATGGAGGAAGACACAGATGGTGCAATAGAGACCGAGTTTCTATCTTCCTAGGAAGAGCCTTATGCAGCGGTAGAAGAGGTGCTTGAAGAACAAAAGGTTGAAGCTGAAGAGCAAGAGGTGCTGACCGACCTTGAAGGGCCATTTGACGAGGAAGGGCTCGATGATGCAAGAATTGAGAGTGTGGACAACGAGGAGATTGTGATGCCTAAGACGGAGGAGATTCTGATGCAGCAAACATGTCCAAGGGTGGAGAAAGAAGAATCCCAAGCAGTGACTTTGCGTTCATTGAAGGTATGTAAGCTATGGTTGATGCACATGGTGGTAGATATAGCTATACAAAGGCTAGTTCAGTAGGTACAGGGGTCTTTGCTCAAGTCCTCCACTTTATTTGGCTGGGAGGGAGGGTCAGACATGTGTTGGAGGTTCATGTCAGGTAGGATATGGCCAGCCTGCACACTTGACGGTCTAGGTGCTGTGGTACGGCACTATGGTGAGCAGTTACAGATGGGTGGAAGATATCAAGGTAGGTGTTTGATGCAGGTGGAAGCTATATGATGCAGGGGGTGGGGCAACCCACTTTGGTAGTAGGGTGCAATAAAACTGTTTACATATGGTTTTGGTTTTCTCATAGTGTGTGCCAGGTTTTGCAGTTAGAAATTGAATAAAGCTCTTATGTGGTCGAGCATAAATGCTCAACTAGGGGGTGGGCAATGATGGTACAACCAAAGTGTGTCGACCATAGAAGATGGCATGGATAGATATGTGCAGGCTAGCAGAAGCATGGTAAAAGGTTGGAGCAGCTAGGAAGATTATCGGCTCATAGACAGCAGTGAAAATGTATGACTGATGCAGTTTATAGGCCAGGGAAGGCTCTATAAGGGGCTAATTTGGGTAGCAGTTGAAGGATGTGCAAAGTGCAGATTTTTGGTCTAGAAATGAAGAGCTTGATGTGTTGAAGGAGAAAGTCCAAACGGCTCATCAAACCGAGCTACGGAGCCCAAGTTATTGAAGGTTGAAGGTTCAGTATGTTGCAGATTCTTGTCGGACAAGGCAGCTAGAGACAAGTGGTCCCCAGCTGGAAGTCAGGGTGTAGGCTTGTAGTGCTCAATTTGTGAGCCTACCCATCTTTTCAGAGTGCACATAGGATCCATAGATAACAAGATATGGCCAATGGAAGTTTTGCTAGGGGCTAGGTTGGTGCCCACCTGACCACATGGGGAATCGTGCAATCTGGAGTCTTTTGAGTTGCGACAAAGTTCTAGAGAAGGGTATGCATCATACGGAGCTAGCAAGAATTGACTGCACATAAAACAAAGTCCAGAGTGGGAAGATACCAAAGCCAAAAGGTTGGGTCCCTTTGTTTGAAATTGATTGTAGATGATTTGATCGGTTTCTACGGCCTCGGTTTGAGGGATCAAGAAATTGTGAGGAGCAGCTTGAGCCAGGGGTGTCCTAGTAGACATGATGAATTTGCGGCCGGGCTTTGGGGATTGGGAGTCGGATCACTAGGCAACAAAGGACAGACCGAGAAAAAAGGGTTAAAAAAAGGGGGTTTTTGAAAATGAAAGGTGAAATTTTTGAAGGCTAGGGGTGAATGCCACTTGGGGAATCGTGCAATCTGGAATCTTTTGAGTTGCGACAAAGTTCTAGAGCAGGGTATGCATCATACAGAGCTAGCAAGAATTGAATGCACATCAAACGAAGTCTAGAGTGGGAAGATCCCAAAGCCAAAAGGTTGGGTGCCTTTGTTTGAAATTGATTGCAGATGATTTGATCGGTTTTTACGGTCTTGGTTTGAGGGATCAAGAAATTGTGAGGAGCAGCTTGAGCCGGGGGTGTCCAAGTAGACATGATGAATTTGTGGCCGGGCTTTGGGGATTGGGAGTCAGATCACTAGGCAACAAAGGACAAACCAAGAAAAAAGGGTTAAAAAAAGGGGGGGTTTGAAAATGAAAGGTGAAATTTTTGAAGGCTAGGGGTGAATGCCCATGAGGGCGCCACGTGGCGGGGCATTGAGACCATATGCAGAGCTGGATGCCCTTGGAGGATTCCTTATATACTGCAGTGTGGCCACGATTCATGTGTACAAGGGAAGAGGAAGAGCTCTCCTACCCCGTGGGCTATGGAGATGGCGCCATGGGCACTGCTTATGTTGCACGCGCTAGTGTGAGGGGATCCGAGTGCCCGTTTTGACGGGCTTTGGCTGTCGTTGGTGGTGTGTGTTGTGGTGCCTACGAGTGGTGTCACAGTGATGACGTGGCTTGACTAGGGTGGTTTCCCATGCACCAGCCCCCCTTTTTAAAGACAAAGTGAGTGCCTCCCCCCGAGGCCCAGCAGCGATGTCGCTATTGCCTGGGAGGGGTGTCCCACAGTGGCGAAGTGAAGCAAGAGAGAGGGTTCAAGAGGTTTAAGGGGAGATACAAGGGGCCTATCTCGCCCTCCACAAAGGCCAAATTGGGAAGGTTTGCACCATGCAGATACCAAAATACCAAGTGTTCCAAGTGATGGCAATGCAAAAAAAAATCTAAAAGAAGCTTCAATTGGGTGTATGAGCTAGATAGCTCTTTGTATTTTTCCTTTTTAGCCTTAGCCAAGCCTTATAAAAAGGGATAGAAGTTCATTTTTGGGGTCTTTTGACCAAGAGGTTTTTTTTGCCAGAGAGTGTCATTGGAGGTTTGTAAGCCTGTGTATTGCAAGCTTGCCATTGAGCTTCATACTTGATTGTACTATCTCCTTTTCAATAAAACCAAACCTTTGCCCCTATTTCTTGTGTTGCTTCTCCCCATCCCCCTCCTTTTCTCTCGCTCTTTGTGTACTTTCTACAGAGGTTTTGCTTGCGGTTTGAAGGGTGTTATCAAGAGGACAGAATCGGGGTGTCTTGTGAGTCAAAGAGGGTGAGTTGAGCAGTGTGGGTGTGTTTGTGCTGCAAGGTGTTTTTTGCAAGGTTTGAGACGGTTGTTTTGTATGCTAAAGTGGAGTTGTTAGTGCAAATTAGCCAATTTGAAGTTGTTATTAGAGAGGTTAGGGGTGTTGTGGAATCCCTGGGCTATAGAGAGGCAAACCTTCTGTGTGTTGGGTGTGTTCCCTATTCCCCCTCTACAACGGGATGAGTAGCCATGCTCGTTGAGCACAGGCACAACAACATGCAGGCAGGGCAGCGGGTAGGAGGGTGGCGTGCAGCATGAGGGTGGGGGAGGGAGAGGCTAGCGATGGCAAAAGGGAGGCGACATGTGCAGGCGAGGGGGGGCATGCGAGAGAAGCAGCCAGTGGGCACATGAGAGTGTGCCACTCTGTAAGACTTTGCAAGTTGGTGTGTGAAAGTCATTCTAACAAGGACTTTGGCCAAAATCAATCATTACAATCCCTAAATTTAGGGGATTCTAATGAACATGATAGCATTGCTATTGCAAATTTGTTCACGATAGCAAGATGGTAGGAGAAATGTTCAGAGACGTCACTAGATTGCATGAAATATCTTGTCTGTGATGCGCAAAATCCTTAACATGCTAGGTAGACCATCTTCGCCTCTTCCCCACAATTGAGAGATTCTTGACTTGTCTCCTTGTCCATACAAATTTATATGCAAAGTTTTTTTTGCATGACACTCCTCCCTAGAAACTCAACATCCTCTATTACCATCAAAATGACCTAGGAACTATGCATGCTCTTCTCCACCCAACGGCCTTCTGCATCACCCACATCAAGAATGACAAAAGATCAGAGTAGACAAAAGCAAAACAAGAAGAAAATTTGGCTACCCAAGAGCCAGACAAACACAAATCAAGTATGGGTCAAAAAAGATATGTCATATGAAAAACATTCACTACATATCCACAAGCCGGTGCAAACTCAAGCACCATAACAAACACCAGTACAACCCACTCATGATTCTATCACAAAAGTACGGGTACCAAAGAAGTTAGTTCAAGCTCAACACAAACAAGAGTTTATTTGGACTCCCAAGCAAATTATTTCAAAACTCCCTATGGTACAAGTCAACAAAAAAAGAAACATCTAGCGACTCAACAACCAACAAAGAAAATATGTGTATCCAAAGAGTTACAGCAAGCACAAAGAAATCAACCTTGGATATGGATCCCACTGGCACAATCACAAAACAAATATCAACAACATATGTCAGTTAAGGCTTTGCAAATACAACTGGTATGGAGGCCAAATCAAGACACCCATACAAAGGTTCAAGTTGAATGTTTTCAAATTCCTATGAAAGACCGTGTTGCACTATGACAACTCAAGATATATGGACCAAGAAATATTTCTCAACCCACCTTACAACCATAATTTCTATTTCATCTAGGAAGACTCAAACATGGGAGAGGGGAGGCATTCAATACAAAACCCATTGAAAATTAATTTATACATATTATTGAGCACTATTTAACAATGGATAAAACCTTGTTGTGTTTTACTACAATTTGATTTTTCAACAAATACTAAGTAATTTCCATAAGTAGTTGAAGGGGGATCGAGTGATTTCAAGAAAGAAAGTAACCACATACTCTTGTATAGACTCCTTATATTTAAGTTTTTATATTTTGTCTCTAATTATATGGTTTAGATATGGTCAAAATTTAAGAAAAAACAAAAAAAATAGGGCCTAAATACTTTGTATATAGAGGAAAGTTTATTTTCTTTGTTAGGAATAATTACCTAAATTTTGGATTTATTGTAAATTTTTAAAGTACCTTTTTTATTTTCTTACTAGAAAATCCAATAAAAAATCCAAAGAAGCAATGAAAAATCCAAACATACAATGACATACCATGAAGAACTCTTAGGAAAACTTTGGAAACCTAATTGAAGACGTTGAATTTTGACCTAAATGTGACGGTGATCCAAAAGATAGACCTTTCGTATGTAGGGCGTACAAAGTCCAAATGCATAAATTGAAGATTTGACAAAATTATAAGGTATACAAAAAAGGTGATGGGATCAAAAGCCAAAGTCGAGGTCTAAGATCAAGAGGCACATATACTAACATAGGGGGAAACTGTAGCTCATTTGCCTACTAGAGCCCTGCGGGAGAGAGAGAGAGAGAGAGAGAGAGAGAGACCTTTGAGCGAGCATACTTTTGAGCTTTTGTATGCACAACACGGTGTTCACCATGGAGAACGAAGCTATTCGTGAGTCTCTAACTCTATCTAGAGCATTTTTGTGTATGCAAAATACTGATGCAAAACACACAGAGGCAACGTCACCACTATAATGCCAAGGGCAAACCCAGGGGGTCACGGACTCAGACCAAGGGACAATTTCCTAGTGCAAAAAGGGGGATTCTAAGTATGGCGGGTCAAGGGACTATATAACGAGTGGTCCCGCGGCGGTCACTTTTTAGAATGTGTATGATATCACGTGAGTTAACCGGAGAGGATTATTGAAAGACCAAAAAGTATAAAAATGTATACATACACAGGGGGGTGGGGGTTTTTTAAATAGGCTCACAGTGTAAGTATAGTGTGTATATTGGGGTATTATTAATTACCTCTTAAATGCACGTGATATAGGGGTCTTTTGATAAGTGACTGCCCCGGGCGAGTTGTAGGGCGATGAATCCTAGCATGGGAGTCCCTAGGTCTTTATACTGATATCAAATCTTGATGAGTTCATGGACCTACTTTTAGAAAAATATTTTTTTGCATGTGCATGTTGCATGCTTTTGTTTTTGGGCATGGAGAAGACGAAGTGCAGAATTGTGTGCAGTAACCCTAGAGTTGAGGAGAGAGAGAGAGAGAGAGGGTCGACAATAGCAAAATTACAAGCTATTGGTGTCGTTGGGATCCCCTTGGGGTGGTGGCTAATTCACAAGATTGCGGGAAGGTGATTTGAGCATCCTACAGGGAGTGAGTAGAGGCAGGGAGAGAGATTTTTGAGGGAGCTTTTGAGGGAGATTTTTTCGTAAAATGGAAGGGCTGGAAAATTTATTGAAAAATCTCTCTCTATGAGCTTTGTGCTGGTTTCTCCAATCTTATGCAAAAATCTCCCTCTGCCAAATGATGAACTATGCCTTGTGTTGTTGTCTGTTACTCAACATCGTGTGGCCACATCAATAGACATTGCTATGGAGTGGTGATTGGTTGGTTGGAGGTTATATTTGCACTTTTAACCATGTTCTTGCATACAATATATAGTAAATGTGAAGACAATTGCATAAGCTCAACTTGCGAGAGCTTTATATGACTCCTCACTCCACAAAATAAGCGATAGATTCTTCACTTCAAAATACAACTGAACTAGAATATGAGGTTCAACGTGCTGGATAGAATTTATCTGACACAATACACGCTACGTGGGGGGAGGGAACGGAGGTAGATAGAGAGAAAGAGAGAGATGTACTTAAACATTTGAGAGAGACAATCACACCTCAATCGGCATGTTACAATAGGTGTGGTTGTTAGAAAGACCTTTTATATTTCATCTGCAAAATTTTTATAATAATTTTTTAAATATCAATTCCCGACAATGACTTGAGACGGTGATGGACAGAGGGAGAAATAGTTAGAGATAGACTAGACGAGAAAGGATGAATCTTGACTACAGAGCTGCAAATTTGTTATTGTAAGCACAACTACAAAAAAGTAGAAACACAGTGATTGCAAGCCCACTTGGTACAATAACACAAAAATTTATTTACAAAAGACTATAAGAAGCAATTGTTCATATCGACTACAAAGATTATCAATACACTATGCGAGTAGAAATTTGACATGGCTATTCCAATTGAGTGCTGGGAGGATCTAATTCCATAACTTTTGGATGTGACTCAATCAATGATGCTTCCTGTAATGCACCATCCACCTCCTCAGCAAGCTTTCAATCTTGCTCTTGAATCTCTCTTAGCAACTAGGCTTGCATTTTAAGAAATGAGTGTAGTTTGTTGGAGAACTCCTTGTTGCTCTCATATATTGTCATCATTTCGTCCATCTCGCTCCCTAGAAAATCCATTGCTCCACAATCACCTCCATTTGCATGATAAAATCATTCTCATTTGTATATTGGGCAATTAGCTGCCAAAGAAACCAATTTCCATGTTCCATACCTCTTGGATGACAAATGATAGTCAAAGACAGTAGAGAATCTATACTTTGATATAGAGGTGCCAATGTGTATCTCGCATAGGTGTCCCATCATACTCTTTTGTTCAATCACTCTCCTCCAACCCCTCAAACCAGGCATTGTTCGATGGTATGTCAATTCCTTCTAGACTAGGTGTGCTCTTTTTTCATTACGAGACACCAATAATGTGCGCACAATTCTATTATCTTTCTTGCATATCGGTGTCTTGCAAACAACCACATTTATGTGGTCTTCATGCCATCGAGTTGGAGCGGTGACAACTACGAACACTGTCATGTGATGTAGACAGTGCTAGACGAGCAAGCTGTCCAAACTTACATACCTCCATGTTGTTCCATTCAGGCACTTCAGTAGTTGATAGCTTATACACAAATGTATTACAAGGCAAAAAAACAATGGAAGTGTTCACTACAGGATCCATGACTAATCCATCACAAAACGAATGAAGAGATTTTTCTACAATGTGTGGCTTCACAGAGCTTAGAAAGACAAACTTCAAGTCATCCTCTATCTTGTCCGAGCCAAAATGAACAATTTGAATATGGTTGACATTGCCTTCTTATTGACATCGGTGAGATCACACTTGTCACAATACTATAACCTCGGGGGGTTCACTATGTGTGAAACTACCATATCATGTGCGTTCAAGAAATGTTTGTAAAAACCCTTATCTGTGAATTTTGTTAAGAATATAATGTATCCTTTTCTTTTAAAATCTGTAAGTTTTTTCCAAATTTGAAAAATAATGCCCTTTTGTATATATATTTCTGTAAGTTTCAAGAACTTTAAATACCCTTTTGTTGAACTCACGTGATAGGTTACATTTTTATTAGGTGACCTCCACGGGACTATAACAATCTTGATGATTGGCCATAAAAGTTGTAGTTCCACAGTCTGCATTTGGACACTCCTTCCAAAGTTGTTGCACCTTTTTGGCCCGGGGGTCCACTAGGAAATATGTAAGATAGTATGTCGGATGGGGGGAAAGGGGAACACACTCGGAACCCAAACAGTTTGCCTCTCTATAGTGCTGGATAATCACTGCACCCCAATCCACTAGAGTTCACCTTCAAAAATTGCACAATCGACAGCAATCCACACCGATCCGTTTATGACCGTGCCGCAACACACACCACTCTCTCTTTCTCTCTCACACACAGAGAGGCCCGGGGAGGCACACACATCTCCAACACCGGCACCAAATTGTCGGACCGGAGCAAAGGGAAGAGGGGGGGGGGAAGGGAGAAAAATGACACCAAAAATTGATATGATTTGCTTCAATTATGGCAAAAAAACATCACCTACACCATCACCAAAACCTACTAAAGCAACTCTATCGATTCAACATCGACGAGCACAAGAAAAACTTGGCAATCGACGGCCCCGCTTTTGTGTGGCCCTCCTTGTGGACAGCAACCCGAAAAAACCATGCAAGTCGGCTTTACAAGCTTCTTTTGAAGCTCCACACTCGAACTCTGTCTCCTTCGACTCCAAAAAGCCGAGAGCTCACCTCACCTTGAGCAAAAAGATCCACCTCTGGACGCCAAAATCAGCCCCTTCTTTCTCTTCCTTGGCCCTCCCATAGCTCTCCTCAAGCATGCAAAAGTGGGGTCCTCTTGGGCGTGTGACCGCCTCCCCCAATTTAGCAACCACTTTTTTTTTTTCCATTGCATGTGATCCCACTTGCTCTATCTTGGGCCCGCTTTCTTGGGACCCAAGCCACCAACCACCACAGGATCTCTCTCTTAGTCGGGGCACCGACGTGGCAACTTGTGGGTTGCCCTCTAGCTCCCCTTGGCTTTCCAAGTCACCAAGCCTCCTCCAAAAAATTTAACTTGGCCCCAACTTTGGTTGGCTCCCCAATTTTTTACCCGATGGTCGTATCTTCAAGACACAAAGTTTGGTCGCAAGCTCACAGCGCCGACCAAAACTGCCCAGACCTTGCCACACTTTGAGATTCTCCGAGACCCAAAACTGAGATCGCAAAAACAGGAACTTTCACCTACAACCAATCCCGAGCAAATACACCCAGACTTCCAGTTGCTACAACTTCCCGCTCTGCGCTCTGTTTGACAAGCAATCAATTTCTGTTGAGTCCACATAATGCATACCTCACTCTAGGACTCTATCAAAGTCCAAAAAACACCAGATGGCATGGCTCCCCATGCAGTCAGGTGGGCACCAACCTAGACCTCGGCAAAACTTCAACTGGTTATAAACTGCAATCCGTAGCTCCGATCTGCAATCTAAAAAGACGGGTAGGGTCCATAAATTGAGCACTACATGTCCATACAGTGATATCCTCTTGGGCCACGTGTCCTAGCTACTGTATCCGACAAAGATCTGCAATACACCGCTCCTTCAAACTCCAATATCTTGGGCTCTGTAGCTTGGTTTGATGAGCCATCTGGATCTCTCCTTCAGCACTTCAAGATCTACATTTCTTGGCCAAAAAACATCACTTTGATCACCCTTCATCTGAGTCCGTGTCAGGCCCTACCTGGAGCCTTTTTTGCTTAAAAACCCACATAAAGCATACATCTCTGCTGCCACTTGCCTGCAAAAGTTCTCCCCATCTGCTCTAGCCCTTTTCCATGCATCTATAAGCATACATATCACTGCCTGTGCCCTCTACTACGGTCGGCACACTTTGGTTGCACCATCATTTCCCAACCCCCTTGTTGAACATGCATGTTCAACCAAAAAACATCTTTATTCTTTCACCAACTACAAAAACTGGCAAACACTTTCTAGAACTATGAGCAAACCACAAAAACCTACCATATGTACAAGGCCCTATTCCTGCCAACTATTGTCAAACCTCAAGTGGGTTGCCCCACCCCCTGCATCACATAGCTTTTTCCTGGGTCAAAAACGTGACACTGACTTCTTCCATCCATCTGTTGCACCTTTCAATAGTGCTTCACCCATGTCCGCAACCATCCATGCACACAATATGACCAAAGCATCTTAGCAGTTCTTCTCACTTTTACCTTCCTCGTCAACATACCTAGTGTGGTGCGCATACCACTTGTACCAACCAATCCACCTGGCACTTCAATCACACCACCTGTTTCAACCACCTCATTGCTGCACTCACAAGCATACACCTCAGCATTGTATTGCATACCTCCTTAGACAGCTTGGATTCACCCTTGACATCTCCTTCATTTGCCGTATGACATGCCTGCTTCACTAGACTCTCCACATGTAGAGGGATTAACCCTCACATCACCTACACCCTCGTGAAAGCCTTATCCACCAAGCACTTGAATCTCTTCATCCATGGAATCCTCGACATCATCAAAGCCCCAATCAGCTTCACTTCCACAATATACCTGATCCAAAAGACTTGCATCTATAACATCATCATGGCAATACATAGGCACATCAAGCTGCTCTTCACCTTGGTCAACATCCATCATCTTGGTTTCCGCTTCATCATCGCCCTTCTGCAGACTTGGTAGGCCAGCTTGGCTATCCGCGGACTCGGACCTATCCTCCTTTGCAAAGCTTTGAACCAATTGTATCGTCATAGCCACTTTCACTGCTACTTTCATCAACATGGCCGCCAATAGAGCACTGCATGTCACCTTTGATAGCGTATCCTCTTTCACTTGCTTGGCACCTCAACCTATTTTCCTTCGACATTTGCTACAACCACATTATTAAACACATAATTAGGCAACTTTACTTTTATTAGCATCGACCTATCAGATTTGGTCTTCTCGTCATGGGATGTAGGCTCATACAGTCCATCTTCATCACTTGCCTCCCAGAAATAGGAACTAGACTCTCCATCCTTGTGAGCATCATACACTGACTTGGTATCAGCATTTTCAACCACATGCTACTCCACAAAAGCTTGACCATCGTCTAGGCTTTGCACACTTTCTTCATCTCCTTCTGAATCCTTGGTTTCTCCAACTTGATTGCTACCCGCTACCTTCTCATGCAAGCTTTCCACAAGAACATGCTCTCCCTTTTTAATCTGCTCCGAAAACCTGACACCTGCTTCCTCTTTGGCACACTGACTCACTTCAACAAGTGGCTTATTCTTTTTGACAAGCTCGTCCATCACTGGCACAAACACATCATAAACTTAAAACTTCCAAGGAATATAATCTATTGTTGGCCTTACCTCAAGAGGGTTTGCATTCTGCCCAACCGGCATTGCCTTTGACTGAACCATAGAATATTCTGCTAGCTTTGAAATAGGAAAATCATTTGCAGGCTTCAACAAACCTAGCTCCAACTTCCACTTTACCTTTCTGCTCTTCATCTTGGCCAGATACACCATGTCATCATAGGTATCAGCACCGTCTTCCGCCTTATCTCTGATCCTCGGATGCAAGCACTCAAGAAACCTTGAAAACTTCAAAAATTGATTGCCTTTCACCCTAGTGGCAACCTCTAACTGTTTCTAACATGCTTCAAACTGCTCAAGAAAAATGGAAAAATCCTTACTTACGTCTTGGCATACCGCCTTTAGCTTTGCACTATCCTCTGTCAGGGTGACCACTTCTCAAAATCGCTTCAGAAACTGCCTTTGCAATTCTTGCCATGAACCTCGGCCATCATCCTTCAAATTATCATGCCAAATCTTTGCCCGTCTGCGCATGAGCAGTGGCACCTTCTGCAACTTTTCTACATCCGTCAACATACGCATCGATAGCATCCACAACTCAAACTTTGCTAACCAATCTTCAGGGTCTTCAACACCTGTAAATATGGGGCCAAAGCTCGGCTCCATCATCTCTGCTATCTTCCAACACAACCACCAAAAAATTTGACCATCCGTTGATTGCTTGTCATCTTTCAAACACCTGCTTCAACCTTCAAATTGGAGCATCAACGCTCCTCAGTGGGGGCACCAGAAGATGGATGGGGGGAAAGGGGAACACACCCGAAACCCAAACAATTTGCCTCTCTATAGCCCAGGATAATCAATACACCCCGATCCACTAGAGTTCACCTTCAAAACTCGCACAATTGACAGAAATCCACATCGATCAGCCTGTTTAGGGCCTTGCTGCAGCACAGACCACTCTTTCTTTCTCTCTCATACACACAGAGGCCCGTGGAGGCACACACAACTCCAATACTAGCACCAAATTGTCAAAACAGAGCAAAGGGAAGAGGGAGAGGAAAGGGAGGAAAACGGCACCAAAAGTTGATATGATTTGCTTCAATTATGGCAAAAAAACATCACCTACACCATCACCAAAACCTGCTACATTAGCTCTATCGATTGAACATCGACAAGCACAAGAAAAACTTGGCAATTGATGGCCCCGCTTCCGTGTGGCCCTTCTCGTTGAGAGAAACCCAAAAAAACCATGCAAGTCCACTTCACAAGCTTCTTCTAAAGCTCCACACTCGAACTCTGTCTCCTTCGACTCCAAAAAGCCGAGAGCTCACCTCGCCTTAAGCAAAAAGATTCACCTCCGAGCGCCAAAATTGGCCCCTTCTTCCTCTTCCTCGGCCCTCCAAGAGCTCTCCTCAAGCCTACAAAAGCGGGGTCCTCTTGTGTGTGTGATTGCCTCCCCCAATTTAGCAACCATTGGTTTTTTTGGCCACTGCATGTGATCCCCCCTTGCTCTATTTCGGGCCCGCTTTCTTGGGACCCAAGCCACCAACCACGGGATCTCTCTCTTAGTGAGGGCACTGACGGCGCCGTCGCTGCTCCCATGTTAGCCCTCTAAAATGTGGTGCCCTCAAAAATGTGGTGCCCTTATGGGCGCAGGAATCAACCCCTAGTGGGGTGCCACGTCATCACCACCAGCAAACTCACGCCACCTGCGGGCACCACCTACTGGCCACCACACGGCACCAAAACAGCCTGCCATCTCCCCTCACGATCGCGACCAGCACCCCATGCGCCACCAGATTTTCCCACAGGTTCTCATGCCATATCCACAAGAGCTCACGAGCTCCTCAGCTCACTCGATACCCCAAATAGGTTTGCCCCTTGGGCTTCATACCCCACCAACCTGCCCTCAAATGGCGCATGTGGGTTTAATTTTCGCACGTGGCTTGGTGAGCCATCTAGATCCCCCTTTTAAAAACCTGGACCTTGTTGCACTTCGAGATCCTTTGAGACCCCAAAACTAAGATCGCAAAAACAAGAACTTTCACATGCAACCAATCCCCGCCAAATACACCCAGACTTCCAGTTGCTACAACTTCCCGCTCTAGGCTCTGTTTGATGAGCAATCAATTCTTGTTGAGTCCACATGATGCATACCTCGCTCTAGAACTCTATCAAAGTCCAAAAAACACCAGATGTCACGGCTCCCCATGCGGTCAGGTGGGCACAGGTGGGCACCAACCTAGCCCTCGGCAAAACTTTAACTGGCTATAAACTGCAATCCGTAGCTCCGATTTGCAATCTAAAAAGACGGGTAGGCTCCATAAATCAAGCACTACGTGTCCATACACTGATATCCTCTTGGGCTACCTGTCCCCAGTTGCCCTATCTCTTGTTTGCACGTGCTATATTCAATTTTTACATAGTAGACTCCCCGGGATTTTTGGAGTCATCCACCTTGTAGAATTGTAGCATGGAGAGCTTCGATTTCTTCTTCTTGTGCTTGAGCTTTTGGGATTGGTGTAAGTCTTCTTATTTCTCTTCTTGGCACCACCTTTCAACGTGAGTACAAGGTGAAGGCGTGCAGACAAGGTGGAGGGTGGACACTGCACTTGCTCAAAGGTATCTAATCCTTTCAACTTGAGGATGAAATCCCGAAGATGAGAGATATATTTCAACAATGATTTATGTTGTTGCATGGAACACTTATCCCAAGCATGGGGCAGAGGGTCGTTTAATAATTATAGTGTGATCATCACATGAGTGCAGCAGAAGGGGTTTTTAAATTTTATTTTTTCTCACACTTTTACATACAAAAGGATATAAAAAAATGGAATTGAAAAAAAAAAAAAGACATTGAATAAGAAAAGGATGTATTTTATTTATAAAAAACTCAAAGATAAGGAGTTTTAGATATAGTCCTTCAATGCACACGATATACACAATCTACACATAGTGACATCCCCCCCCCCCCATGAGTCCCAAGCCAACCAATTTGTATCCGCTTATTACTGGGGATAAATTCCTTTCTAAATACAACCTCAAAGGCTGCTTAGGTTTGTGCTGTGATGTTCTTATCGTCGAGAGACATCCACCATTTATAGGCATTTCCTTCCAATATGAGACTTGTTTGTGGTTCCTTGACTTGTTTGTGGTGCCTTGACTGCATCTAGAATATGTAGTAGATTGTTAATTCCTTCCCACTTACTGAGAAAGATATTCACTGCATCCTTATTGTGCTCTCTTTCCTCTCCCTACAAAGTTGGCATTTTTGTATTTTTTAAATAAATCTTCTACCTCATTTTGAGTGAGAGAGTGTAAAGAATCTGAAGAGGGACCTTGTCTTTAACTAGGAGGACCATGCCCCTGATTGGGATACTTGCTCGTTTATATGTATATCAGTAGAGCCCTTGGCTTGCTGCTTCATAACTTGCACTACTAATGGGTTTCATTCAAAGATGCAAAATTATTTTCCATCACAGCCATGCATGCTTGAAGTGCTCAAAATTCTTAAATATCAAGCAATTTGTAAGTGTCATCTCCTCACGTAGCTTCACGAGCACCCTTTGTGGTGGTATCCAGCCACAAGCCATCATTGGGAAGATCAGGCATATGGTGCTTGAAATCAAAAGTCATGTTGATATCGGAATCCATGGAAACTATGTGCAGTGCTAGCAAGAGAAAGAACAGTAGCTTTACTCAAGATGCTCGTAGCCATAGTATGCACTACAGATGTCAGTAATTAGCCATGTCACCTACGTTGGAGAGGGGGCATGGGGAACATGCCTGACACAACAACAAAGGCCTCCTATAGCTCAGGGTATCCACAACACCCCTATCCTCTCAAAAAACACCTTCAAAAATACACTTCTCACTAGCAGACCACTACCTACTCTTCTCACAATCTCTACACACTCAACAAGTCCACCACACAATGCACACATATTTCCACGGTTGATCTCCACCCTTGCACACACACACACAGCCGCTCAATCTCACTCTCTCACATAAAACACCATCGGCCTAGGGGGGCACACACATCCACACTGCGGCACTGCGAGGGAACCCAAGAGCATGAGAAAGAGACGAAGGGAAGGGGAAACAATAGCCAAATGGGGAAACGATTGCTTGATTATGCTTGAAAAGGCATGTGCAAAGGCTTGCACTACCATCCCAATGGCCATTTTCAAGAAAAATTACAAAGGGGATTGGTAGGCACACTCCTTTGCCAAAAGTCTCCACTCTGCAGGCTTAAAACGGTACAAAAAAGGCCCTACTTTGACTAAAAAATGACTTTAATAGTGGGGGGACTTCAACTTTTTATACAGCCTCCTCATTGGCCCATTTGGCACCTTAATTTGGCAGCTTTAGAAAGGGGGTTCCGCCTTGCTTCTATCTGCTCTCTTTTGTTCTCTTTGGCTCTCTTTCCACTTGGGGGGGGGGGGGGGGGGGGGGGGGGGGTTTGAACTAGCAATGTCGCTAGTGCCCCTTGGCATTTTTTATTATTTTTTACTTTTTTCCTCCTTAACCTTACCCTTTTTCACCTTTGAATTTGGCCCTTGGGCTTTTCACCCATCTGCTCCTTTTGTTGGCTTGGCTTTGCTCTCTCATTTGTCCTTTGTCCCATTTGACCCATGTTCGGATTGACCACCCTTTGCTTGCTTTGTCCAGACTTGGAATGAGCCTCTCTACCATTGCACTCGGTGACCCCTTTGGGAAAGCTTTGAACTCTCTCTCTCTCTCTCTCTCTCTCTCTCTCTCTCTCTCTCTCTCTCTCTCTCTCTCTCTCTCTCTCTCTCTCTCTCTCTCTCTCTCTCTCTCTCTCTCTATATATATATATATATATATATATATATATACACGGTGTCGAGAAATTTGCGGTCTTGCCAGGAAAGCACCGGGCTTATGGCTGTGAGATTTTGTGAGAGAACTCCAAAAAACTAAATGAAGGGGTTAAACCATAAATGCCATGAAGACTAGGGTTTGGAAAGCAGTGCAATCAAAGAAGCCCCACTCTTTCTCTCTTGCACTCTCACACACATAGAAAGAACACAAAAGAGAATGTCAAAATAACACAAAGATGAAAACATCAAGGCTATGGTTATATCGTATCATGGGTAGTATGAAAGGGTTAATAGATGATTTAATGGCATTCAATCTTGGCTGACTAAATAGGCTACGAATTGTTCTTTGGAATTGTAGTTTTGTGCTTACCATAATATATATATTTTGTCTAGTGATTGGGATTAATTGTGTGTACAAAACCTCTTGGTTAATAGCAAGATAACTACGCTTACGTCAAAAGAAAAGTTATAGTCTATGAGAGGTAGTATAATGGGATCCGGTGATAGAAGTATTTCATTAAGCCTTTCTGGGCCAAAGAGAGACACTATACGTTGTTGAAAGTGTATTTTACGGCTAATCCATACGTTAATTCTAATAGATTGTACAGAGTGAAAGCGATAGAAATTATTATCATGTGGATTATTCATCTAGGATAACTCTAGTATGTGTAAAATGTATATATGAGAGAAGAGAAGGGAAGAGAAGAGAAGAGAGTTTCCCTCCCAAGCCCTATTCTTGCCCATAGGCAATAAGGATACTGCGAGGAGAGATGTACCTGTAGCAAGGAGAACCTAAAATTTGTAGAGAGGATGAATTACTAAGAGTGAGAGAGATAGATTTGGTTAAGGAGATGATATTAGATATATATATATGTTGGATTAGAGATGAAAAAGAAAACAACAAGAAATCAAAACATCAATGTAGAACACATCTTACTTGACAAACCCTTTGGCACCATTATTGATGGAGAGAGAAGAAGAGGGGAGAACTCCACTTTGATTGATACGCCACGTGCAAGACCTTCTTTGATTAGAGTTTATCTTCCAAGGATAGCGTACAAGAATGGCTAGTCTTCCTCTAGGAGAAAGTGTAGGCTTGGGCTTATGTTAATGGCTAAGTACAATTAGGCATTACTACTCACTCCCTCATGAATTCCTCTCATCAATGGCTTGAATGCTTGAGTTCTTTTCAAGGAAGAAAAGGTCCCCTTTTATATGTGAAGGGAACCCCCAAGGGTTTACACAAGAAGAGAGGATCCAGTGTGAACAGGAATTGGAAAAGTTGGAAATGAGTTGTCCCTGCATGATGTGGGCAGACTGGGGTTCAGTATTTTGATTGTATCTCCTCAACCGTGGCTCCAAATAAAAAAGAAAAAATATGAGCAAAAAATTCAGCTCATTAGCTACAATTTTCATTTTAAAATCGTTTTCCAATTCGAATTGGAACCTTGTGTAAAAAAATCATCAAAATAGGGTCCATTTCTGGCAGCAAAAGTCTTCCTGTGGTCCCCTTAGCCTAGACTTTCATTTGATTCCAAAGGACACCTCATGCCATATGAAAGCATGACATTGCTCCTTGACAAAGTTTTTTAATCATACTTGCAATAATGCATTAAAATAAGTGTATCTTTGGAATAATGCAACCTAGTGTCCCACTAAGATTTGATTCCATCCTAGTAGCTATTTAAAACGAAATATAAAAAAAATATGAAAAATACATAGAATATATATATATTGGAGTTTACCCTAGTATTGGAGCTATTGACGCTTTTTCCATAGTATTTTCTGATGGTAAAGTAAGAATAGGTTACCCTTGAGATAAATAATAGGATGAGATAGAAATCATATTATTATATTTAAATATGCATATGTACATTATAGAGAATATAACTATGTATCTAAAAAGTTACAAGATAACTCTTGTAGGATGCGTTCCCACTATGTACGTGTCACAGCACGACAATGGGAACCACCCCTTACACCCGAGCCCTGAGCACTAGCGACATCGCTAGTGGGGGGAAGGGGGGCGGGGGGGGGGGGTGTTTACTTTATCTTCAAAAAGGCCCTTTCACTTGCACAGGATAGGCCACCTAAGGAGCATGATGTCACATCATGGACTGTCACCACCCTCAATCCGGCACTTGCCACCGACGCTGGCCAAAACGGCAACAGGCTCCACCCCTTGCGTCACCTTGTGCAACTTACACAGCGGCTACGTGACGGCCTCCATCGCTAAGATGAGGCAACTCTCACTCTCCAACTTGATACCTTTCAAATGGTCACGAGCTTGTATATATAGCCCACACAATTGCTCTCCTTTCCTACATACAGGACCACTACATGGCCATGTGGCCTACACTGAGTCATCGAGCCTCTAAAGGCATTGAAAATCTTCAAAAAACATCTTCATATACTCCTCTTTTGGGCCCTCCTTCCCTTTGCTCCCATATACTGCTCCGAGGTCAGATCTCTAATCCGCAAGGCCCGGTCGAAGCTTCACCATACCAACTTCAAGCCACAAGTACCTGGATGCGTTTCGAGATTCTCGACGTTACAAACCAAGGACGTCAAAACCAACAAAAATCATATGTAAGCTCACTACCGCCAAATGCTTCCAACTCTACCAGGCCGTAGCTCAACGCCTGTCAAAATCACAAGCCATCGATCCCTATTGATTTCACATGAGGTGCTCTATCTGCTGGAACTCTATCAAATTCCCAAAGATGCCAGATGTCACGATTTCTAATGCGGTCAGTTGGGCTTATAACTGGCCCCTGTAAAATATTCAACTAGCCATAACTTGCTATCCAGACCTCTGATTGGCAATCCAAAAAGACACGCATGCTCCATAACTCGAGCTCCAGACATCTATCTACTCACATCTACATTGGCCATCTGTCCCCAGTTGCCCTGTCCATCAGGGATCTGCTAAACCTTCTAAATTTGAACTGCAATATCTTGAGCACCAGGGTTTTGTTAAGCCGTCTGGATCGGCCTAGAGCACCCCAAACTCCACATTCTAGAGCACTGACTTGGCACTTTGGGCACCTTCATCTTCTATCCCATCTGGACCTAACTTGAAGCCTGCATACATTTCCGCCACCTGCCTTAGCCTTCTGTACTGCACCTGCTTACAGCCTTTTCCTAGCATATACCACTTTCCAGCTCGGACCAACTTTGGTTGCACCAACGTCCCCAATTTGTAGATGTATGGTTTCCCAAAAAAGACTGTAGCAATTTTGAGCAAGAATCAAGAAATCTTGCAAAGCTATGTTGTCATAAAAAACAAATCCATGTTGGACTCTTCAATGCTTTAAATATTCCATTGAAGGAAGAATACGTTGGTGCACCCATTTTGTGTCGACACAGGGAGAAGCTAGAAGCAGGTGCCCGGTATCAAGCAGGATAATGGTATCGCACTTTGGATGGTATCAGATATATTTTTGATCAGGTTTACAGTGATGTGTATGTCGGATGTGATACATAACCAGTTGAACATAGCAGATTGAAGCCCTAAGTGATGGTGCCATGGTGTAGGCAAAATGGATGTTAAAGTTATTCAAGCTCAAAGGTCGTTATTTGGCGACTCTCCAAGGGGGTGCATACGTTTGAAGGTCACAAGGATCGGGACGAGTTTGTGCTTTATCAAGCACATGACATATCGCGTAGAGGAAACTATGATAATCAAGGCAAAGGTCTTGTTTTTTTGAGGCAGATTAAAGCCGACGGTTGTTGGTGTGTGCAAGGGGGCCAAGCCCAAAAGCTTTTTAAAGCTATTAAAAGAAAAACACGAGTTGCTACAGTCGACGAGTAGTTGAACAGAGAAGAGGGCCGCCACGGGTGGCCAGCTCGTGGAGCAGTGCATGCGGAAGGAGTGCGCTGCAGTTGGCAGGGAAAGGAAAGCCACATGGTGGCGGGCTGCCTAAAGAAGAGCATAGCCACTTGGAGCTTGCATGAGAAGGAGGAGGTCTCCAGTTAAAGTTGAAGGGGATATTAGCTCTGCAGGCTAGCACTGTACAGGGGGGAGAAGGGGCCGAGGGGGTCTCTGGAGAGTGCAGAGGAGGCGAGGAGCCGCCAGGCCAGGGGAAGCGGCCAAGGAGAGGTGGTGGCTACTATACAGGTACAAGAAGAAGGGGCCACCAGTGAGAGCCAGTGAGAGCGTGGCTGCAAAGGCAGATGTTGTGGAGGTGTCACCAGAAGGTGGGCTGGAGAGCCGCCACAAGGCAACACAAGGCTTGAGGGGCCGCCAGTGGAAGGGCTGCAGAAAAAGGTGAGAGGCCGCCAATGATGGCGTGAGACAGGAGGTTAGGTGGCACAGTTTACAGAAGGAAAGGAGGGGTCGGCTTCCATTGCATGACGAGCAAGGCTGGGAAAGTAGAGTTTCACAAAAAACTGTCGGTTCGATTGCAAAGAGGAGAAGAGGCTGGAAGGTTACAGTCAAGGAAGGCATTGTTTTGGATGGCAGGGGGGTCGCCATGCAGAGAGGACCAACTCGCAAGCAAGAGGTGGCGCAATTGAACAAGAGGGAGAAGGTGGCCTCGTAGGAGTGCATTGGAAGGTGGAGTCGTTAACTACCTAAAAACGGGTGCTATCTGCAAGCCAAGAAGACAGCAGCGGGTTTGATAGGTTGATGGTCGCCAAGGGGAGAAAAAATATCAGATGTTGTATACATGTCGTTCATGGTCAGCCAAATCACCCCGACTCTAGTCATTATCTTTCTGGTGCTCGATTCACTATCTCCAAGCTCTCTCTTCCTATCAAGTTTGTGTGGGTGTGTTGTGTATGTCATTGATTTTTGTGGAAGTGAATGCGTGGTTTATACCGTGAGAATAAAAGCTTGAGCGCAAACTTGAGTCTGTCAATAATCTTGGGATATCTGAGGGCGCCAAAATGGCTTATGTGTGATTAAATGGTGTTATGCTTAAAGGTCGAGATAATAGAGTACGTGCTTTGTGGTAGAATGTTTGCAATTAGGGATGGTCGGGATTGGGCTTGGACAACAGTTGTTTGCAGATTGTGTATCATGGTGTGTGTCTCCTAGGGGATAGGGGTGTTGTGAGATCATTGAGCTATATAGAGGCATTGAGTTTATGTGCTGGTGGTTTTCCCATTTCCCCCTTGCCATCTTGTGGTGCCCCCACTGACGACCCACTGATTGCTTCCTAACAAGGTGTTCTTGAGTCAAGATGAAGCAGGAATTTGGTCCAGTGTTTAAAGGAGATGAGGATGCAGATGATTGGCTTGTCGATTTTGAGTTATTTATGCTGGCAGTATTGCAGATGCCAGGTGATGAAGCAAAGCTCCGGACTGTACCTTTGGTGCTGCGAGGTAAAGCAAAAGTTTGGTTCGATGGCTTAGAATATGCACACAAGCAGACCTGGATCGGATTTTGAGAGCACTTTCTACAAAGGTATCGAAAAGTGGTGTCGGCTTCGGAAGCACATGCAATGATCAAAGGCTTGCAGCAGGAAGTAAGTGCAAATTTTTATGCTTTTGTTGATAGATTTGAAGCTTGTTGGGGGGGATTTTGTGGTTGCTTGGGAACTTATGACGAAGCTGTCCGAGTCGCCAAGGCAAAGAGTCGAAAGATGAAGAAGAAGATGGAGGCAGGATTACTACAATCGGCAATCACGGTAGCCAGTGGACCTAAGCCCAGACAGATTGATGAGCATCAAGAGGTAAAAGCTCGTATTTTTATTGATATGAATGTGATCGAAGCACGTGAAGTTGATGCCAGGCTAGAAGAGATAGAAGAAGTGCCAACCAGGGCTCAAGAGGTACAGCGAGGCATATTCAGGGTGCCACCCAGTTTGCTTCCTCAAGAGAGGGAGGTGGTAGAATCTCTTAAAGAAGAGGTGTCAGTTGTAGAGCCAGCAACGAGGCTCACAGCAAAGGTGCAAGAATTGGCAAGCTCAGAGGAGGAGTTCGAAAGTTCTCAAAGTTCTAGTAGTGCTTTGGATACAGATGCTACATGGGAGATGGAGTCCATGTCTTCTAGGTATGAAACTTATGATGTTTTTCATGAAGATAAGGTGGAGAACAATGTATGCAAGCTGCCTGCCAGCCATCTAAAGGTCGAGAAAAATCATAGTGCAGGTGTGGAAATGTCTTGTGTGCACAGGCCAGTCGAGTAGCCCTATCAAATGTCGTGTGATGGTGAGTCCCTATTGGAGGAAGAGGTATGGTTGGATTGTGCATCAATTTTGATTAGAGAGCAAGTTTTTGAGGATGACTTGCAAGAGATAGAAGCAAAATCTGTGGCATATCGAAGTGATTTATCTATGCAAGGGGTGGGGCAACCTTGCCTTGGTGAGCATGTAGAGGTGTACTTTGAGGTTTCAGAGTTTGTGTGTAGTCATGGAGAGTTAGCTCCAGCAGATGACTCTATGAGAACTGACACAAGTGCAGCCTATGAGAGCGAGGCTCCATGCAGCGAGGAAGGTGATACCAACTTTGCAGGTGATGAGGTGTTTGAAGAACAGGTTAAAGCTTTAGCAAGTCATGATCTTGAGTATGAAAAGGTGGTCTTGGAGCCATGTTTAGAAGATTTGGATACAGGTTCGCAAGGGGATCAGGTTTGCTTGCCTATGCAGCATGCTCAAGAAAATGGCATGGTTTTGAATCCATGTGTTAGGTTGTTGATGGGTATGTTGTTCCAGGTTGTTTTGCAAGGTGTACTATACAGGTTTCAATACTCACGTGATGAAGATGAGGATATGGTGGGTTCTATAGAAGATGGCATGATAGTTGTTTATGGTACTAGTGCTTCGAGGTATCGAAAGTATGCTTATGATTGGCAGAAATGTTTGTGGACGCAGGGTGACAAAGCTCGATGCTACAAAGAGCTGTTAGGGTGGCGAGTTTATTGGCCTACAAATGCGGCGGAGGCCTTGGATATGCATGTTTTACAGGTGGATGGCCACGGCCATGGTTTTGTTTTTTATCCAGGTGGACTCTATGTCATACTTGGGGAAGCCTTGAGCTTTTCATTTGACCCTGGAGGGTGATGGAGTAGCTGATGCTTTTCTATCTATTTCTATCCTATCTATATAGCCTCTATATATCTATTTTATATCAGTTTCTCTATGCAATGCTATTTTGCCTAAATAAGAATGCGGTTGAGCATAAATGCTCAACGAGGGGGTGGGCAATGATGGTGCACCCATTTTGTGTCGACACAGGGAGAAGCTAGCAGCAGGTGCCCGGTATTAAGCAGGATAATGGTATCGCACTTTGGCAGGTATCATATATATTTTTGAGTAGGTTTCATAGTGATGTGTGTGTCGGATGTGATACATAACCGTTCGAACATAGCAGATTGAAGCCCTAAGTGATGGTGCCATGGTGTAGGCAAAATGGATGTTAAAGTTGGTCGAGCTCAAAGGCCGTCATTTGGCGACTCTCCAAGGGGGTGCATACGTTTGAAGGTCACAAGGATCGGGACGAGTTTGTGCTTTTCAAGGACATGACATACCGTGTAGAGGAAACTATGATAATCAAGGCAAAGGTCTTGTTTTTTTGAGGCGGATTAAAGCCGACGATTGCCGGGGTGTGCAAGGGGGCCAATCCCAAAAGCTTTTTAAAGCTTTTAAAAGAAAAAAAGGAGTTGTTGCAGTCGACGAGTAGTTAAACAGAGAAGAGGGCCGCCACAGGTGGCCAGCTGGCGGAGCACTGCATGTGGAAGGAGTGCGCTGCAGCTGGCAGGAAAAGGGGAGCCACATGGTGGCGGGCTGCCTGAAGAAGAGCGTAGCCACTTGGAGCTTGCATGAGAAGGAGGAGGCCTCCAATTGAGGTGGAAGGGGATATCAGCTGCTGCAGGCCAGCGATGTACAGGTGGGAGAAGAGGCCGAGGAGGTCTCGAGAGAGTGTAAAGGAGGCGAGGATTCAGCAGGCCACGGAAAGCGGCCAAGGAGAGGAGGTGGGTACTGTATGGGCAGGAGAAAAAGGGGCCACCAGTGAGAGCCAGTGATCATGTGGGTGCAAAGGCCGGTGTTGTGGAGGTGTCGCCATAAGGTGGGCTGGAGAGCCGCCACAAGGGAAGACAAGGCTTGAGGGGCCTCCAGTGGAAGAGCTGCAGGAGAAGGTGAGGGGCCGCCAGTGATGGCGTGAGACAGGAGGTTAGGTGGCGCAGTTTACAGAAAGAAAGGAGGGTTCGGCTTCGATTGCATGACGAGCAAGTCAAGGAAAGGAGAGTTTCACAAAAAACTGTCGGGTCGATTGCAAAGAGGAGAATAGGGTGGCGGGTTGCAGTCAAGGAAGGCATTGTTTTGGATGGCAGGGAGATCGCCATGCAGACAGGACCAACTCGCAAGCAAAAGGTGGCGCAATTGAACAAGAGGGAGAAGGAGGGCTTGTAGGAGTACATTGGAAGGTGGAGTCGTTAACTACCTGAAAACGATTGCTATCTGCAATCCAAAAAGACAACAGCGGGTTTGATAAATTGATGGTCGCCGAGGGGGGAAAACTGTCAGATGTTGTATACATGTCGTTCATGGTTAGCCAAATCACCCTGACTATAGTCATTATCTTTCTGGTGCTCGATTCACTATCTCCAAGCTCTCTCTTCCTATCAAGTTTGTGTGGGTGTGTTGTGTATGTCATTGATTTTTGTGGAAGTGAATGCGTGGTTTATGCCGTGAGGATAAAAGCTTGAGCGCAAACTTGAGTCTGTCAATAATCTTGGGATATCTGAGGGCGCCAAAATGGCTTATATGTGATTAAATGGTGTTATTGCTTAAAGGTCGAGATAATAGAGTACGTGCTTTGTGGTCGAATGTTTGCAATTAGGGCTGGTCGAGATTGGTCTTGGACAATAGCTGTTTTTAGATTGGGTATCATGGTGTGTGTTTCCTAGGGGATACGGGTGATGTGAGATCACTGAGCTATAGAGGCATCGAGTTTATGTGCTGGTGGTTTTCTCATTTCCCCCTTGCCATCTTGTGGTGCCCCCACTGAGGACCCACTAATTGCTTCCTAACAAGGTGTTCTTGAGTAAAGATGAAGCAGGAATTTGGTCCAGTGTTTAAAGGAGATGAGGAAGCAGATGATTGACATGCCGATTTTGAGCTATTTATGCTTGCAGTATTGCAGATGCCAGGTGATGAAGCCGACTTGGATCAGATTTCGAGAGCACTTTCTACAAAGGTATCGAAAAGTGGTGTCGGCTTCGGAAGCAGATGCAATGATCAAAGGCTTGCAGCAGGAAGTAAGTGCAAATTTTAATGCTTTAATTGATAGATTTGAAGCCTGTTGGGGGGATTTTGTGGTTGCTACCCAAACAACCAATGCGGGATTCTTTAAGCGGGAAACGTTTCTATCATGTTTGCCTCCCTATATTCGAAAGAGAGTGGAGTATGAATATCCAAGCACTTATGACGAAGCTGTCCGAGTCGCCAAGGCAAAGAGTCGAAAGATGAAGAAGAAGATGGAGGCAAGATTACTACAATCGGCAATCACGGTAGCCAGTGGACCTAAGCCCAGACAGATTGATGAGCATCAAGAGGTAAAAGCTCGTATTTTTATTGATATGAATGTGATCGAAGCACGTGGAGTTGATGCCAGGATAGAAGAGATAGAAGAAGTGTCAACCAGGGCTCAAGAGGTACAGCGAGGCATATTCAGGGTGCCACCCAGTTTGCTTCCTCAAGAGAGGGAGGTGGTAGAATCTCTTAAAGAAGAGGTGTCAGTTGTAGAGCCGGCAACGAGCCTCACAGCAAAGGTGCAAGAATTGGCAAGCTCAGAGGAGGACTTCGAAAGTTCTCAAAGTTCTAGTAGTGCTTTGGATACAGATGCTACATGGGAGATGGAGTCCATGTCTTCTAGGTACGAAACTTATGATGTTTTTCATGTAGATGAAGTGGAGAACAATGTATGTGAGCTGCCTGCCAGCCATCTGAAGGTCGAGAAAAATCATAGTGCAGGTGTGGAAATGTCTTGTGTGCACAGGCCAGTCGAGTAGCCCTATCAAATGTCGTGTGATGGTGAGTCCCTATTGGAGGAAGAGGTATGGTTGGATTGTGCATCAATTTTGATTAGAGAGCAAGTTTTTGAGGATGACTTGCAAGAGATAGAAGCAAAATTTGTGGCATATCGAAGTGATTTATCTATGCAAGGGGTGGGGTTGTTGGGGTATAAAGCCCAATGTGGTCGCCCAGGTAAGTGGGCGGGCCGCCAGGTATGTACACATATTCTTTTGTAAAAACCTAATAAGAACTCACTATGCTCTACACATTACAGTAGAGCGAGTTCACCATATCGTCGTGCTCTTCTTCTCTCACTCTCTCTCGCGTCGCACTTCCGCTCGTACTCCTTCAACTGGTATCAGAGCTCAGATCGAGGCTCGGGGCAACACTGCAGGAGGCTAGAGTCACCAACTCAGATTGGAGTGAAACTCGACAGGCGAAGACATGGCCCCAAATCTCGTGGGAGCTTGGTGTGCTCAGAATTTCATTCTGAGGTCATCTCGGTTACCATTCGGCTTTGACAAAGTTCTGCGCAGGCCATTTTCGACTACGTGGTCTCGACGGATGCAGATCCGACTGTGCAAATTTGGGGTTTTCTGCCTACGACTGCAGGTGCTCAGGATATCGACACTCCTAGAGTGTTGATTTGTGGCTGTCTACACATCGAAGGACGGTTCACAGTTCTTGGAGGCGTGTCACATACGACACAGGCGCATCTACACACAAACTCTAGGCGACATCCACTAGTTCATCAGGTAGCTTGTGTTTGCTGCTTGAGATTCCAGATTTCATCCTGACATTACAGGTACTTCCACATGGGATGTATTGTCAGAGATGATGTATGTCTGTTGAGGGTTTGCTGGCTGTGAGTCACGCAGCAAACAACCGCCGTAGCGGTTACAGCATATAGTGGAAAATTTGTGGATGTATGACTTTGTGGGAAGTCTATGTACTGTGAGATTTACTGCAACCTTTGTTGAGGGTCGAGTGAGGTTTTATTGAGCTCGGGAATTCTTGAATGTTGAGATCCTTTCGGTGATACAGGTCTTGGAGCGATCCCTTGAGCACCCTTAGATAGGCAGCTAGGATGTATTGACTGTGAGTTAGACAGTTGGGATTGCATCTTTGCTTTACTGCCGTTGAGGCATTGTCACAATCTATGCTTATAGGACAGTGACAGGACAGTCAGAGACAGTACAGGTGCAGGACAGGTTTACCTGCAACTTACAGTGTCAGAGAGACAGTGTTTTTTGAGCTTTTTTTTTGTCTATTTTTAGTACACCAGAGCAATTTTACAAAGGAGACTCTGCCGAAATTTATGCAGAATCTGAAGCTTTCTTGGTTCATTTGACAGGTTGATATTGGTTCAGAGGTCAGTTTACAGGGGAAATTCTGCCGAATTTTTCCCAGGAAAGTAAACTACTGTGAAGCGTAGCTATGGCTGGTGGATCATAGGACACTGCTCTTTACAATATCAAGAAGCTGGATGGAACCAATTTCCCATTGTGGAAGCAGCAAATTTGGCCCGTGTTGGTACAAAAGAAGCAGATAAAACCTATAAAGCTCAAGGGGATAAAACCAGAAGATATGGACGAAGATGAATGGAGCGAAATGGATGAATTGGCACTTTCTACCATTATGCTGACTTTGGCAGAAAGCGTTTACTTCAATGTAGCAGACGAGATGTCGGCTTATCAAGCATGGTTAAAGCTGAGTGATCTTTATGAGAAGCAGAGTGCAGCTTCACAGGTATACTGGCTTAAGAAGCTTGTTGACTTGAAGATGAAAGAAGAGACACCTATGTCCAATCATCTGAATGAATTCAACACAATCTATAGTCAGTTGTCAGCTCAAGGTGTCAAGTTTGATGAACCTGTTAGAGCTATGTTCCTGTTGATCACATTGCCGGAAAGTTGGGACACTTTTCGCACAGCTTTGAGTAATTCTGCACCTCCAGATGGTTTGAACATAGCAGGTGTAGAAGGAAGTTTGCTTACTGAAGAAACCAATAGAAAGACAATGGACAAAGGCAAAGGAACAGCCTTAGTTGTCAGGGGAAGGACCAAAGAAAAGTACAAAGGTGGAAAGAGGAATCAGTCTCGTAGCAAGTCCCGCAGTGCTAAAGGCAAGAGTGACATAGAATGCTACCATTGTGGCAAGAAGGGTCACATGAAAAGAGACTACAGAGAATGGAAAGCAGAAAAAGGCAAAGAGAAAGCTGAAGACCATGGTGAGAAGAACAAGTCCTTAGTGAATATTCAAGAAATAAATGTGAAACATTGTTGCAGAGGATGACAGTCTAATGTCAGGAGACATCTACTTCTTGAAGAATACAATGGACTCAGCTCTTCTTATAGCATCTGATGAAAATCCACTGAGTGACTGGATTATAGACTCAGGGGCATCACTTCATGTGTCTCCAAACAAGGAGTGGTTTACTTCTTATGTGACCACTAAAGATCATGTTCGGTTAGGCAATGGGCAGACATGTGAGATCTTAGGTATTGGAGATGTTCAATTGAAGTTTCAGAATGGCTCTTCTTTCACGCTAAAGAATGTGAGACATGTTCCCGCAATTACAAAGAGCTTGATCAGCACAGGTTTACTTGATGATGCTGGCTACGTCACCACTTTTGGACAGAACATGTGGAAGATATCCAAGGGTTCTATGACAGTAGCACATGGAGTAAAGTCTGGAGGACTTTACATGATTTATGTATCAAATGTCTCTAAAAATGTAATCAATGTAACCGAGCAGCCGAACGTTTCTTTGTGGCATAGCCGGTTAGGACATATGTCCAAGAAGGGAATGGAAATCTTGTCTCGTTCTGGTTATTTTCCTGGCTTTTCATTTAATGATTTTGAATTCTTTGAACATTGTCTGTATGGTAAGCAAACACAGCAGCCACATAAGCATAGAAGCAGTAGAAGAGATACACAGTTGGCACTTGTTCATAGTGATTTGTGTGGACCTATGCCTAATCTATCTCTAGGGGGAGCTTCTTACTTTATGACATTTATAGATGATTACTCGAGGAAAGTATGGGTTTACTTTCTCAAGCACAAGGATGAAGCTTTTAGTGTTTTTAAAACGTTTGTGACACTTGTGGAGAACCAGAGTGGCAAGAAGCTTAAAGGCTTACGCACTGACAATGGTGGAGAGTATGTTTCAAAGGCCTTTCAGGACTTTTGTGAGTCAAAAGGTATAAAACGTGAACTTACTGCTCCTTACAATCCTCCTCAAAATGGTGTTGCTGAGAGGATGAATAGCACCATACAAGAGAAGTTCAAAAGTATGTTGTCTAATACACAGCTGCCAAATGGGTTTTGGGCTGAAGCTGTATCAACAGTTGTTCATCTTGTAAATAGATCTCCTAGCAAGGTTTTGTAGAAGGATTCAGTGCCAGAGATGGTATGGTCAGGCAAAATGCCCTCATACAAGCATCTCAGAGTCTTTGGCTATGAGGCATATACTAACGTTCCAAAGGAATTTAGGAACAAACTTGATCCAAAGAGTAGAAAGTGCATCTTTCTAGGCTATGGGAATTCTGGTGAGATGGGGTACAGACTTTGGGATCCCGAATCCAGAAAGGTTGTCCGCAGCAATGATGTTCACTTTAATGAATTCAAATATCATTCTAAACCAGAGAGAGTTGAGGAGATTAGAAGAGTTTTCTTCCAAGAAGATAGACCTGCACGTGCAAGACAAAATGTCAGGGCTCAAGAGGAGCAAGGACAGGATAGAGTGGAACCACAGGTTGTGGCTGAGCCTGAGCCACCTATTGTGCGTAGATCTGGACGTGTCACACGACCTCCTGATAGGTTTGTTCCATCTATGAACTATGTCATGTTGACTGATTGCAATGAGCCTTCATGTTACAAGGAAGCAGTGCAAATGAAGGACTCCGGGAATTGGCAATTGGCCATGCAGTCAGAGATGACAGCTCTGCATAAAAACCAGACATGGAAGCTAGTTAAATTAACACGGGGCAAAAAGGCTCTACCTTGTAAATGGGTTTACAGGTATAAGATCACCACTCATGATAGTCAGCCAAAGTACAAAGCAAGGCTTGTTGCCAAGGGCTTTAAGCAAGAACAAGGCATTGACTTTGATGAAGTCTTCTCTCCGGTGGTCAAGATGACTACATTGAGATGCTTTCTTGCATTGGTTGCCATATTAGATTTGGTGTTGCACCAAATGGATGTCAAGACAGCTTTCTTGCATGGTGATTTAGATGTGGAAATTTACATGCAGCAGCCAGAAGGGTTTGTTGAGAAAGGCAAGGAATATTGGGTATGCCAATTGTTAAAGAGTCTTTATGGCTTAAAACAATCACCGAGGGCATGGTACCATAAATTTCACAAGTTTATGCTTTCTCAAGGCTACAAACGTAGTGAGTTCGATCACTGTCTATATACAAAGAAGGCTAAGGATGGTAGTTGGCTGATCCTTATTTTGTATGTGGATGACATGTTGATTGCTGGCAAGCACTTGGAAGAAATTTCAGCTTTGAAGTCAAAGATGGAAAAATCGTTTGACATGAAAGACATGGGTGAGGCAAGTCATATACTTGGTATGCGCATTGAGAGAGACGGATCAAAGAAGTTGATTTGGTTATCTCAAACAGAGTATATTGACAAGGTTTTGCAACGTTTCAATATGGAGAAGGGAAAGGCATTGAGTGTTCCATTGCCACCATATGTGAAACTTAGCAAACAAGATTGTCCTGTGTCTGAGGAAGAACATGCTGAAAAGGATAAGATTCCATATGCGTCTGCAGTGGGTAGTTTAATGTATGCAATGATTGCTACTCGCCCAGACATTGCATTTGCAGTGGGAGTAGTAAGTCGATACATGTCAAACCCAGGCAAGAAACATTGGGAGGCAGTGAAAGGAATATTGAGATACCTGAAAGCTACAAAGAGTATGCGTATATGCTATGGGAGTCAGAAGCTAAGTGTAAAGGGTTTTACAGACTCAGATTATGCAGGTGACTTAGAAAACCGAAGGGCTACGTCAGGGTATGTCTTTACATTGGCTGGTGGAGCAGTATCATGGAGTTCTAGATTACAAGATTGTGTTACTCAGTCTACTACAGAGGCTGAATATGTTGCAGCATCAGAGGCATGCAAAGAATCAATTTGGCTTAATCGACTAGTAACAGATTTGGGAATCAAAGAAGAGATGCCTGTGTTATATTGTGATAGTCAAAGTGCTATAAAATTGGCTCGCAATCCAGTTTATCACTCAAAGACAAAGCATGTGGATGTGAAGTATCATTTCATGAGGGAAATGCTCAAGGATAAGCAACTTCAGCTTGTCAAAGTTCACACCACAAAAAATCCTGCTGATCTACTTACAAAAGGACTTCCTCAGAGATCTTTGCACATTTTTGCAAGCAGTTAGGTGTAGGGTAGTACATCACTTCTCTACATCTCTTGTATATTAGCTTGTATAGTAGCTTCTCTCACACTTAAAGTACCACATTGGACTTTAAGTGGGAGGTTGTTAGGGTATAAAGCCCAATGTGGTTGCCCACTTAAGTGGGCGGGCCACCAGGTATGTACACATATTCTTTTGTAAAAACCTAATAAGAACTTACTATGCTCTACACATTACAGTAGAGCGAGTTCACCATATCTTCGTGCTCTTCTTCTCGCACTCTCTCTCGCGTCGCACTTCCGCTCGTACTCCTTCAGGGGAAACCTTGCCTTGGTGAGCATGTAGAGGTGTACTTTGAGGTTTCAGAGTTTGTGTGTAGTCATGGAGAGTTAGCTCCGGCAGATGACTCTATGAGAACTGACACAAGTGCAGCCTATGAGAGCGAGGCTCCATGCAGCGAGGAAGGTGATACCAACTTTGCAGGTGATGAGGTGTTTGAAGAACAGGTTAAAGCTTTAGAAAGACATGCTCTTGAGTATGAAAAGGTGGTCTTGGAGCCATGTTTAGAATATTTGGATACAGGTTCGCAAGGGGATCAGGTTTGCTTGCCTATGCAACATGCTCAAGAAAATGGCATGGTTTTGAATCTATGTGTTAGGTTGTTGATGGGTATGATGTTCTAGGTTGTTTTCCAAGGTGTACTATGCAGGTTTCAATGCTCATGTGATGAAGATGATGATAAGGTGGGTTCTATAGCAGATGGCATGATAGTTGTTTATGGTACTAGTGCGTCGAGGTATTTAAAGTATGCTTATGATTGGCAGAAAGGGTTGTGGACGCAGGGTGACAAAGATCGATGCTACAAAGAGCTGTTAGGGTGGTGAGTTTATTGGCCTACAAATGTGGCGGAAGGCTTGGATATGCATGTTTTACAGGTGGATGGCCACGGCCATGGTTTTGTTTTTTATCCAGGTGGACTCTATGTCATACTTGGGGAAGCCTTGAGCTTTCCATTTGACCCTGGAGGGTGATGCAGTAGCTCTATCTATTTCTATCCTATCTATATAGCCTCTATATATCTATTTTATATTAGTTTCTCTATGCAATGCTATTTTGCCTAAATAAGAATGCGGATGAGCATAAATGCTCAACGAGGGGGTGGGCAATGATGGTGCACCCATTTTGTGTCGACACAGGGATAAGCTAGCAGCACGTGCCCGGTATTAAGCAGGATAATGGTATCGCACTTTGGTAGGTATCACATATATTTTTGAGCAGGTTTCACAGTGATGTGTATGTCGGATGTGATACATAACCGGTCGAACATAGCAGAATGAAGCCCTAAGTGATGGTGCCATGGTGTAGGCAAAATGGATGTTAAAGTTGGTCGAGCTCAAAGGCCGTTATTTGGAGACTCTCCAAGGGGGTGCATACGTTTGAAGGTCACAAGGATCGGGACGAGTTTGTGCTTTATCAAGGACATGACATACCGTGTAGAGGAAACTATGATAATCAAGGCGAAGGTCTTGTTTTTTTGAGGCGGATTAAAGCCGACGGTTCCTGGCGTGTGCAAGGGGGCCAAGCCCAAAAGCTTTTTAAAGCTATTAAAAGAAAAAAATGAGTTGCACCAGTCGATGAGTAGTTGAACAGAGAAGAGGGCCGCCACGAGTGGCCAGCTCGTGGAGCAGTGCATGTGTTGGAGCCCAACTTGTCCAACTGTTGTAATGAGTCCACCTTGTAAAGCCTATCAAATTCCCATTTTTATGTCAAAGACATCTTATCATTTTTGATCCACTTGTCTGGGTTATGTAAAGATTAATCAGTCAGTTAGGACCCAGATGTGTTTCCACTTTGTAATTATGATGAAGAGAACCCCATGTACATTTTTGAGCTAATTAGGTGACTAAAGTATAAAAGTCACCTTAGAACCATTTTTTAGATAACATTTGAATATTAATCCTGTGTCGAATTGATAGCCGTTTTTCGACTCTCCATAATTTCCATAGTAAGTTACTCCACCCTACCAAATTCACCCAAACGCTATGGCTATCCCTACCATTTCACTGTAAATAGGCGTGTGTGAGTTAGGGAACTTTTCCCATATTTTCTTAAAAAAACCCTCAATTAGCTAATCACTGGGCTAGTTGAGCCAAAAAAATAAAAAAATAAGAAAATAAAAGTATATAATGGCCTCTTTGTGTGTAAATATTGCATTATATATATGGCCTAAATATAGGGATTTTTATAATTATTCTGGTATTTTATTTATATATTTCTACTTTGATGTGTGTTTTATTAAACATGTGTATGCCTTCTTTCATCCTCTTACACCATAAGTATATTTTGCCAATGTGTACATACTCTAACCTCATATTTTTCTTTTATATGAATCACCCCCAAATTTTCACCCTCACCCTCGTGAAAACAAAAAAATTGATTTCTACTCATTGGTAACGTTTATTATATTATTTACTTGCATAGCTTTTTCTCTTTCACCCAAAATAATTCAAAGAGGGACCATATCATATGATTCCAATATCTTTCCATATCCATAACTCCTCCATATTTTTATTATTATTTTTACTCATTATTCTAACACCATGTGCTCATTGAGCTAAAGTCCATGAATAGTCCATACACTAGTCCCACCATGTATATATTTCTTTATTCACCAATAATCCTCCTCCATGCATGTGTCAAGGGCAACTTGGATGCTTTGTATTATGATATGACAAAGGAGGGGCTCACTCTTGGATGCATTGTACAAACTCAACAAAGGAGGGGGCCACTGAAGACTTTTTGTGAAGAAAAAACATATCTTTTGGTGGGATTTTTAATATCCATCTCCACTCCGAATTTAGAGCAATAGTCAAAAGAGAAAATGTAGCCCACGCTTTGAATAATCACCTCAAATTTTTTCATGATTTTTGGAGTAACCACCGGTGAGCTATGATTTTTTGAGTAGACCCCAATCTTCCCACATTTCTCACAAGTAGCCCATAGTCTTCTCTCACCTCTTTCCACACTTCTACACACACACATTCCTCTCAATCCCTCACTCAAACCTGCACATTCAATGGTTTCTCTCACCTTCTTCACCATTAACCTCCCCTCTTACTTCCATAGCTCTCATATGAGCTCTCCATGTACATACACCATCTCTATGCCTCTCTCTATTATCTCCAAAGTACAATTCCATCTTACTCCTTATATATATACATACATTCAGCATGTGTACCATGCTTAACCTCTACAAATCAAGAGATCTCATTACCATTTTCATCACGATAATCAACCTTGGCGGCGGTGGCGTAAAGAAGGGAAGACGAAGAAGAAGATCGATAGTCATTTTGAGAACCTACACAAGTAAGTCCAAAACTTCTTCAAGCTTCACCATCACAAGGATTTGCTCACTTCATTCAACCATCCACCTCATTCTACCCATTGTAAATGTAACATTAACTTTCTAGTGATTACTAACGACTAACGTACTAACACAAAATAGCCATTGACCTAACCATAAAAGACACCTCACCTCAAGACATGTGTAAAGTAACTCTCTCTCTCTAACTCTCTCTCTCTCTCTCTCTCCTTACTTAAAACTTTACTTTCACCTTATCTACCATCAATAATGCTCTTTTTTGAGCCCACATCCAAGAATCAAGCAGACAAAGAAGGCCCGCAATGTTTTGATATTCAAAAAAATCAAAATCCTGATTTGTTAGCTTGTAAATTAGGATTTTCAATCATCTTAATGAGGGGTCTCCAACCTATAAATAGGCGCCTCCCTCTCCTTCTTGTAAAACAACCTCCAACATCTCACATAGCACCCCAACACTCTATCCGTGAGGAGAGACTTAGGTGTAGCAACCACTTGTGAGCTTCACTCTTGGTGTGAGAGAAGCCTTCAAGCTACACATTGCAAGTGAGAGAGCGTGAGTTCCACAAATCTCAAAACCACTATTGTATATGCTCCTTCATCATCAATAAATTGAGGTTTGGTGCATCAAAGGCGTGATTCGACGTTCAAATCTTCGTCCTTCCATTTGTGCAATACGGTTTGGTGAATTCAAGGTGACTTGTGTATTTTGAGTTTTTATCGGTTGATCTTGATTTTAGAAAGTGTTGTAGTGTGTTTTGAATTGCCAATTTTGTGTCCATTGTAAGAGGGTATTGTGGTGAGAGGTCTCCCACACCCTAAGACAGTGTGTGTGTGTTTTGGCAATGTTTAGCAATCACTAAGCATTGAGTGAGTTTTCTACAAGTTCTACGATAGCATCATAACAAACCATCTCCATTTGCAAGTCACAAATAAGGTATTACGCAAGATCTTTTTCTCTCTCTCTTCCCTTTGCTCTAGCTCTCTCTGGTTCATTTTGTGTGTGTCTTGGTGTGAGGTTGCTTGTGTGTGTTGTGTGGTACATCTTCTTGGTTGTACCAAAATCTCTCTTGCGTCCTAGTTCGCATACCATAACTAGGTGGTGCCCCTATCTTGTTTGGGTTTGGCTGTGGGTTTGCTGTTTTGTTGTGCTTGTGGTTTCCCCATCCCCAATTGAGCAGCATGGGAGCCTTGAGGGGTGTTTAGAGGTCGCCTCTCTTATTGCCCTCCCCGGACCGCCTCAGTACGAGTCTGAGAGAGAAAGAGAGAGAGAAAGTGTGTGTCTTATCCTCTTCGCTACGTGCTTCTCCCTCACCGGATTCACGAAGTGACCACACCATCACGGTAGCCTCTCCGAGAGCTACGCGCCCACACCACGCATTCACATTTTTGAGTTGTTTGCGATCGATCTTTCCTCAAGCTTGTTTTGCTTGTAAGTAGCACAAACAGTTTCTGTTTTGAACAATCAAGTGTTTTATGGAATGAGAGAGATATTAGCTACACATAGATACTCATAGATTTAGGTTTCGCACACTTTTGGATTATGACCTGTGAGTCTATCGCGACTGTATTCGAGATAAATAGGGTTCAAATCTGGTGAGATTAGACTTATAGGTAAGTATACCCTATTGAGAGGATGGTGCCTAGTAATTTTGATGCGATTCCGAGTTCATTTGAGGTGTAAACGGTGTTGTGAGCGCTTAGGGATAGAGTGGTTTGCATTCTACAAGGGTTAATGATTGATGCATCATAGAAGTGTGTATGTGTAGATTGGTCTCAGCCTGACAAGCTAAGGAGATTGCCTCCGTGCACCTACGGGTTAGTCATGTCATCGGATGATAAGTATGTTGTCTGTGTCGTGCTTGTGAGCATGAATAGGGGAATAGTTTTGCCCTAAAATAGCATGCGGAAGGAGTGCGCTGCAGTTGGCGCAGAAAGGGGAGCCACATGGTGGCGGGCTGCCTGAAGAAGAGCGTAGCCACTTGGAGCTTGCATGAGAAGGAGGAGTAGAAAAACGTTGTAAAAACACAAAACAAACAAAAAGAAGAAACAATAAGGTTGTTTGCTTGCCTTGAAAGCAAAACCCACACCATATACTCTTTAAGGGGGTGAAAAGAGTAGATACTCTTTAAGGGGGTGAAAAGAGTAGACATAGGAATTTATGATCCAACACTTGAGAAAACATAAAAATTGCGACTAAAACCAACAAAAAGAAACAGGTGATTGTCATAAGAAAACACTAAGTGAACCTAAAGAGGCCAAGAAGAGATATAACCATTAGCCTAGGGTAAATTGACTGTGTCATGTGATACGACTGATATTCACAAGCTTAAGATGAAGTGTCATCAAATTTGCATCACTTTAAGTGCATTTGAGTTGTGAATTGCCATAGAAAAGTGAAATTTGTGAAGTGCTTGAGTCCAAGGTCAAAATAAGTCCAAACTTCATAAAACTTGAGGGTTAGACTTATATGGGCACAGAGAACACAGCTGTCTAAAAACAGACAAAAAATCAAGTCCCAATTTCTCTTTGTTGAGTCTATCGCGATAGAATGATGAAGTTCGCGATAGAATGATGAAGTTGGTGATTGACTAAGAACAGGAAAAACCCTTTATACCACAGGTTTAACACATCAATACAAGGGTACTCACAAAAATTGAATGAAAATGAACACCATCTTGACCACAAAACTTCAAAACTGGTGTTCTAGAGTCTGAATTCAGAGATAGAGGCAAGAAGGCTTTGACCAAATGTCCAAACAGTGCAAAAACTTGTCAATGCACTACACAGGGAGTGGGTGAACCAGCTGTGGAGATAACTTGAGAGAAATTCCAACAGTGGAGAACATGCCGAGTCTATCGTGATAGACTAGGGAAACTGCTTTTGAGAACCTTATCTTTCAAATTTCCCCTAGGGAGAGCTTTGGCAGAGCCTATACAGCATACACACCAAATTTCAAGGCATTTAGATCACTGAAAGTGAATCTAAGGCCCAGATAGAGACTCAGGCTCTGACCAAAATACTAAAATTGGACCAAAACCCAAACCAAGTGTCCAAACTTCATAAAACTTGAGGGATAGACTATAGAGGGTAAAAGGAACTCAAAGGTGAAGTCACAATTTTAATTTGACTTATGCTGAGCAATTTGTCAGTCTATCGTGATAGACTAGGAAAGTGGTGATTCATACATATTTTGAAAGTTGTGACTATACTGCTAGGACATACTCTCCACATAGATCCCAGCCATCATTTCATATTTGAAATTGGACCACCAAAAGACTAACTAAGTGGTTGTTGTACATACTTGAAAGATTTTTCGTGGTTCAAGGAAAACCCTTGTGTAGATCCCAGAAGGAGATCATCACAGAGCCGCACAGGAAGAAGGAGTCCAGGTAAGCTTTAAGTTTGCAACCTTGCTTTCATTCTTATGTATTTAAGGTCGGGAGCCTTTGTTAAGTCAGGAGCTAAAAGTGTCAAAAGTCAAGTAAGCACCACGTCCACCGAAGATAGTGTACTCAGACGAGACCAGACCCATTAGCACCTATCATTGAAGAGGGTAGTGATACTAATTAACACTTCGTCGGAGAAGTACTTCTTCATAATGGGGAGTCAACAACCAGGAGGTTCCTACGGTGAAGGACCAATGCCAGGGGGAAGCACCTCCCTACATCCTTTAAACGAAACCAAGTTCACTATAATCTTCTTGGAAGGAACAAACTTGAGGGGAGTCTTAGTTTATTCTGACTATCGAGGACGCAAGTGTATTTGCATTGAAGAAAGACTGGCTCAGAGACTGGAGATAATTCGAGTCTATGATAATGGAGACTGATTCCGAGATGAAAAGGGGAACCACTATCTGATAGTTAGTAACCCTGAGGATTACAACAGATATGGAGATAACGTGGCAAAAGGGAAAATGGTTTCAGAAACCCAAGAACCGCTTCCTAACATTGATCGACCTGGAGCACTTTTTATGTATGATAAGAAAACAACCAGGGTCCCAACCTATAATGAGAATGTGGGGATTTACAAGCATGAAAGTAAGGGAATAGTCTCTTACTTTCGATGCAAGGAAAGCGAGGGAATAGTCTCTTATGAAACTGCTATGGGAAAGGATATTGTTTTTTTGACAGGTACGGGCAAGAATACAAAAGTATTCTCCCAGAGGAGGTTAAAAAGGCAACAGTTCCGGGAGCATCAACATATATCCCCGACGAAGTACCAAGAGCCACCTACACCCCTAGAAAGTCAACAAATCCCTTTTTAGAAGAGTATGATGCTACCTCACATTCTACCCGACAACCGACATTCAACTACCAGGACCAACCAGCTACTCAGCCCCATCATTACAGGCATGGCTTTGACAGAGTGCTACATTAGAACAAGACCGAACCCGAGAGGGTTATCAAACCACACGAGGGCTAAGGGATTTACAAGAACCACCACTCTATGCACAGTATCAAGGAGAGAGTAAGCCAAAGACTCAGGGGTCAACAAAGCCTGGAAGACCCCCCTAGAACGAGTTCGAAGAGATGAACCATCTCTTGCAAGAACTGTTAGAAATTATGGCTTAGGAGCACCATTGGGAGAGGAACCTGGCCACTACAGAAGACCAGAGGAGATATATCGACTAGGACGTGGAGATCCAATGATGAGATTTGTAGACCATCGTAGAATTAGACCTTCTCACGTGCAAAAATGGGTAAACAAGAAATACACGTGAAGCGGGGATCCAAGAGATCATGTGGCAGCCTTTGTGCGTGTAATTAGAGCTGTAGAGGTGTTAGACTTTCCTACCCAATTTGTAGGATTTGGTTTAACCTTAGAGGATGATGCTGCTACTTGGTTTGACTCTGTGGAGCGAAGAGACTTTGAGTCTATGGAGGAAGTGTTGGACGATTTTATCGAGGAATTGTCACAAAGGGGAATAGCTCATAATACAGTCTCACAAATCCATAAATTCAAACAAAAAGATGGAGAGTCTGTGCGAAAGGCAGCCCTCCGATTAAAAAGATATGTTAAGTTTTGCCTCGTGGAAGAACTGCCAACTCCGTCCAGACTTATGCTTATATTTATCCAAGCACTAAGGAATGCAGATCTCCAGAAGGATTTACATATGAAAAGGAGCACGACGTTGAATGAGTTAACCAAGGAGGCTCTATACCTTGTGGACAATTGTGCGGTCTACAAAGAGGGTGAGTTCAAGGATCTCGATGATGATTTCTCCTCGCAACAAAGCAAAAGCAAGTCTGCTAAGACAACACCGAAAGGAGAAGTAGCTGTAAGCCAAGAGCAGCTTGTAGAGGAAGTGCTTAAAAACATTAACTTGTATTCCAAACCACAAGCTAAACAGCCAAAATGGTGTGCGATTGAATAAAAATGGACAAACCATGGGACGGAGGAATGTTATTATAACAAGGGATATGTGAGAGAATGACCATACGCTCCGCAAGCTTAGTCTCCATCTCCTCAAGTTCCACCAACGCCTAGATATCAAATAGGCAACCTACCAGGACATGTAGGTGTAGAAATACCACAACCAGTGTTGGGACAACAACCACCCCTACCAAGATTACGACCAGTCGGCATAAGATACACACCAACAGTAACTAAATTAGAAGAGAATTCTTTGGTTCCTATGCATGCATACTACGAAGATCCCAATGGGTATGCTGCAAATCCTGTCTATTATCCACCAAAGAACCCTCCACACCAGAACCATGGAGCATGATAGGAAATACAGGACCACCAACTGCTGCACAAGCAGCGGGAGAAGGAAGATATAGCCTGGATGAAAGAAAAGTGTTGTTCATAGCCAACAGAGGCATGAGCGGGTAGAGTCTTGCACACCAACAAAGAGGAGCTCAAGGATCACCTCAACAGCCTAAGGGACCGTGCTACAAATGTGTTGGAGATCATTGGCTGAGGGACTGTCCTTATGATAAAATCATTAGGGTCAACGCATATTGTACCGAGTGTGGAATTACTCACTTGATCCCTGATTGCCCTAAGAACCTAAGCAAAGGAGCAAAAACTACTTTGAATATGCTGGGAGCTCTGCCTTCCAGTGGAGGGTCAGAAAATGAAACTCCGATTCCTGTTAAGGTCTTGACGAGAGCCCAAACAAGGAAAAATGACAATCAGCCCAAGAGTAACGATGAAAATCAAGAAGAAATCAAGACTGACAAGTCTAGCGTCAGTCGTGATAATCCTTGGAAAGAACGAAGAGCGAAAATGAAAGCTAGACGTGAGAGAAAACAGAAAGTTGTAGAAGCTGAGCTAACAATGGCTCGAGAGCAACTTAAACAGCAAAGAGAGTCGGATTCTCTAAAATCAATGGAGGGACCAAGAAGTGCAAGCTCAAGAGGGTCTGTATTGGTAGATAAGGTCAATGAACCCTTAGATGCAATCTTGCAAGCATATGAAGCAAGATTGAAGAACAGACAGACTCTAGAGCAAAGGTGGATGACATATCCATATCCAGAGATAGAAAAATAGAGACTAGAGATGTGCAAGCAGCTAATTGAAACTGCACAAGCTTTACTAGAGCCTCCACCTATGGAAGTGAGAGATAGAATAATCAAACCACCAAACAATGAAACACCTATCAAAACTGAACAAAGGGTACCTGACAAGATAGAAAACGTTAAATCCTTGCCTGATGTAGAGGATGCAAGAATCGTGCTTAATAGCACTGTTGAATCACTGAAAGATTTTCCACCATATACACCTATTGTGGAAGAAACTTGGCTTGAAGAGCTATGGGAAACGGTGAGAAAAGCTCAAGAAAAATATGAGACAAAAACAGTCGAGTCAACGCCTTTCTCGGAGTTGAACTTGAATAAGCCTCCATGGGATTTAGACGCTAAATCATTTCAAGGGGATAGCAGACCAGCATCACTCAGAACTTTGCCGCCATACATGGGAGACTACGAGGCAAGGTCAAAAATTCGAAGAGTACCTTCTCAAAGAATAGGAGGGTCAAATCAATTGGACACTAAAATCTTGACAGACTTGTTGACCACTCCGGTCAAGTCACAATCACATTGGCAGAATTGTTAAAAATTAGGCCAAGCATGTGGACGGAAGTGGGCAAATGTCTTGAAAAATTTGGTATAAGGACGCCTCTTAAGTTCTTCGAAACTGAGCTTAATGACATAGAACCGAAGAGAGTCAACACTAGACCAGTGCCACTCAACAAGGTCGGGGAGTATTGTGAGGGTGAAGATGGCAACACTACTCTACCAGTTGAGTATAACGGCATAGAGACTAAGAACATACTTGATAGCGGAGCTGGCATTGCCATTGCGACCAAAATGCTATGGGAAAAATGGGGAAAACCAGCAATGCGAACAACTAGAATGAAATTGCAACTAGCGGATGGGCACATAGAAAGGCCTATAGGACTGCTTGAGGCAATTGTGGTATCTTCATGTGGCATAGAGTACGAACATACATTTGCCATAGTGTATTTCGGTAAGAAGAACAATTATGAAATTATTCTTGGTAGGCCGTTCATGAGGCAACTCAAGATGGTCCAAGACTGGGGGTATGATTATTTGTATCTAAGACATGCTGAAACCACTACACATGTAAACATGAAAAATCATAGCTACCATGATGTCACGAGAACACTGTGGAAGAATTTGACTCAGCCACCATTAGTGGATCAGAAGTCCCAGCGTGGCTCTGTAAGAAAAAGGAGATATGGATGTGCGGAGCATCTCAATGTAGTGAATTTGACCACAATGAAAGGACACTAGAGAGGGTCTTCGAAGACGATGCCTATATACGAGAACCCTTTCCTGAAGAGAAGCTCGAACCCCTAGAATGGTCTCAAATTTTGGCTACATTGGATGTATGCGTCAATGAAGCCACTCCCACCAAATTTTGTGACGAGAATGGCTACGATATCGTACCATACTACATGTTGAGCAAAATTGTGGAGGAAGACGAGAACGATGGAGATACTGAGAATACAAGGATCAATAAAACGGAAACGAAACTTGAGATTAAGATAGTGGGCTATGTGGACATCCCCACTAAAGAAATCGAGCAGGATGGAGAAGAATTTTATGATTCTTATGATCAATGTGAAAACAAAGATAATGCGGATGACGAGAAGTCGGAAAATACGGAGGAAGACGACCGTCAAGATCAAGACAATGACGTCTTCTACAATTTCCCAAACCAAAGTGAGAGACGCCAAAAAAGATACAAGAGTAGGCGACACCATAACAGTCTACCAACTAGGCTGAGACCTATGTCAGAGTTCAGGGGTAAGACACATTTCCTTATGAACATTCATGCTATTGATTGTGCTAAGGACAAAGTGTCAAGAAGATTTCTTAAGGTTGTTGAAGACTCAGGTTTTAAGTCCAGACTGTTGAAACCTAAGAAAACCAGCAAAGCAAAAAAAAGAGTTGCAATAGAAAAATTGGATGTCTCTGGCGATCCAATTATAACGAAAGTTGAGCGGAAAAGAGATACAATGATTTGAAACAAAAACGGAAAAATGTATGGACAACTGAAATGGAAAGTAGCGATGGAACGAACGCTAGTGATGGGAGTAAAAAGATAGATGTACCTCCTCACTATTGTAAGTACACCATTCAGGAAAGAAAATTGGTGGTTCAGCAACCAATGAGAGAGCCTAAATTAAACGAGTCATACGATGGGCCAGAGAATGCCAAGAAAATACACCTAGCAGAGCCGGGAGAAAGTCCTCGACCTGCTTACATTGCCACAGATCTAAGCCGGGAAGAAGAGGACTTATTGATCAAAACGCTTAAGGAATTTCGTGATGTATTTGCCTGGTCGTACAAAGATCTGAAGGGGGTGGATCCTAATATTTGTAAACATTCAATCCCTCTGAAGTCTGATGCAAAGCTAAGCAAACAACGTCCATATACGTACAATGAGACATTCACCAAAAGGATAAAGGAAGAGATAGACAAACTTATGGAGGCTTAATTTATTTATGAGATAGAGCACACGGACTGGCTGTCACCAATAGTGGTGGTACCTAAGAAAAACGGGAAATTACGAGTGTGTGTGAATCTCAAGAAGGTAAACGCAACAACAATAACGGACAACTATCATCTTCCTATCACGAAACACGTCCTAGAACGAGTAGCAAGCAAGCAAGCCTATAGCTTTATGGATGGATTCTCTGGTTATAACCAATTGGGGGTCAAACTAGAAGATCAATACAAAACAGCGTTTGCAACAGAATGGGGCATATATGCGTTTAGGGTAATTCCATTTGGCTTGATCAATGCTCCAGCCACATTTTAGAGATTAATGACACATGCTTTTAAAGAATAGTTGAGAATATTCTTGGATATTTACATGAATGACTTGTGTGTCTATTCTCTATTGAGAGAAGACCATATAGATCATCTTAGAAAGGTATTCAAAAAATGCAGAGCGTATAGGATTTGCCTCAACCCAGAAAAATGTGTATTCATGGTACGACAAGGTAAAATCCTAGGCCACCACATAGTATCGGCTAATGGAATTACCACTAATGAAGATAGGTAAAGGTGATCATAGAATTGCCAAGACTAAACACTGTACGAGAGGTACAATCATTTATGGGACATTGTGGATACTACCAACGTTTTATCTACATGTAAGCTGTAATAGCAAAACCCTTGTATAGTCTAATCACGATCTTCATATGGACCAATGAATGTGAGGAGTCATTCTAGAAACTAAAAGATGCACTGGTATCTACACCAATTCTAAAAGCACCAAATTGGTCAAAGATCTTCCATGTACATGTAGATGCTTCGGCATTTGCAATAGGCTGTATATTAGCACAACCAGGGGAGGGTAATACAGATTTTCCCATCAGTTATGCTAGTAGACAACTCAACAGTGCAGAGAAGAATTATACAACCACTGAAAGAAGGATTGGGTATGATATATGCGGTAAAGAAATTTTGGCATTACTTACTTGCGAACAAATTCACATTTTTTGTGGATCATCGGGCACTCTTGTACTTAGTAAACAAACCTTGTAACACGGGACGAATTGTAAGATGGTTCATTGTGTTACTAGAATTTGATTTTACGGTAGTAGTTAAGAAAGGGAAAACTCATCAAAGAGAAGACCACCTTTCTCGATTACTACATGGCGAAAAAGCTATTGGGGTAGATGATGATCTCCCAGACGCATACCTGTTTAATATAGAGATGGTACCGAAATGGTCAGAGCAAATTATTCCGTTGTTGACATATGGAATGAATCTTGACGATAGACACACTGTGGAAGACGTTAGACAAGCACGAAATTACACAATGCTTGCGGGAAGAATGTACCATCACGGAAACGATGGGATTCTAAGGTTGTGTATAGGCCCAGAGGAGTATGATGTGTATCTAGAGGAGGCCCATACACAAACATGGGGGATTCCATCGAGGAAATCAAATGACCTATGAACAATTAAGAAGACTTGGAGTGTAATGGCCAGGAATGGCAGGCGATGTAGCTAATTACATCAAGAAATGCAACTTTTGCACATCCAATACCACTGTGGATTATGCCACATTATACCAAGTGACAGTAGCACCCGCATGGAGTCATGCTATTGTGGAATATTTGACTAATAAGGAGTTTCCAGGAGATTGGTCGAAAGCCAGACAAAAGGATTTACAAATCAAAGCGAATAGGTATACCCTCATTAGTGACCAATTGTATAAAAGAGGAACTGATGACCAGTTGAGGTTATTTCCTCATGAATATGACTACTTTCTATTATTGGAACAAGCTCATGCAGGCATAGCAGGAGGTCATTTTTCAGCGGAGAGAACCGTAAAAATCATTATGGTTGCAGGAATATGGTGGCCGACCATGATTCAAGATGCAACAGAATTCGTGAAAAGGTGTGATGAATGTCAACGCACTAAGGTACCAGTTAAAAGAGACGAAATGCCTTTAAGACCAATGATGAGTGCACGAGCATTAGCTAAATGGGGATTGGGACTTTGTTGGTCCTATTACTCCACCAGCGTATCATTCACAAGCACAATATATCATATTGGCCATGGATTACATGACCAAATGGGTCGAAGAAAAATCCACAATGAAAGAAGACGCTAGAACCACGGCACAATTCTTATATGAATATGTGTTTACACGTTATGGCCTTCCAATCGAGCTGGTGAGTGATAGAGGGACACACTTTGTAAACGAAGTTATCCAACATCTCTTAAATGAATTTATGGTAATTCATAGCAAATCTGCACCCTACCATCCACAAGCCAATGGTCAAGCAGAAGCGACCAACAAAATATTGTGCACAGTTCTTACAAAACTGGTTAGTGAAACAAGAACGGACTGGGATCAAATGCTATATTCAGCATTGTGAGCTTATCGAGTTGCATGTAAAACAACACTCAATGCTACACCATTTAATATGGTATATGGGTTAAATGCAATATTGCCTATTGAATTTTTGATTCCTACACTAATGGGAGCCACACAGTTGGACTGGACGGGGCATGAGCTTTCAGAACGATTAGCGGAACTTGAAAAATTAGATGAGTTACGACTCAATGCTATAGCAGCCATATATGCAAAAAAAAGACAACAGAAAGAGTTTTTTGACAAACATGTCAAAAACAAGGACTTTAAAACGGGAAACTATGTCTTAGTATACACCCTTAAACAACATGCCAAGAAGCTAAAGAAAAGCGGAATGGGGCCTTATTTGATACAAGAAATATCGTCCAGTGGAGCAGTAAAACTGTCGACACTAGATGGAAAAGAAATGACGAACTGGATTAGTGGGTGTTGTTTGAAAAAGTATCATCTACCTTTAACACCGAAAATGTTGTTTCAATTGCATTATGGCAAAGCCTATAGACAGGAACAGCAACTTATTCAGGACAAAGCACAACAAGAAGCCAAGGAACGCATTGCTAAGCGAAAGCAGTTTCGAAGGACAATAAACATGGTCACACCAATGATGGCTGGCGAATATCCTCTTTCGACATTCCGAACAATCGAAGTGGATATACAAAGCGAAGAATTAGCAAAGACAATAACAGACTTTATGGCTCAAGACGAAAGCACCATTGACAACTTGGAAAATACGTGGTGTAGTCCTTACATAAAAGCTTATGCAGGCACAGAACAAGTTGAAATCTATGCATTGCTTGACACTGGAGCAAAAATGAGTGTCATCAGCTTTGAGCTCTTTCAGAAACTTGGACCAATGAGGAAATTCCCAGACACACACGTACACTACCAAGTTCCATGTACAGCCACCAAGTAGATCAGCAACGCCGTGTATCTTAGCAGTGTCATGGATGAAAGCTAACAGGGTATTCATTGATTTGGATACGAATGAAGCACTGTTCAGAAATGAAAACTTTTCAAAACCCTTCTTATCATATGACCAATATATGTCAAGGTGGAGACAGGAGTCAATACATCCGCAAAGCATTGACCAACAACAAACAAAGTTTACATGTCAAGAAATGTATTATTCAAAATCAACAATCATGCAGGGAACCAGGCAATTTTGGGTACGACGTACAGATCTAGCCGAGGCACAATTTCATCAAGGGCGGAAATATAAAGTTTGGCTCAAGCAAGACAGCTTAATTCCTGTAAAAAAGTGGACAAAAGAAAAGACAAAACACCCAAAAGCCAGCAAAGCTTCGAAGAACAATTATCAACCAGTCGAATCTGCAACGGACTATATTGGTATGGCGGCCAAAATAACCAATTCAGACCGTGCCAACAACACAAGTATGGATGCCAAAGAAGACCAACGAACAGTTGTCTACAACTGTCAATGACAAGCTAAATCATACAACCAGCACGCGAAAACAAGCAGAATCCACAACAACAACTATGAGGATCTGTACAACCAAAGTCATCCGATGGAAACGAAAGAATGTTCCACCAGAACATGCAACAAAATATACAACAATATCCACTTCAAAGGAGCCACATACATCAATTCAAAAACCGTGGAAAACAATCAAACAAAGAGCGACAGATTTATAAATTCTTCTTGCAAAGAAAATCTGCCAACTAACTCAGGCTACCACAGGAAACCTCAACGACAAATGCCATTAAGCGAATCGCTTATACCTTCCTCTTACACCGCATAATTTTTTTCTAAATGCATTGATTGTGCATGCATATAGGGCTACATTACAAGGCATGCATTAGCACGAGTTCATGCCCATGCACAGCACATACCCTTGACGATACCCTGTCGTCCGGGAGGACTCCAACTAGGAGGGGGGGAGGCATTCCAAATGCGGACTCACGTCATATATTAGAGGGCAATGTTTGTGATTAATTTTTCAACCATTTTTGCGTTTTATTGTGTGATTTTTGGGAAAAGAATATGCCCTCGTAATTAATCAGAATTGGGGACCAAATGATCATATATGAGCCCCTAGGGATGTGTATATACTATAAAGAGAGTCAAAACTGGCCAAAAACCGTCGAAAAACAGCAAAAAATAGGCCAAGGTTGACGATTAAAAGTGAGAATGTACATAGACGAGAGAAAAGTGAGCTATAAAGTGTTTTTCTTTTCATTGGTAATTTTGTAGGTTAAAATTGCTATTTTCGGGTTATTTTGGGATTTATTTGCTTTATTTTAGCCATTTTCTAGCAAAAAATATATTTAAAAAATCTATAATCCAGATGGAAACACAACATAAGAGACACCTCATCAGAGCAAGGTAAAGAAGACACACAAAAAATAGGGACTGCGAAGGTGACATGGTAAAAATGACCACCGTCATGACGGGACCTCCAAAAGGAGAAATCTGCAAAAATTGTAGAACTGGAGCAAACGAGATCCAAATCAGGAAATTTACGAGCCTAAACCGTATCTCGCAAAAAGTTATGGCCATAGGTAAAAGATGGGACAATTTTGTGTCGGAGTCTCGATTACATATAGAGGGGCTAGGCTAGAAATCTGTCATTTGAGTCATTTTCCATTGTGAGAGAGAGAGCTCCCTACAGCAGTTGAGACTTCCGGGAGCTCATCCATCGCGCACGGTCACCAGATCGGCATCAGATATGAGAGGTATGCTCGTCAACACTGACTCTAAGTGTTGTTTACTTCATTTAGTCGCAAAACCTCGCCAACACCACCATCACAACCTGTGCACACATACTGTAGACCGGTTGTGAGGAAGACCTAGAGGCGACCAAATGGAACCAAAATTGAAAGGCACAATGCCTATAGCTTAGGGATCAAGCCTATGACCTTGGAAAGCGTGAAGAAAGCCGCCCAGAAAACCCTAATTTCACAGGACCTGCAGAAGGACAGCTGAACCAAAGTGATCGGAAATGAGCCAAAACTCATAGGCAGCAAGCCAATAACCTCGACAAACCAACTAAATGGTTAGACCATGAAAAAGTTCTTCAAAACGGAGCCTAAAGTCCCTATCTGACGAAAACTACGCAAGCGTCACGATACTCTAACGGGCCGACCAAGTGACCAAATGACACCAAATTTGACAGGGTACATCCAAAAGAGGTCAACTACGAGTTGGAATGTGTCCACTCAAGAAAAAGCTCTTCCACTCGGTCAAATGCCAACAACAGGCCAGAAAGATGTCCAAATGGTCGTTCTTGGTGATGTAAACACCAAAAGAAAAACAGACTGCTTTGACGGAAGGTCAAAAGGAAATGAAAGTCAGCTTGAGTCATACAATGACCAAAAGGAACGGCGACCATCACCTAAGTGGTCTACTCCGACTCCAAAACCAGCTAAGTGCTGCAAACAGGGAGTACACTTTTCTAAATTGATTAAAACTGAATGTGTGTCTAAGAGAGCCTACTAACACCATTGTGGTCAACTAACATCAAAAAAACTTGTAAAAATGACTAGATGCTCAGTCTATCGCGATAGACTTACTCATACACTTAGACAAGTAAAATTTTGATTTTGACTTCATAAGGGGTACTAACAAGGGATAATGATCACAAATATCAAATCAAAGTGAAAAATTGCTCTCTCTTGACCAAGTAATTGAGTCTATCGCGATAGACTTGCTATTTTTATCTTTGGGGGGAAGGCTTTTCAAACTTTTCACAAGATAGACTTGGGGAAGCATATGGAGGCAGTACACCAAATTTGGTGACAAGATGGACTCATATGGCAAGCCGAGATAGACTTGACAACAACTCAGAGTCAAAACAGGGCATCTCAAGGGCAGACAATTAAAATTCACATGTGAGAGGTCAAGAAACCTTACATCAACTAGGAGAAGGCAGACAGATGGTCACAGAGCCAAAATATGACAAAATTACACTAAGTCCCAGTACGCGATAGACTAATCAGAGTGATATAGGGCCATCTGATCAAAATTTGGAATCAACAATTTGCTTCAGCATGATGCAAGAGGACTACCCACTAAGTTTGAGCCCAAAACAACACAAAATGAAGGAGATAGACCAACATCTCCTTGGAGGGATTCTGAAAAAATGGAAGTTGATCCAAAAAGGGGTCACTTGACATTCATTTGAGGTGGAAATGGGATCATATCATGTGCAAGACATGAGAAACCAACTGGTGGAGTCACAAGTGGAAAATATATCCCTTGTCAAAAGATAGCCAGTCTATTGCGATAGACTGGGCAGAAATTGAAAATGAGCTGATTTTCAGTTTGTGACTATAGGGTGACCTTACATGCTCTATGCACATACACCACACAAAATTTCAAGGCATTTGGACTTGTTCTCCTTCATCAACAACATGAAATTGAAGCCGTCAGAGTCGGACAATGAAAGACTTGTCTATCTGCTAACATTTTACCTTAACTCATCTTGGGATTAAGAAGGCTCATCTAGATGCATGATTAAGTGGTAATCAATTTAGAAGAGAGGTACTATGTTTGTACATTAACTGTTATTTGTGAATACAGGATCCATGGAGGCTTCTCCGGGAAAAAGAAAATGCAAGAACCTGGCAACGGAAGGTGCAATACCCTATGCACTTCTACCCAATTCATTAAAGCCAGCGGCCACCTGGATACCTCCAGACGTGCAACAGGCAGCGGCCTTTCAAATCTACCAAGGTTCCTATGTGGATCACAAAGGAAATTTAGTGGATACAGTGATGATCGCCAAGGAGGCTGAAAATTACTTGAAAAGATCACCGCAAAGGTCATGGCTGAAAAAAGTTGTCTTGTGGAACTTTGTTTCACTACCACCAGTGGGCATAGATTTTGAGAGGGTACAACACCTAATTGAGACTATCCAAGAAGATGGAACTTGCAGGGTGGCAGGCATGGATAATGTGATGGAGATTCAGATCACCAAGGAAATCATCAAAGAGGCATTGAAATTGCCTGATCAAGGAGCCAACATGAGACAAAGAAGGAAGAACCTCACAGTTTACCTGCAAAGATCCAAACTCCCTTCTTTCCAACTCATAGCAAACCCGGAAGTAAGAGAAGTGACACAGGTATATAGTCAGTGTTTATTGAGCTACAGCAAGAGACCGCCTAGATACACTACACCACATGGGGTCATCCCAACAACATTGACCTGGGCTATGGGAATGACACATGAGTTCTATATAGATCATGCATCATATCTGTTTGAGGAAGTGAAAAAGCTACGGCAAGACAAGCCAAATTACATTGCAGGAGAAGAAGTCCTCACCAGAATAATATACCAGGCCATAGGCGTGGCAGATCAATTGCCACCTGCTCCTCATCAAAACGACTGGCTGGTGTTAAGAGAGAATATTGAAGACAGATCACAAAGGCGAGTACCGGCCTCTACTAACACCATTGGAGGACGCAGGCTGGAAAGAGTAACCAGAAGTACACAGGAAAAGATGGAAGAAGAAAGAAAAATTGAAGAAGAAGATTTGAGACTAAAGAAGTGGAAAGCGGAAATGGAGAACAACACCAGATTGCAGAAGGTAGCAAAACTGGAAAGAATGCTAGAAGGCTTTGTTCTCAAGAGATCTCTACGAGGCGATGTAGGCGCCACTTGGAGACCCTCTAGTAGCACTTACACATTGAGAACAAAGAATAAACACAACCCAGCTTTTGAGTTAGACTGGTTCGAGAGGTACATCCAAGAAAGGAATACTATGGATGAACCAGAACTGCTACTAGAAGAGGAGGATCTCCAAACCTTGAGAGATCAGTTAAGGCCAACTTCACGAGATCAAGAAACACCACCTCCATCTCCAAGGCCAGAGACAAGTGAGAGGCAATCAACCCCACCTACTGACTCTCCTTCGCATTCAGGGAGCTCACATCGTGATGAGAGGGTTCATACACCACCTAATGAAGAAGAAGAAGAAAGGACAGATGATCACCCAACTTGATCCACTTAGTCAATGCACCGCCTGAGCTAAGGAATGATAGGACTTTTTTCCCAACACCCCGAACTTACACTTACAGCCAACATAAACATTACAAAGCAGAAATCCTACATGGCTAAACTATCCAGTATTGCCAGGGCCTCCCGAAGGAGAGAGAATATCCGGTTCTTACATGGTGAAAACCCTTCAGGGCGCAATAGCAGAATTCAGAGGCTCTCCCGACCTATCCTGCAAGATGCTATGTAAAATAGCTCGGACTTTTTTGGCCTGTCTCACAGTGTTCTCAGAAATCTGGACTTCAGAGTACATGAATACAGAAAGAAGCATATCAAAGCTGTCATATGATCTAAGTGGGCCACCTACAGAGCCAGTGTTGTATGCCTACTTCAAACAACTAATGTTTCTGCCAAGCTACCATCTCCAAACATTCGAGGAAGCATTTTACACCGGCTTCTTCATGTACAAATCCAAAGTTTTTGGCCCATTAATGGCAAGCGAGTCTATGCGATATGATGTGTTTCTACATCAAATCAACGAGGAAGGAAGACATTGACACTGAAGACAAAGACGATCATGTCGTGGTAGACATGAACTAAGAGGGGGAGAGTGTTGCAGTCCAACTTGTCCAACTGTTGTAATGAGCCCACCTTGTAAAGCCTATCAAAGTCCCATTTTTATGTCAAAGACGTCTTATCATTTTTGATCCACTTGTCTGGGTTATGTAAAGATTAATCAGTCAGTCAGGACCCAGATGTGTTTCCACTTTGTAATCATGATGAAGAGAACCCCATGTACATTTTTGAGCTAAGGTGACTAAAGTATAAAAGTCACCTTAGGACCATTTTCTAGATAACATTTGAATATTAATCCTGTGTCATACGAGTCTGAGAGAGAGAGAGAGAGAGAGAAAGAGAGAGAGTATGTGTCTTATCCTCTTCGCTACACGCTTCTCCCTCACTGGATTCACGACGTGACCACACCATCGTGGTAGCCTCTCCGAGAGCTACGCGCCCACGCCACGCATTCACATTTTCGAGCTGTTTGCGATCGATCCTTCCTCGAGCTTGTTTTGCTTGTAAGTAGCACAAACAGTGTCTGTTTTCAACAATCAAGTGCTTATGGAATGAGAGAGAGATTAGCTACACATAGATACTCATAGATTTAGGTTTTGCACACTTTTGGATTATGACCTGTGAGTCTATCGCGACTATATTCGAGATAAATAGGGTTCAAATCTGGTGAGATTAGACTTATAGGTAAGTATATCCTATTGAGAGGATGGTGCCTAGTAAGTTTGATGCGATTCTGAGTTCATTTGAGGTGTAAACGGTGTTGTGAGCGCTTAGGGATAGAGTGGGTTGCATTCTGCAAGGGTCATTGATGCATCATAGAAGTGTGTATGTGTAGATTGGTCTCAGCTTGACAAGCTAACGAGATTACCTCCGTACACCTATGGGTTAGTCGTGTCATTGGATGATAAGTATGTTTTCTGTGTCGTGCTTGTGAGCATGAACAGGGGAGTAGTTTTGTCCCAAAACAGCATGAGAAAGGAGTGCGCTGCAGTTGGCACAGAAAGGGGAGCCACATGGTGGCGGGATGCCTTAAGAAGAGTATAGCCACTTGGAGCTTGCATGAGAAGGAGGAGGCATCCAGCTGAGGTGGAAGGGGATATGAGTTGCTGCAAGCTAGCGCTCTACAGGTGGGAGAAGGCGCCGAGGAGGTCTCGGGAGAGTGCAAAGGAGGCGAGGAGCCACCAGGCCAAGGGAAGCGGCCAAGGAGAAGAGGTGGGTACTGTACGGGCAGGAGAAGAAGGGGCCACCAGTGAGAGCCAGTGATTGCATGGCTGAAAATGCCGGTGTTGTGGAGGTGTCGCCAGAAAGTGGGCTGGAGAGCCGCCACAAGGAAAGACAAGCCTTAAGGGTCCGTGGAAGGGCTGCAATAAAAGGTGAGGGTTCGCGAGTGATAGCGTGAGACAGGAGGTTAGGTGGTGCAGTTTACAGAAGGAAAGAAGGGGTTGGCTTCGATTGCATGACGCGCAAGGCAGGGAAAGGAGAGTTTCACAAAAAACTGTCGGGTTGATTGCAAAGAGGAGAAGAGGGTGGCCGGGTGCAGTCAAGGAAGGCATTGTTTTGGATGGCAGGGGGATCGCCATGCAGAGAGGACCAACTCGCAAGCAAGAGGTGGCGCAATTGAACAAGAGGGAGAAGGTGGCCTCGTAGGAGTGCATTGGAAGGTGGAGTCGTTAACTACCTAAAAACGGGTGCTATCTGCAAGCCAAGAAGACAGCAGCGGGTTTGATAGGTTGATGGTCGCTGAGGGGGGGGGGGGAAATGTCAGATGTTGTATACATGTGGTTCATGGTTAGCCAAATCACCCCGACTATAGTCATTATCTTTCTGGTGCTCGATTCACTATCTCCAAGCTCTCTCTTCCTATCAAGTTTGTGTGGGTGTGTTGTGTATGTCATTGATTTTTGTGGAAGTGAATGCGTGGTTTATGCCGTGAGGATAAAAGCTTGAGCGCAAACTTGAGTCTGTCAATAATCTTGGGATATCTGAGGGCGCCAAAATGGCTTATATGTGATTAAATTGTGTTATGCTTAAAGGTCGAGATAATAGAGTACGTGCTTTGTGGTCGAATGTTTGCAATTAGGGATGGTCCGGATTGGGCTTGGACAATAGCTGTTTACAGATTGCGTATCATTGTGTGTGTTTGCTAGGGTATAGGGGTGTTGTGAGATCACTGAGCTATATAGAGGCATCGAGTTTATGTGCTGGTGGTTTTCCCATTTCCCCCTTGCCATCTTGTGGTTCCCCCAGTGAGGACCCATTGATTGGTTCCTAACAAGGTGTTCTTGAGTCAAGATGAAGCAGGAATTTGGTCTAGTGTTTAAAGGAGATGAGGATGTAGATGATTGACTTGCGGATTTTGAACTATTTATGCTAGCAGTATTGCAGATGACAAGTGATGAAGCAAACCTCTGGACTGTACCTTTGGTGCTGCGAGGTAAAGCAAAAGATTGGTTCGATGGCTTAGAAGATGCACACAAGCAGACTTGGATCAGATTTCGAGAGCACTTTCTACAAAGGTATCGAAAAGTGGTGTGGGCTTCGAAAGCAGATGCAATGATCAAAGGCTTGCAGCAGGAACTAAGTGCCAATTTTGATGCTTTTGTTGATAGATTTGAAGCCTGTTGGGGGGATTTTGTGCCTCCTACCCAAACAACCAATGTGGGATTCTTTAAGCGGGAAAAGTTTCTATCATGCTTTCATCCCTATGTTTGAAAGAGAGTGGAGTATGAAGATCCAAGCACTTATGACGAAGCTGTTAGAGTCACCAAGGCAAAGAGTCGAAAGATGAAGAAGAAGATGGAGGTAGGATCACTACAATCGGCAATCACAGTAGCCAGTGGACCTAAGCCCAGACAGATTGATGAGCATCAAGAGGTAAAAGCTCGTGGTTTTATTGATATGAATGTGATCAAAGCACGTGAAGTTGATGTCAGGCTAGAAATGATAGAAGAAGTGCCAACCAGGGCTCAAGAGGTACAGCGAGGCATATTCAGGGTGCCACCCAGTTTGCTTCCTCAAGAGAGCGAGGTGGTAGAAGATCTTAAACAAGAGGTGTCAGTTCTAGAGCCAGCTCATAGGAGGATTTCAAAAGTTCTCAAAGTTCTAGTAGTGCTTTGGATACAGATGCTACATGGGAGATGGAGTCCATGTCTTCTAGGTACGAAACTTATGATGTTTTTCATGTAGATGAAGTGGAGAACAATGTATGCGAGTTGCCTTCCAGCCATTTGAAGGTCGAGAAGAAGCATAGTGCAGGTGTGGAAATTTCTTGTGTGCACAGGCCAGTTGAGCAGCCCTATCAAATGTCGTGTGATGGTGAGTCCCTATTGGAGGAAGAGGTATGGTTGGATTGTGCATCCAATTTGATTGGAGAGTAGGTTTTTGAGGATGACTTGCAGGAGATAGAAGCAGAAGCTACGGCATATCGAAGTGATTTATCTATGCAGGGGGTGGGGCAACCTTGCCTTGGTGAGCATGTAGAGGTGTACTTTGAGGTTTCAGAGTTTGTGTGTAGTCGTGGAGAGTTAGCTCCGGCAGATGACTCTATTAGAACTCACACAGGTGCAGCCTATGAGAGCGAGGCTCCATGCAGCGAGGAAGGTGATACCAACTTTGCAGGTGATGAGGTGTTTGAAGAACAGGTTAAAGCTTTAGAAAGACATGCTCTTGAGTATGAAAAGGTGGTCTTGGAGCCATGTTTAGAATATTTGGATACAGGTTCGCAAGGGGATCAGGTTTGCTTGCCTATGCAACATGCTCAAGAAAATGGCATGGTTTTGAATCTATGTGTTAGGTTGTTGATGGGTATGATGTTCTAGGTTGTTTTCCAAGGTGTACTATGCAGGTTTCAATGCTCATGTGATGAAGATGATGATAAGGTGGGTTCTATAGCAGATGGCATGATAGTTGTTTATGGTACTAGTGCTTTGAGGAATCGAAAGTATGCTTATGATTGGCAGAAACGGTTGTGGACGCAGGGTGACAAAGCTCGATGCTACAAAGAGCTGTTAGGGTGGCGAGTTTATTGGCCTACAAATGTGGCGGAAGGCTTGGATATGCATGTTTTACAGGTGGATGGCCACAGTCATGGTTTTGTTTTTTATGCAGGTGGACTCTATGTTATACTTGGGGAAGCCTTGAGCTTTCCATTTGACCCTGGAGGGTGATGCAGTAGCTCTATCTATTTCTATCCTATCTATATAGCCTCTATATATCTATTTTATATTAGTTTCTCTATGCAATGCTATTTTGCCTAAATAAGAATGCGGTTGAGCATAAATGCTCAATGACGGGGTGGGCAATGATGGTGCACCCATTTTGTGTCGACACAGGAAGAAGCTAGCAGCAGATGTCAGGTATTAAGCAGGATAATGGTATCGCACTTTGGCAGGTATCACATATATTTTTGAGCAGGTTTCACAGTGATGTGTATGTCGGATGTGATACATAACCGTTCGAACATAGCAGATTGAATCCCTAAGTAATGGTGCCATGGTGTAGGCAAAATGGATGTTAAAGTTGGTCGAGCTCAAAGGCTGTTATTTGGCGACTGTCCAAGGGGGTGAATATGTTTGAATGTCACAAGGATTGGGACGAGTTTGTGCTTTATCAAGGACATGACATACCGTGCTATGATAATCAAGGCAAAGGTCTTGTTTTTTTGAGGCGGATAAAAGCTGACGGTTGCTGGCGTGTGCAAGGGGGCCAAGCCCAAAAGCTTTTTAAAGCTATTAAAAGAAAAAAATGAGTTTCTGCATACGAGTAGTTGAACAGAGAAGAGGGCCGCCACGGGTGGACAGCTCGAGGAGCAGCACATGCGGAAGGAGTGCGCTGCAATTGGCGGGGAAAGGGGAGCCACATGGTGGTGGGCTTACTGAAGAAGAGTGTAGCCACTTGGAGCTTGCATGAGAAGGAGGAGGCCTCCAGTTGAGGTGGAAGGGGATATCAGCTTCTGCAGGCCAGCGCTGTACATGTGGGAGAAGGGGCCGAGGAGGTCTCAGGAGAGTGCAGAGGAGGCGAGGAGCCAGCAGGCCAGGGGAAGCGGCCAAGGAGAGGAGGTGGGTACTATACGGGCAGGAGAATAAGGGGCCACCAGTGAGAGCCAGTGATCGCGTGGCTGCAAAGGCCGGTGTTGTGGACGTGTCGCCAGAAGGTGGGCTGGAGAGCTGCCACAAGGGAAGACAAGCCCTGAGGGGCCGCCAGTGGAAGGGCTGCAGGAGAAGGTGAGGGTCCGCCAGTGATGGCGTGAGACGGGAGGTTAGGTGGCACAGTTTGCAGAAGGAAAGGACGGGTCGGCTTCGATTGCATGACGAGCAAGGCAGGGAAAGGAGAGTTTCACAAAAAACAGTCGGGTCGATTGCAAAGAGGAGAAGAGGGTGGCCAATTGCAAAGAGGAGAAGAGGGTGGCCGGTTGCAGTCAAGGAAGGCATTGTTTTAGATGGCAGGGGGGTTGCCATGCAAAGAGGACCAACTCGCAAGCAAGAGGTGGCGCAATTGAACAAGAGGGAGAAGGAGGGCTCGTAGGAGTGCATTGGAAGGTGGAGTCATTAACCACCTGAAAACGGGTGCTATCTGCAAGCCAAGAAGACAGCAGCGGGTCTGATAGGTTGATGGTCGCCAAGGGGGGAAAAAATATCACATGTTGTATACATGTCGTTCATGGTTAGCCAAATCACCCGGACTATAGTCATTATCTTTCTGGTGCTTGATTCACTATCTCCAAGCTCTCTCTTCCTATCAAGTTTGTGTGGGTGTGTTGTGTATGTCATTGATTTTTGTGGGAGTGAATGCGTGGTTTATGCCGTGAGGATAAAAGCTTGAGCGCAAACTTGAGTCTGTCAATAATCTTGGGATATCTGAGGGCACCAAAATGGCTTATATGTGATTAAATGGTGTTATGCTTAAAGGTCGAGATAATAGAGTACGTGATCTGTGGTCGAATGTTTGCAATTAGAGATGGTCGGGATTGGGCTTGGACAATAGCTGTTTGCAGATTGCGTATCATGGTGTGTGTTTGCTAGGGGATAGGGGTGCTGTGAGATCACTGAGCTATATAGAGGCATCGATTTTATGTGCTAGTGGTTTTCCCATTTCCCCCTTTCCAACGTGCTTTCTCCCATCGATGCAAGTCATGCAATTGAGAAGGGAAAACAAGGAATTTTGAGAATCTTCAAACTTTTTGAAAATCCCCCAAAGAATTGCAATTTTTTTGAGGTATGCCGAACTCCTTAGGAAGACGAACCTGCTTGTCAGTTGCTTCTTTCGACTGTCTGGTCCATGAACGAGGGTGTGCAGGCCCCCTTTAACTCTTAAAGAGTGGCCTCCCCTTAATTTTGGGTGGCCACAAGTAGGAAGCCCTGAAAGAAAGTTATAAGAAAGGAGGCTATGGCAGTGTGCATTTGACGAATGAGAGATAGGAGGGATGTAACTCCCTCTGGGGGTGGAATGGAGATAGATTTTGGAGGGAGACTTTCTACTATATCTACTAGGATATTGTATGCACTACAAAATCTCTCTACGCGATTGGAGTTCGTGCCTTCAGGAGAGCTTTTTTGTTGTTAGGAGTTTTAAACAGCTTTTTCTTTAGACTAAATTTAGATCCCTATGGAGTGGGATGATAAGAAGTCACATCCCACTAGAATGAACCACGACATTCTACCAAACAAAAAAACACATTTCCATGTAGCTTCTATCAATTTTTTATGCACACCAGGGAATCTAATGAAAACTTTTTATTAAAAATTAAATTCATTATTGCAAGACGACAATTCAAGACACATAGCATATCCTCATTTATTAGCTTCAAGCCCGTCTATCTATCAAATTATTGCATTCATCAAACATAACAATTGGGTGTCAGCTTATATCACCCGCAATCCATAGAGCACACCATTCACAAATCGGAAAAAGAGCAAGACAAAAGTCATCTCCTCGAACTATGAATTTTCACAACCTCATCATTTTCTTAAGTCAGCATTCTCCAAGACAAGTTCTTGGATCTGAGCCTTTAGGGCCGTGATCCATGCGTCTTGGTGAGCGACGGGATCCTTCCTGGGCGGAGCAACCACAACAAGAAAACTCTTGTATGTGCCGGAAATCAGTGTGTTGAAGGAAGTCATGGCTGAAGAATCTTCAATCTGCTGTGAAAAAACCTTTGAGTCTATGGTGGCTAAGCTTTGCTATGTGAAAACATGTTGTGAGAACCTACTATTGTGGCTTTTCAAAGTGACCTTAGGGTGAAAGCATGTATAGGTGGTACCACTTTTTTCACTTTTGGTAGTACCCTTTAAAAAAAAGTGGGGACCGGTAAATTTTTTGCAAATAAATTCAAAACTTGTCGGAATTTATAGTTTTAGATACTACATACATGAAAAAATATATCCATTGATATATAACATGCTAATTTATTATACATGTAGCACATGAAGATGGGGCTCATAAAGTGCTACCAAAGGACTGTCCAAGAAACCCCTTTTTGGTACCACCAATACATGCTTTGCTCCCTCCGTGCTAACTCATGGCGAGCTCTGCTCACTAAGTCGAGAGGGATAGCTCTGCTCACTGGACAAAAGGGGCACATCTTTTGCTGACCACAAGCATGGCCCTACTGACCACACGCAATGCCGAAACACCAAAAAATAATTTGTTGTCTGAGGTCAAAAGGGCACAGGGCACCGTGTCTAAAGTCAGCACCAAAACAATGATGTCATGGAGATGCAATAGAGATGGGCATTAACGCCCCCCACAGTGCCGTCCCTCGCCCTGGGGGAGACTCTTGAGAGAGAGAGAGAGAGAGAGAGAGAGAGAGAGAGGGGGGGGGGGGGGGGGAGTGAGAGAGAGAGAGGTTGTAGGACGAGAGCGAATCGGAGAGAAAGAGGTTGCTAGAGAGAGAGAGAGAGAGAGAGAGAGAGAGAGAGAGAGGGTTGTAGGACAAAAGAGAGGAGAGAGAAAGAGAGGATGATTGAGATGGTTGTAGGCCAAGAGGGGCGAGAGAGATTGAGAGATAGAGATAAAGGTTTGAATTTAGCATTCAAACATAGTAGAGAGAAAGATGGTTGAGAAAGAGAGAGAGTGACAGAGAGTTGGATTGTCTGAGGTAAAGAGAAATTCAAGAGCAAAGGAGAAAAGAAATAGTGATACTAATATAACCTGCATTTTCTTTTTATAGATCAATATTTTGTGCTCGGCTTTTAGTTCTCTTGCGATGGCCCAGAAATCTCATATTGGCACTAGTGTTGAATTCATTTATAATGAGTAAGCAACTGGTATAGGGTGAATAATGAAGACTTCAAACTTGGCGAAGTTACATGGAAGCAGATTGCATTTAGGATGTTGTTATGTTGCCGTGTTAGAAGTGTATGATGGCAAGGATTCTCCTCTGCCGAATGTACCTTCAATGAACAAACAGATGAATGTCCTGAAGAAGGCCCAAAAAAGCCTTGTCTCATTGTTGAGAACCGATCTGGTAGTTGCTTTGCTCATTTTCTCAAAAGTTTGAGTTTCTTGTATTTCAGTATTATCTTTCAAATAGTTGCTAGAAGTTTGTAAGTTGATTAATTTGTAATGTTTTATTTATTTGATAGCAGGTCACCAAAATTGCAAGGAAAGAACAAGAAATGTCTTCATCTGCTGTTATGAGTATTTCAAAGAGTGTAGCAGCTAGTACGGTGCCATCCCCACCTGACGTGACAATCGAGAAATCTAAAAATCTGCAAAAGAAAAAGCTAAAGTGTAGAAAGGAGCATCATCTAGGTTTGTGGAGGATAAATACAACTCCAACGAGGAGATTGATGATAGAGAAATGGAGGCTTATATGACTGCAGGGGCAAACACTGTGGGATAATTTCCCATCAACAAATACGTTACAGTTCGACAAGATATGTTATCAAAGCATCTAGGAAATTTAAAGGTATATTAGAGCTTTTTGGTTTAAGCTTACTATAAATGTCCTTTGGATTGGTCTTTAAGATATATTGTTGCTTGCACATAGAGCATGAATCTCTGCTCCCTTGGGCTCCACTGTGTCATCTGGTGAAGCTAGAAAAAGTAAGACAAGTTAGTTGAAATACCAAGCGTCTGCAACCTCTTGCAGATACATTCTTGTTGGAGGGGTATTACCAACCCAAGGGAAGCATCATATGCTCTTTTGATGCACCGAGATATCCAATCATTGATGTGGATAACACCAAGAAGACTTGTGGCCTGCAATAAATGGAATTAGATCCTCCCAGCACTCGATTGGAATAGCCATTCAAATTTCTACTCGCGAATTGTATTGATAATCTTTGTAGTCGCTATGAATGATTGTTTCTTATAGTCTTTTATAAATAAATTTTCATGTTATTGTACCACTTCTCAGTGGGCTTGCAATCATTATGTTTCTACTTTGTTTGTAGTTTGCTATCATACCTTTTGGTCATGGTTGATTTTAGGCTTGGTGGCATTCACGGAGGTGTATGTATAACTATTGCAAATTCATGGCAATAGGCCATTGTGGTAAGAGGCATTAGTGTGGAGGCAGGGACCAGTGGGTGATTATGTAGGTACATGGCTGCCTTGTTGGCTTTCTAAACATTTATGCACCCAACCATGCGAGTGCATGGGCTGCATTTTGGTTGCATTTGATGGAGTCCCTACCTCATGCAAAGCAATGGTGCATTATTGAGGGGAATTCAACATGCTTGAGGACCCCTCGGACAGGCTTGGGGAAAACCATGCTACTATACATGGGACTGAGTTGGCTACTTTGGAACGTCTATGCATGGCTTTGAGGATCTTTGATTTATGGTAGCATGTTGCATTTTCACAACCCTCAAATAGACTCTCATTTTCTATGTCTGATAAAAGAGTAGGCACAGAGAATCTATCTAGGATAGATCATTTCTATGCTAGCAATCACTTATGTGACTTTGGTGGTACAATATGCATTTTGGCAGGGACTACTTTCTCTAATCACGTGCGAGTGATCCTTGCTCTATCTGCGCAACAGGGAAAGGAGTGGTGGATTTTGCTAGATATAGAGCTCAAAAAGTAGGTTATTGTGCATTAGAGTAAGAGTTTAGATACACAGTGGATGTTGTTGCTGGAATGACCAATGGCCTCAAAGGGCTCAATCGCTTAATTCTCGAAGACTCACTAACGTGATTGGCTACAACACGAGGGAAGGAGAAATGACTATTTTTGGGCATTTCATCCTTACAAAGAATGCAAGATTGTAACCTAAGTAGCCCCTAGATGGAGGACTAGATGCAACAAGCTCGACAGAAGCTGATCACCATTGAGGAGCGGTGACATGCGTGATTGGACAAAAGAGGTTGATGGGACACCTATGGGACGTACACTTTGGCACCCCTATATCAAATGAACGTTTCTCTATTGTCTTTGACTATTGCTTATCATCCAGGAGGTATGAAATGTGGACATTGGTTTTGTTGGCAGCTGCTTGCCTACTAGTATACAAATGAGAACAACATTGTCATGCAGTATAGAGGTGAAATGGAGCAATGGCTTTGTTGGGGAGCCAGATGGGCCAAATGATAACAATATATGAGAGCAACGAGGAGTTCTCAAACAAATAGTGCGCATTTCTTAAAATGAAACCCATCGGCTAAGAGAGATTCAACACCAAGATAGAAAGCTTGCTGAGGAGGTTGATCGTGGATACAAGAACTACTCGCAAAGTGTATTGATAATCTTTGTAGTCACTATGAACGTTTTTTTCTTATAGTCTTTCATAAATAAATTTACATGTTACTGTAGCACTTTTCAGTTGGCTTGCAATCATTATGTTTCTACTTTGTTTGTAGTTGTGCTATGATACCTTTTGGTCATGGTTGCTTTTGGGCTTGGTGGCATTCATGGAGGTGTATGTATGACTATTGCAAATTCATGGCAATAGGCCATTGTGGGAAGAGGCATTAGTGTGGAGGGAGGGCCCAGTAGGTGACTATGTAGGTACATGGCTACCTTGTGAGATTTCTAAACATTTATACACCCAACCATGCAAGTGCACGGACTGAGTTTATGTTACCTTTAGTGGAGTCCCTACCTCATGCAAAGCAGTGGTGCATTGGGGGGATTTCAACATGCTTGAGGACCCTTCAGACAGGCTTGGGTGAAAACATGCTACTATACATGGGACTGAGTTGGCTACTTTGGAACGGATATGCATGGCTTTGAGGATCTTTGACTTATGGTAGCATGTTTCATTTTCACAACCCTCAGATAGACTCTCATTTTCTAGGTCTGATCAAATAGTAGGCGGAGTGAATCTATCTAGGATAGATCATTTCTATGCTAGCAATCACTTATGTGACTTGGGTGGTACAGTATGCATTTTGGCAGGGACTACTTTCTCTATTTAGCTACTAGTGATCCTTGCTCTATCCGTGACAGGGAAAGGAGTGGTGGTGTTAAGTTACACATCCCTAAGAGAAGTTTCCTAGATACGGAGCTCAAAAATTAGGTTATTGTGCATTAGAGTAACAGTTTAGATACACAAGGGACATTGTTCCTAGAATGGCCAATGGCCTCAAAGGTCTCAATCGCTTAATTCTCCAAGAGTCAATAGCGTGATTGGCTACGACATGAGAGGAGGAGAAGCAAATATTTTTGGGCATTCCATCCTTACAAAGGATGCAAGACTGGCACCTAAAAAGCCCCTATATGGAGGACCAGATGCAGCAAGCTAAACTGAAGTTGATCACCATTGAGGAGCAATGCCATGAGTGATTGGACAAAAGAGGTTGATGAGACACCTATGCAAGGTACACTTTGCCACCCCTATATCAAAGTCATTAGGAAGAGAATGGGGTGTAAGAGGGCCTCTTTATTTGCCATGAGCTTATGGAGGTGATTAACATTTTGATAAATAGGTGTACACCATGTGTGCAAGAATGGTGGGTGTGTAAGGGATGTGTAAAAGTAGTCAAAGGATGCACTTTTCCCCCCAAAAAGGAGGTGGGTAATTATGATTTTTGGTCTTACATAACTCCTACATATGATCTCCAATTTCATCGGAGATCATAGATCTTAAATCTACGTGTTGAGCTCTTTCCATAAATATGCTACATGATATGGGTCTACCTGCTAGATCTTAAATTCCATTTTGGGGGGAAACTTTGAATTCAAATAAACTAGCCATTTTGCATGTTTGAATTCAAAAGTTGTGCTTTGATTACTTTCTTAATACTAAAGGTTTGACTTCCTTAAACTTCCAAATAAAGAGGCCCTCCTAGACCTTCACTCATCATAAAGAGCTTTGCACGAGGTAGGGGCTGCACCTCACATGCGAGTGCAGTCCCTACCTCGTGCAAAGCAGTGGAGCATTGGGGGGATTTCAACATGCTTAACGACCCTTCGGACAGGCTTGGGGGAAACCATGCTACTATACATGGGACTAACCTGGCTAGTTTAGAACGGCTATGCATGGCTTTCAGGATCTTTGATTTATGGTAGCATGTTGCATTTTCAGAACCCTCAGATAGACTCTCATTTTCTAGGTCTGACCAAAGAGTTGGCAGAGTTAATCTATCTAGGATAGATTAGCTCTATGCTAGCAATCACTTATGTGACTTGGGTGGTACAATATGCATTTTGGTAGGGACTACTTTCTCTCATCACCTGCAAGTGATCCTTGCTCTATCCGCGACAAGGAAAGGAGTGGTGGCGTTAAGTTACGCATCCCTAAGAGGATTTTTCTAGATACAGAGCACGAAAGGTAGGTTATTGTGCATTAGAGTAAGATTTTCGATACACAAGGGACGTTGTTGCTAGAATGGCCAATGACCTCAAAGGCCTCAATCGCTTAATTCTCCAAGGGTCAATAGCGTGATTGGCTACGACATGAGAGGAGGAGAAGCGAATATGTTTGGCCATTTCATCCTTACAAAGGATGCAAGAGTGGCACCTAAGTAGCCCGTAGATGGAGGACCAGATGCAGCAATCTTGACTAGAGCTGATCACCATTGAGCAGCAGTGCCATACGTGATTGGACAAAGGAGGTTGATGGGACACCTATGTGAGGTACACTTTGGCACCCCTATATCAAAGTAGAGTTTCTTGTTGTCCTTGACTATATTTTATCATCCAGGAGGTATGCAAAGTGGACATTGGTTTCTTTGGTTGCTGCTTGCCTAGTATACAAATGAGAACAACATTGTAATGCAGTACAGAGGTGACTATGGATCAATGTCTTGGTTGGGGAGCCAGATGGGACAAATGATGACAATATATAAGAGCAACGAGGAGTTCTCAAACAAATTGTGCCCATTTCTTGAAATGCAAACCTAGCGGCTTCTAGAGATTCAAGAGCGAGATAGAAAGTTTGCTGAGGAGGTGGATCGTGCATTACAAGAAGCATCATTGATTGAGCCACATCCGAAAATTGTGGAATTAGATCCTCCCAGCACTCAATTGGAATAGCCATGTCAATTTTCTACTCGCAAAGTGTATTGATAATCTTTGTAGTCATTATGAACGATTGTTTTTTATAGTCTTTCATAAATAAATTTTCATGTTATTGTAGCACTTATGAGTGGGCTTGCAATCATTATGTTTCTAATTTGTTTGTAGTTGTGTTATGACAACTTTTGGTCATTGTTGCTTCTGGGCTTGTTGGCATACAGGGAGGTGTATCTATGACTATTGCAAATTCATGGCAATAGGCCATTGTGGGAAGAGGCACTAGTGTGGAGGGAGGGCCCAGTGGGTGACTATGTGGGTACATGGCTGGCTTGTGAGCTTTCTAAACATTTATGCACCCAACCATCCAAGTGCATGGGCTGCGTTTTGGTTACATTTGGTGGAGTCCCTACCTCATGCAAAGTAGTTGTGCATTGGGGGGATTTCAACATGCTTGAGGACCCTTTGGATAGTCTTAGGAAAAGCCATGCTAATATACATGGGGCTGAGTTGGCTACTTTATAATGGCTATGTCTGGCTTTGAGGATCTTTAATTTATGGTAGCATGTTGCATTTTCACAACCCTCAGATAGACTCTCATTTTCTAGGTCTGATCAAAGAGTATGCGGAGTGAATTTATCTAGGATAGATCATTTCTATGCTAGCAATCACTTATGTGACTTGGGTGGTACAGTATGCATTTTTCTAGAGACTACTTTCTCTAATCACATGCGAGTGATCCTTGATCTCTCCGCGACAGGGAAAGGAGTGGTGGCGTTAAGTTACGCATCCCTAAGAGTATTTTTCTAGATACAGAGTTCAAAAAGTAGGTTATTGTGCATTACCGTAAGAGTTTAGATACACAGCGGACGTTGTTGCTAGAATGGCCAATGGCTCAAAGGGCTCAATCGCTTAATTCTCGAAGAGTCAATAGCGTGATTGGATACAACACGAGAGGAGAAGAAGTAAGTTATGGTGCATTAACATAAGAGTTTAGAGACACAGGGGACGTTGTTGCGAGAATGGCCAATGGCCTCAAAGGGCTCAATCGCTTAATTCTCCAAGAGTCAATAGCGTGATTGGCTACAACACGAGAGGAAGAGAAGCGACTATGTTTGGGCATTTCATCCTTACAAAGGATGCAAGAGTGGCACCTAAGTAGCCCCTAGATGGAGGACCAGATGCAGCAAGCTCGACGGGAGTTTTTTACCATTGAGGAGCGGTGCCATGCGTGATTGGAAAAAAGAGGTTGATGGGACACCTATGCGAGGTACGCTTTGGCACCCCTATATCAAAGTAAAGTTTTTCTATTGTCTTTGACTATTGTTTATCATCCAGAAGAAATGGAACTTGGACATTGGTTTCTTTTGCAACTGCTTGCCTAGTATACAAATGAGAACTACATTGTCATGCAGTACAGAGATTACTATGGAGGAATGGCTTTGTTGGGAAGCCAGATGGGCGAAATGATGACGATATATGAGAGCAACAAAAAGTTCTCAAAAAAATTGCACCCATTTCTTGAAATACAAACCTAGTGGCTAAGAGAGATTCAAGAATGAGATAGAAATCTTGCTGAGGAGGTGGATCGTGCATTACAAGAAGCATCATTGATTGAGACACGTCCGAAAATTGTGGAATTAGATTCTTCCAGCACTCAATTGGAATAGCCATGTCAATTTTTTACTCGCAAAGTGTATTGATAATCTTTGTAGTCGCTGTGAATGATTGTTTCTTATAGTCTTTCATAAATAAGTTTTCATGTTATTGTAGCACTTCTCAGTGGGCTTGCAATCATTATGTTTCTACTTTGTTTGTAGTTGTGCTATGATTCCTTTTGGTCATGGTTGCTTTTGGGCCTGGTGGAATTCAAGGATGTGTATGTATGACTATTGGAAATTCATGGCAATAGGCCATTGTGGGAAGAGGAATTAGTGTGGAGGCAGGGGTAAAATGAGTGACTATGCACATACAGGGCTGCTTTGTGAGCTTTCTAAACATTTATGAACCCAACCATGCGAGTGCATGGGCTGACTTTTGGTTACATTCGGTGGAGTCTCTACCTCATGCAAAGAAGTGGAGCATTGGGGGGATTTCAACATGCCTGAGGACCCTTGGGACATGCTTGGGGAATACCATGCTACTATACATGGGGCTGAGGTGGGTACTTTGGAACGGCTATGCATGGCTTTGAGGATCTTTGATTTATGGTAGCATGTTGCATTTTCACAACCCTCAGATAGACTCTCATTTTCTAGGCCTGACCAAAGAGTTGCCGGAGTTAATCTATCTAGGATAGATTATTTCTATGCTAGCAATCACTTATGTGACTTGGGTGGTACAGTATGCATTTTGGCAAGGACTACTTTCTCTCATCACCTGCAAGTGATCCTTGCTCTATCCGCGAGATAGGGAAAGGAGTGGTGGTGTTAAGTTACGCATCCCTAAGAGGATTTTTCTAGATACAAATGTCAAAAAGTGGGTAATTGTGCATTAGAGTAAGGGTTTAGATACACAAGGGATGTTGTTGCTAGAATGGCCAATGACCTCAAAGTGCTCAATCGCTTAATTATCCAAGAGTCAATAGCGTGATTGGCTACGACACGAGAGGAGGAGAAGCAACTATTTTTGTGCATTTCATCCTTACAAAGAATGCAAGAGTGGAACCTAAGTAGCCCCTAGATGGAGGACCAGATGCAACAAGCTCGACAGGAGCTGATCACCATTGAGGAGCGCTGCCATGCATGATTGGACAAAAGAGGTTGATGGGACACCTATGCGAGGTACACTTTGGCACCCCTATATCAAAGTAAAGTTTCTCTATTGTCTTTGACTATTGTTTATCATCCAAGAGGTATGGAACGTGGACATTGGTTTCTTTGGTAGCTGCTTGCCTAGTATACACATGAGAACTACATTGTCATGCAATATAGAGGTGACTGTGGGGCAATGGCTTTGTTGGTGAGCTAGATGGGCCAAATGATGACAATATATCAGAGCAACCAGGACTTCTCGAACAAATTGCACCCATTTCTTGAAATGCAAACCCAGCGGCTAAGGGAGATTCAAGAGCGAGATAAAAAGCTTGTTGAGAAGGTGGATCGTGCATTACAAGAAGCATCATTGGTTGAGCCACATCCAAAAATTGTAGAATCAGATCCTCCCAGCACTCAATTGGAATAGCCATGTAAAATTTGTACACGCAAAGTTTATTTGATAATCTTTGTAGTCGCTATGAACAATTGTTTCTTATAGTCTTTCATAAATAAATTTTCATGTTATTGTAGCACTTCTCAGTGGGCTTGCAATCATTATGTTTCTACTTTGTTTGTAGTTATGCTATGATACCTTTTGATCATCGTTGATTTTAAGCTTGGTGGAATTTAGGGAGGTGTATGTATGACTTTAACAAATTCATCGCAATAGGCCATTGCCAGGGAAGAGGCATTAGTGTGGAGGCAAGGCCTAGTGGTGACTATGCAGGTAGAATGCTGCCTTCTGAGCTTTCTAAACATTTATGCACCCAACCATGCGAGTGTACGGGCTGAGTTTTGGTTACATTTGATGGAGTCCCTACCTCATGCAAAGCAGTGGTGCATTGGGGGAATTCCAACATGCTTGAGGACCCTTCGGACAAGCTTGGGGAAAACCATGCTACTATACATGGGACTGAGTTGGCTACTTTGGAATGGCTATGCATGGCTTTAAGGATCTTCGATTTATGGTAGCATCTTGCATTTTCACAACCCTAAGATAGACTCTCATTTTCTAGGTGTAATTAAAGAGTAGGCGTAGTGAATCTATAGTAGGATAGATCATCTCTATGCTAGCAATTACTTATGTCACTTGGATCGTACAGTATGAACTTTGGCAGGGATTACTTACTCTAATCAATTGTGAGTGATCTTTGCTCTATCCGCGATAGGGAAAGGACTGGTGGCATATGTTACGCATCCCTAAGAGGATTTCTCTAGATACAGAGCTCAAAAAATAGATTATTGTGCATTATAGTAAGAGTTTAGATACACAGTGGACATTGTTGCTAGAATGGCCAATGGCCTCAAAGGGCTCAATCCCTTAATTCTCTGAGAGTCAATAGCCTGATTGGCTACGACACGAGAGGAGGAGAAGTGACTATGTTTCGGCATTTCATCCTTACAAAGGACTCAAGAGTGGTGTCTAAGTAGCCCCTAGATGGAGGACTAGATGCAGCAAGCTCGACGGGAGTTAATCACCATTGAGGAGCGGTGCCATACATGATTGGACAAAAGAGGTTGATGGGACACCTATGCGAGGTACACTTTGGCACGCCTATGTCAAAGTAAATTTTCTCTATTGTCTTTGACTATCATTTATCATCAAGGAGGTATGGAACGTGGACATTGGTTTCTTTCGTAGTTGGTTGCCTAGTGTACAAGTGAGAAATACATTGTTATGCAGTATAGAGGTGGTTGTGGAGCAATGGCTTTGTTGGGGAGCCAGATGGGCCAAATGATGACAATATATGAGAGCAACAAGGAGTTCTCAAACAAATTGCACCCATTTCTTGAAATGCAAACCCAGCAGCTAAGAGAGATTCAAGAGCAAGATAGAAAGCTTGTTGAGGAGGTGGATCATGCATTACAAGAAGCATCATTGGTTGAGCCACTTCCAAACATTGTGGAATAAAATCCTCCCAACACTCAATTGGAATAGCCATGTCAAATTTGTACTCACAAAGTGTATTGATAATCTTTGTAGTCGCTATGAATGATTGTTTCTTATAGTCTTTCATAAATAAATTTTCATGTTATTGTAGCACTTCTCAGTGGGCGGCTTGCAATCATTATGTTTCTAATTTGTTTGTAGTTGTGCTATGATACCTTTTGGTCATGGTTTGTTTTGGTCTTGGTGGCATTCAGGGAGGTGTATGTATGACTATTGCAAATTCATGGCAATAGGCCATTGTGGGAAGAGGCATTAGTGTGGAGGCAGGGCTGAGTGGGTGACTATGCAGGTACATGGCTGCCTTATGAGATTTCTAAACATTTATGCACCCAACCATGCGAGTGCACGGGCTGAGTTTTGATTACATTTGGTGGATTCCCTACCTCATGCAAAGCACCGGTGCATTGGGGGGATTTCAACATGCTTGGGGACCCTTTGACAGCAGGCTTGGGGAAAACCATGCTACTATACATGGGAATGCGTTGGCTACTTTGGAGCGGCTATGCATGGCTTTGAGGATCTTTGATTTATGATAGCATGTTTCATTTTCACAATCCTCAGATAGACACTCATTTTCTAGGTATGATCAAAGAGTAGGCGGAGTGAATCTATCTAGGATAGATCATTTCTATGCTAGCAATCACTTATGTGACTTAGGTGGTACAATATGCATTTTGGTAGGGACTCGTTTCTCTAATCAGGTGCAAGTGAAAGGGAAAGGAGTGGTGGCTTTAAGTTATGCATTCCTAAGAGGATGTTGCTAGAAACATAGCTAAAAAAGTAGGTTATTGTGCATTATAGTAAGAGTTTAGATACACAGGGGATGTTGTTGCTAGAATGGCCAATGGCCTCAAAGGACTCAATTGCGTAATTCTTCAAGAGTCAATAGCGTGATTGGCCACGGCAGGAGAGGAGGAGAAGCGACTATGTTTGGGCGTTTTAAAGGATGCAAGAGTGGCACCTAAGTAGCCCCTAAATGGAGGACTAGATGCGGCAAGCTCGACGGGAGCTGATCACCATTGAGGAGCGGTTGCATGAGTGATTGGACAAAAGAGGTTGATAGGACACCTATGCGAGGTACACTTTGGCACCCCTATATCAAAGTAAAGTTTCTCTTGTTGTCTTTGACTATCGTTTATCATCCAGGAGCTATGGAACATGGACATTGGTTTCTTTGGCAGCTGCTTTCCTAGTATACAAATGAGAGCGACATTGTCATGCAGTATAGAGGTGATTGTGGAGCAATGTCTTTGTTGGGGGGCCAGATGGGCCAAATGTTGACAATATATGAGAGAAGTGAGGATTTTTTGAACAAATTGTGCTCATTTCTTGAAATGCAAGCCCAGCGGCTAAGAGAGATTCAAGAGCGAGATAGAAAGCTTGTTGAGGAGGTGGATCGTGCATTACAAGAAGCATCATTGAATGAGCCACATCCAAAAATTGTGTAATTAGATCCTCCCAGCACTCAATTGGAATAGCCATGTCAATTTTCTACTGGCAAAGTGTATTGATAATCTTTGTAGTCGCTATGAAGATTGTTTCTTATAGTCTTACATAAATAAATTTTCATGTTATTGTAGCACTTCTCAGTGGGCTTGCATTCATTATGTTTCTACTTTGTTTGTAGTTGTGCTATGATACCTTTTGGTCATGGTTACTTTTGGGCTTGGTGGCATTCAGGGTGGTGTATGTATGACTATTGCAAATTCATGGCAATAGGCCATTGTGGGAAGAGGCATTAGTGTGGAGGGAGGGCCCAGTAGGTGACTATGTAGGTACATGGCTACCTTGTGAGATTTCTAAACATTTATACACCCAACCATGCAAGTGCACGGACTGAGTTTATGTTACCTTTAGTGGAGTCCCTACCTCATGCAAAGCAGTGGTGCATTGGGGGGATTTCAACATGCTTGAGGACCCTTCAGACAGGCTTGGGTGAAAACATGCTACTATACATGGGACTGAGTTGGCTACTTTGGAACGGATATGCATGGCTTTGAGGATCTTTGACTTATGGTAGCATGTTTCATTTTCACAACCCTCAGATAGACTCTCATTTTCTAGGTCTGATCAAATAGTAGGCGGAGTGAATCTATCTAGGATAGATCATTTCTATGCTAGCAATCACTTATGTGACTTGGGTGGTACAGTATGCATTTTGGCAGGGACTACTTTCTCTATCACGTGCAAGTGATCCTTGCTCTATTAGCGACAAGAAAAGGAGTGGTGGCATTAAGTTACGCATCTTATTGTGCATTAGAGTAAGAGTTTATATACACAAGGGACGTTGTTTTTAGAATGGCCAATGGCCTCAAAGGGCTCAATCTCTTAATTCTCCAAGAGTCGATAGCGTGATTGGCTAAGGCACAAGAGGAGGAGAACCGACTATGTTTGGGCATTTCATCCTTACAAAGTATGCAAGCGTGGCACCTAAGTAGCCTCTAGATGGAGGACCAGATGCAGAAAACTCGATGGGAATTGATCACCATTGAGGAGGAGCGCCATGAGTTTTCTTACCACCATCACACATCCGAGTGGACCCAGGTAGGCAACAGAGTTATTAGAGAGATTTCTGAGATGGTGGGTCCCTGCCATGTGCATACTAGTGTTTTGACAGTTGAGGAGGCAAGATGGGTTGGTTGCCTTGGAGCCTAAGGACATAGAGGTAGTAGATACTGACTTTTACTGTTGTGAAGTGCTCTTAGCTGAGCCATAGTTGGAGTGTAGGGAGGCATGCAAATAACAAGTGTGGGCACATATGCCTAAGGACATGTGAAAAATTCTTGAGAACCACCTCCTACTAGAGGAGCTTCAAGAGGCTCTTAAGGCACTCCCTCGTGGTAGTTGCCCAGAAAAGGATGGTTTGACTCCCAAATTTTTCTTGGAGTACTAGGAGGTGCTTGGATAGGACTTATTTAGTGCATACCATCACATTTTGTGCACTGGAGAGATGCCTAATAGCATGAGCAAGTGTTTGATCTACCTCATCTCCAAGGAGAGGGGATCACTAGATGAGATTCGATAGTGGCAACCCATCACCATTCTCAACTTAGCCTACAAAATCCTTGCAAAGGCTTTGAGTTTGAGAATTCATCTACTACTTGAGAGCATCATACGTGAGACTGAGATAGGCTTTGTCAAGGAGCGTAGTATCCTTGACAACATCTTCACATTTTGGGAGGCAATGTCCATGCAAAGGCTTGGAGTTTGATAATTCAACTACTACTTGAGAGCATCATACATGAGACTCATATGGGCTTTGTCAAGGAGCACAGTATCCTGGACAACATCTTAACCTTTTGAGAGGAAAATGGCCTCACCTACTGTGAGGATTAGATCTTGTGGTGTTGCTTCTCAACTTTGAGAAGGCCAACGACATAGTTTAGAGGGACTTCCTTGACGGCACTATGCGCAAGAAGGGTTTTCCAGATGCATGGATCAGAGGGGACTACTTCATGATTACATGCTTAGTATGGCAAGACTGCCCTCTTGACCCCTTCCTATTTCTCTTCCACGTACAGGCGATGAGCACATGTCAAGAATAACAAGAGATTGGTTTGTGTGGCCTAGAGTTACCCATTCAAGGAGAGGAGCTTTTGAATGTTGGATTTGTTGTTGACTCATTCTGGCATCAACCAGCTTGAGAGGTTGATCAAGAAATTTTTGTGGACAAGGAGAGACATGTAATTTTCTCCTTCTAAAGTCTCCTAGAAAGTCATCACCCTACCTTGATCTTAGGGGGGGATATCATCGATCCATCATGACAAAATAGAGCCCACCTTGAGAAGCTCATTTTCATAGGTCTTCTTCCAAGGGAGGAGTCCTAGTAAGAGCTTTTTCTACATTGGATTAGAGGCCTAATTTTGCATACGGGTGGCCCTTGGAGCCCCTCCATTTGTTGGATTTTCATAGAGATTTGCAGAGTGGGCCTAAGCAAGATATGGGAGGATCATTTTGCTTGAGCTTACTTTGGTCTTGGCAGTAGCTGAGGAGGGCACTCGAGCAGCATCAACACATATGCATTCAAGAGTGCTTGAGGAAACCTCCTACATGGCACCCCTTGGTCAATACACAGCGAGGTCACATGTGTCAGGACAAGGGCAAGGCCAAGGAGTCACGAATTGGGCCAGGGGCCAGGGTAGACCGTGTGGACAAGGGGATCCATCTAGGGCAAGAGGCTAGGAGCCTGCCTATATATTGGGAGGTTGGGAGGAGGATCCTAGGTCTAGTCACCCAAGTTCTTACATTGGTATCAACATCCAATTACTTTTTTGCGAAGACACGCGTGGTGCTTCTTTTCTACACCTCTTGCATGTTGCATGATGTGGAGCTCCTCTCTTGACAAGCGGGGAAGAATCCAAGGGGAATAACCAGGTGTGCACGGCCTTTTGAGGTGCAGGGAGGAGAGGGGATGACCTGCTTAGAACCTGGAGCTATGAAGCTCGACAGGAGCGCGAGGCCCAGCCACACAAATCTCGTCACTGAAGTGGGCGCGTTCGAGCAGCACACGTGCCGCGTGCTCGTGTTCTCTCTCCCCGTCGGCGGCTCTGTGCAACGCCATGGCCAGGCAACACACTGTACTTTTTATTTTTCCTTTTTTTGGAATCCAGGGTTGGGCGCCCTATTTCGGGCACCCACTCTTGCTAAGGGCTATAGCCCATGCTATGCATGCGTGGCTACATTCCATGGATGAGCGGCAACTGTGCTCCAGCATGTTGCATGTCATCGTGCACCAAAGGCCACTGTCACGGGCTGGGCCAAGCATCCAAGGGTTTTTCCATGGTGGGCCCGAAAACACGCGCCTTGTAGCGCTGGTTCCCTTTGGTTTCTGGCGTGGTGGTCTTCGAGCACATCAGGAGCCGCCATGAGCACCGTCTTCCTAGTCTGTCTACTGTGAAATTGTACACGTCTTTACCACTAGATCAAAGACAACGGGACTCTCGGATTCGAACGAATGATGTCGGGACCAAGGCGGATAAAATTCACGCTAGCATTTGCAATTGGGAAGCCAATGGCAAGGCCATGTCTTCGAGCATGGAGCAATCCCGACAAAGAGCTTACGACAAGGATGATGTTATTGATTTGATTCGAGATGCGTTGATTGAGGTAAATTAAGATTGTTGTTATCAAAATTTCATGTGATCAAGGCTTCTTACAGATATAAAACACCAAGCAAGGCTGCAATCGGCAAGGATACACCCTACGACAGGCCGAGGCATGTGATTAATCAAGTGTGCATAAACTTTTTTTTTCAATTTGTTTGGCAAAATGTTACAAACCATGCTGTATAGTTCTATCAAGCAACAAAGGTGAGTGCACTTTAAGCACTCCAAGCACAAGCACGGATTGTGACAGTTCTCATAAGAACTCAAATTTTGTTGCATACTTTGATGGCAAGGGCCAATTCTTTATTATCTCAAGGAGACAGGCATGGCCTATTAATGGACTTTTTGAAGGGAGCAAGTTTCTCGGCCTAGCCGACTCCTTGTCACTGTTTCTACACGCTGACAGAGGATGTTTACCACACAATACTGGTTCATTTCAATTGAAATTGCTAGAAACGGTCGATTCTTTTTGTCATGATATCTGCCGCCGCATCCGTTGGCTCTCAACACAAACATATTTATGTGAAGCACGGCTTCAATTTATGAATCTTGCATTGAGATTTTTCTCGTTTGGGGTATGCTATGAGCACACGCCTTTGGGGAATTTCTCCATATGCCTGCAAGATATTTCAGGCCAACCTTCTCTCACGCAACAGAGATGGTTATGATCTACATTTGAGCAAGCTTTTCCTTCGACATCTCAAGACAACTAGTTACAACGAGATGACCAGGTTAGACCATGTTCAATTTTGTTTAATTTTTCATTGGAAACTACTGCTTTTGTGCAAAGAAAAGTGCTTTGACAATTTTACTGGAAACAAGGCTTCTTTCTTGTGCCAAGGTACTACCCAATGACTTGGCATCACGGGCATTGGCACACACATTCGGAAAGCTAGTAAAATAGAGAATCTCAGCTCAGAGAATCCTTCCCAGTCTAAACTATGCAAGGCACTTATGGTTTTGGCTCTCACGTTTGAGGCCATCACTTTTGCCAAGGGCTTAAGATTCTGTATGCATGGCATGCTAGCTAGGTGGATTCAATTCTACCGCCTCCTGAAACACGCTTTTGCTATAACACCACTATGTCAAGGGCAAGATAAGTTATGGATTGTTTCACATAATTTTGGTTGTTGTCAACGCACAACCACACTAAAAAGAACCTAAATCAAGGACTTTATTCTTTGGCAAAGTGCTATCATCAAGTCACACTGGTGTCGTCACAACCAAATACACAGTAGGTGGGTCAGCCTATGACTTGTTTGTGTTTTTCTGTTACCTCTCTCGATGAGAGAGTCATAGCATAAAATTGTTACATGTTTATAGGATAAGTTGCACACTAGGAATCATATGCACATGAGCAAGGGCACATAGTATACATGTCATAAATGCTTAAGGAAAGTTCCTCAGCCCCACATGCTCTCTTTCTTATTTCTTTCAAAGAATCATGAAAACTTTCTAAGAAGTTTTTGAACATGTTTGTTTGGGAGTTAGCCTGAGCCAAGGTGCTGTAACTCTCAGCTAGAAATAGGGCAAGATGCCATCTACATTAGTCTTCATCGGTTCGTTGATTGAACACTAATTGCCATAAGGGCTATGAGCCACACACGCTGGCTAAAGGTCAGGGCTATGAGCCACACACGCTGGCTAAAGGTCATTATCAGATCTTGGTTAAGACCCAACTGTTGGCATTCCTTGGATGATTGTTCTTAAGATTGAACAAATTTGCCCATTGGAGTATACATCGAACACATCGACATTAATGTACAAGCAAGCGTCTTGTCATTACGGATGTTTAGGGTGTCATTTTTGCACTACATGCTTTTACTGCGACGCCCAAGTTGCATTTTTTATCATCTTAAACTCACATCAGATGATCTATACCATGGTATCTAGAGGCAGCAAACAGTTGAGACAGCACGGTTGTTCATACGAGCTAGGCATCTCACTTGTGTCGATTTCTTGCTCAAGTGAGATTTCTTGCTCTCTCTCCAACACTACGAGTGTCTATGGTATCACAGTTTTGGGGTACGACCCAGTGGGTGTTTACTAAATCACCCCATAGGCATTGAGGATCACAGTTTGATCTATTCCAGTTGTACTTTCAAGGAAAGAAGTCCGCAATCTACCAGGGGATAGTGGACAAATTCAACTTTTCAAGTTGATTTCAATCATTTTTTTACACGGTCAACTATGTTGGTTACCGTTACCTGCTAGTTGGGAAGATTCTATAAAGGTTCTTTGACAACATAGATTATAACCAACGGGTTTGAATTGTGAAGGCAACAACCAGGGTTTGTAGTGCAATGTTTCTTGGTTTTTTCATTGGTGGGCAACGTGCTCCTCTGCATTTGAATACGGGTAAGTGAACATTAAGTTCAACTCTCCAGGTACGCATCTATTGATTTGGTGTTATTCCATTTTTTAGTATGTTTTCCTTGGGTTTTTTAAGTTGTATAAATACGCTTGAATGTTTCAGAGACATGCCAAGGGCATGTCGAAACAAAGCATTTTGGGCCGTCGTGTCCCATATATTTTTTTGCATTATGTTGTTATGAATCCATGTGTAGGGTTTGATTTGGCACATGTTGTCACATGGGATACAACATGGTCTAGGAACTCAAGGAGTTTGGTTTAGCCAGTGTGGAGCAATGATAATGAGGGTCCCTCTCACTCACATCGCAGAGTGTTTGCAGTTACCTCCACACACAAGTACATCTTGTACTTGATGGATGTCACTTCTGCTGACATCATTTTCTGAGACATATTCCACATGTGGACAATATGAGTCTCTGGGACTGACACTGGTGCCTATTTCCTAATGATGTGTCGCGACGAAGTCCCTATGTGCCGGTAGATTCCATTTATTAGACCATTTGGAGCACACCGTATCAGGAAGAATTTCAATGGCCAAAAATTATCAGGTACTCAGTGTCAGGACACCGGCAAGGCCGGACTAGATAAGGCAGGGCCAGGCTAGGCGGTGTGGAACAGGGAGTCCATCTAGGGCAAAGGGCCAAGGGCATGCCTATATAAGGGTAGTTGGGTGGACTCTCAGGCTATAGTCACCCCTCTCTTACATTGGTATCACAGTATGGTCTATTTTGGGCAAGAGGGAGTGGATCTTTTTGCATGCTCCTCTCTTTGAGGGCGTGAAGAGCCGCCTGCTAAGGGGGATGATGAGGTCCCACTATGTGAGAAGCACCGCTTGTGCCGAGAGGGAGGCAACCTCGACCTCCGGCAAGCGATGTGTGTCCTAGCCTGGCGGATGCGCGCTGCCTTGGGGAGCATTTTACGTCACTAGGGCGACACCCAAAATGAAACGCGCGGGGAGTTCTCTCTCTCCCTCGCCCTCGTGGCACTGCCATGGTCGCCATAGCTGACTGCAGACGTTTTTTTCTTATACAAGGCGCCCAAAGGCTTTGGCCTTGGGCAATTCATCCAAAAACCTCAAGCTAGGGGACGTGCCACACGGGCACACACCCCATACCCAAGCCAGGGTATTCGAAGGTGTTGGCAAGGCCAAAATCCGGCACAAGCATAGGCAAGGGGCCACCAAATTCTAGGTAAACTGTTTGAATGACAAAAATTGCAGAAGTTGATCGAAGTTAAAGTTTGACGGAGTTGAAGTTTTGGAAGTATATCTATTGCAATCTCTTCCTTCAAGAGGATTCAGGCATCAACGACGTTTTAGGCAGTACAAATTTTTGGCGGCATCGTCAAGCATAGTTAATTCAACTATCAAGAGATTGCCGAGTTCCATATACGGTAGACTACCATCGATTTAGACGGAGTCAGCACGGCTACTCTACTTTGCGAGTGTTCCCAATATCAGGTATATTTTCTAAGTACTTCTTTCACCGCACTGTGTAGCCATGGATTCGGATATCAATATGAAATTCGATTTTGAGCAAAGTACTCCTGATCCTACCAATGATGGCCTGCGGCCGGATCCTCTCAAGGAGAGTAACCGTGACGCCATGGCAAAAGAAGATACTTATGAGTTGCTCGATATTCAAGAATCTTGTGCACTTCAAACACTCATGACCGTCATGGATGAAAATTTTAAAGCTTTAAATGAAAATGTTACTAAAATTTCCACATTAGTAATTCAATTAATGCATCATCAGTTTAAGAGTCCTGCCGACACCCACATGCATGAGCATGTTGTCACACAAGGGCAAGGCCCAATTCATGATGCGTTGCATACTCTCACTGCCAAAGAGGTGGATGACTTGTTAAAGAACTTTAAACCACCAGTCTTTAAGGGCGAAGACCGAGACCGCAATAAGGATGCAGTGAACATCTTTCTCAGCAAATGGGATGGAATTCACGCCTTAAGGCGTACTTCGGATGCCGTTACAGCTCTGCAGACGAGCTTAACTCTGGAAGACAAGGCCTACAAATCGTGGATGTCTCTCAAGGAGAGGAACATCATACCACAGAGTTGGGAAGCCTTTGAAGCAATGTTTAGCAAGGAATTTTTTCCTACTAATGAGGCCAATCGAAAGTGGACGTCTTGGGACATGCGCCAATACCCATCACTCCTTGAATATATCTCTCACTATCGGGACATTATCCTCAAGTTGGAAGGCTTGGATACCTTTCAACAAGTACGAGGGTTCATATGAGGTCTGACACCTAAGCTTAAGAAGTATGTCAAGACCCAAGACCCTAAAACACTTGAGGAAGCCATAGTGAAAGCACATATTCACGATGACCTTGGTGAGAAGAAATTACATAATAGTAACGTGCCTGCTAGTATACACGGTAATACACGCACGCATATGGGCACAATAACAGAAAATTTCTAGTTGCTAATTCAGATGTATCTAAAAACCCAAGGGGTCCAGAGGTCCTCTTTCTCCTGAGGATTTTGATAAAGCTAATAAAGAGAGGTTATGTTTTCAATGTTTAGGGAGAGGTCATGGCAAAAAGGATCTTCCGAAGGGGAAATCTTCTGCTCAGGGGAAGGAGAGAGCAGTTCACACGGTGCAACTACTGCCTCTTGAGTCTTCCTCAAAATTCTCCACAATGGAAGTAACATACATTGAGGTGGTGAATGAATGTTGTCTCACAGCTTCCATGTGGCAACAAACCTTTGGACCACATGAGTTAGTACATATGCATGGATATTTGCAAGGACACAAGGTGCACATCTTGGTAGATGACGATGCTACTCACAATTTCATCAATTATGGATTGGTGAAAAAGTTCAAACTGGTTCAAACTCTGAGTACCCACCGCTACAAGGTAGCAATGATGAATGGACATGATACTAAAATATGGGATACTCAATGCCGAGCTGTTCCATTAGAAGTACAAGGGTACTCTACTTGTTTGGATTTTCAGGTTATGAACATGGAAAGGGCTGATGTGGTTCTTGGTAGGGAGTGGTTGCATAGCCTAGGACCATCACTGAAGCGTAGCTATGAGCACAATAGATTGATGTTTTAATCCCATGGCACACATGTGTTGTTGTTAGGAGAAAAGGATATACCTTCATCACCACTAATTTGTACCACCGAGCTTATGCAGCGCGTTTTTTAATATGAAATAGATCAGGTTTTCTTGTGTTACTCACTGTCTCATTTTCTTTCTAACATTGATTCAATTGAACATTCCTCAACGCCGTATGCTTCTCTCTCCTCTATTCCACCAATTGCTAATTATAAACAAGCAAACATTGCTAGTCAATTAAAATAATTATTAAAGGAATTCCAAGATGAATTTTCTAATGATTTTCCACCAGGATTATCGGCAACACGATCAGTGCAACATAGCATTGACGTGGCTGCAGGTTGTAAACCTGTTAGTAAACCACCTTATCGTATCAGTTACTCAGAGGTGGCTGAGGTGGAACGTAAGCTTTTTGATTACCTTAGCAGAGGGTTTATACAACCCAGTTCTTCACCATGGGCTTCGCCTATCCTTTTAATGAAGAAAAAGGACGGCAATATGCACATGTGCGTAGACTACCAGGACTTAAATGCGGTTACGGTTAAGAACAAATACACATTGCTAAGAGTAGATGAGTTATTTGATAAGCTAACCCATGCTCCCATTTTTACGAAAATTGACTTGCGGTCAAAATATCACCAAGTCCGTATTCGTCTTGCCAATATACCTAAGACTGCCTTCCGAATAGGGTTTGGCCACTACAAGTTTTTGGTGATGCCCTTTGGGTTAACCAATGCGCCCGCAACATTCATGACACTTATGGACAGTGTCTTGAAGCCATATTTCGGCAAATTTGTCATTGTTTTCCTCGATGACATCCTAGTCTATAGTGCTTCTGAAGAAGAGCACTTACAATGTCTCAGACAGGTGTTTGAGTTGTTACGTACAAACAAGTTATATGCCAAGGATCTAAATGTGATTTTCTAAAAGATGAAATTCATTATTTAGGGCATGTTATTTCAGCTCATGGCCTATACATGGATCAATCCAAAGTGGTTCTGCCATCAAAAAATAGCCTCCTCCTAAAAATCTGGAAGAATTACATATATTTTTAGGATTTGCACGTTTTTACCGAAGGTTCGTTAAAAACTATGCTCAAATTGTTGTTCCTATTCAACTTAAAGGCAAAGGAAAAGCTTTTAAGTGGGGATCCGCTCAACAGCACAGTTTTGATACACTCAAAGATGCATTAGCTATAGCTCCTATACTAGCTATTGTAGATCCTTTGAAACCATTTGTTTTGGAAATGGATGTCAGTGATCGTGCTATTGGAGCAGTTCTGTTACAAGACGGACAGCCGATTGCATTTGAAAGTAAGAAGCTTGATACAGCTCAGCAGAATTATTCTGCTTACGAACGCGAACTCTATGCAATAGTGTCAGCCTTAAAAACATGGCGGCATTATCTGTATGGTGCTCAATTGGAGATTGTGTTTGACCATGAAAGCATCAAATGGTTTACACAACAAACAGATTTAAAGGGTCAAAAAGCCAGGTGGGTTGAGATCCTTCAAGAATATGACGCTAAGCTAAGGTATCGCAAAGGTCGATACAATGTATAAGTGGCAAACGCTCTAAGCAGAATGCTAGAGATTAATTCGCTCTTGTTCACAAAACTTTGTAGTCAATTTTTAGATTCTGTCAAGGGCAAATATGAGCATGATGAAGCATATTCCAAAGTGTGGATCCATGTTCAAAAGAGGGATCCTTCTCACTCCAACGACGGTAGTGTACAATTAACCTCCACACCTAGTTCTCCTTTATCAAGTGATGAACTACAACGATGGAAGCATTTTACCATCGACAATGGGTACCTACTTCACAAGGGGAGAGTTTGTGTACCGACGAACACGGACATTCGGCGCCAAATTCTTTATGAATGTCATGATAGTCCAAGTGCAGGGCACCCGGGGATTAGAAAAACTTATGCTCTCTTACAACGACAGTTTTACTGGCCAGGTATACATGGCTTTGTTCAAGCTTATGTCTTGCACTGCCAAAACTCTCAAGTTAACAAAGCAGAGCGCCTGAAAGCAGGAGTACTCTTACATCCTTTGGAGATTCCCAATGGAAAATGGGAAAGTATCTCTATGGATTTTATTGTAGGATTACCAACCACTATACGAGGTCATGACTCAGTATGGGTGGTCGTAGACAAGTTGACTAAACTATGTAAGTTTATTCCAACAAAATCAACAGTTAAGACACCAGAACTAGCCAGGTTATTTGTGGACAATCTATACAAATTGTATGGTTTGCCAAGTAACATTGTTAGTGACCATGATCCCAAGTTTAACAGCCACTTTTGGAGAGCTGTATTTAAACGATTGGGTACACAACTAAACCTCAGCACAACTGATCATCCAAAAACGGATGGTCAAACGGAACGGGTTAACCTGGTGCTAGAGGATATGCTAAGAGCATACGTCAGCAAAAAACAGTCAGACTGGGAAGAATACTTACCTATTCTCGAGTTTGCCTACAACAGTGCTAAGCATGTCACAATAGGTTTTTTAGTCCTTTCATGCTAATGTACGGGTTTCAACCTAGGTCACCAGTTACGGTGGGGTTGGTAACTGAAAAACTCCAACAGGTTAAGGATTTTCTCCAAGACCATATGGAGGAAGTATTTTTACGTGTGCCAGAACATTCAGAAAGTCTAAAAACTGGACCGACACCTAAATTATCTCCCCGATATTGTGGGCCTTTCAAAATACTCAAGCGAGTCGATGATCGTGCCTACAAACTATTATTACCTTCACATTCTCGCATTCATCCGGTGTTTCATGTAAGCCGTCTACGAAAGCGGTTACATGGGGACGACAATGTCATTGACCAATAGGTTTTGGTGATTACATTGAACCTCCTACCTTACCGCATGAACCTGAACGTGTACTTGATTATCACGAGTTGCGTACACGTCATCACATACGACAACAAGCCTTAATCAAGTGGAAAGACCGACCTCAAGAAGGTGTCACTTGGGAAAACATTAGTATTCTTAAGAAGAAGTTTTCCACTTTTTTTCGATGACAAAAACTCTTCTTAAGGGGGGAGTAATGTCAAGACACCGGCAAGGTCGGACTAGATAAGGCAGGGACGGGCTAGGTAGTGTGGATTGGGGAGTCCATCTAGGGCAAAGGGCCAAGGACATGCCTATATAAGGGTGGTTGGGTGGAGGACTCTTAGGCTCTAGTCACCCCTGTCTTACACTCAGTACAGACATTGCGATGACAAGTGCTGTGAAACCACCTTAACGGAGGGTCGTTTCTACATATAGCCAAGTATGCTAACTTACTGAGAATGTCTCATGGTTGGTACCTAGGTGTGACTAAGCCTTCACATTCTGTTATGGTCCAACTCTTATTGAAAGTCTTTCACGTACGTATTGTGAAAATTCTCGTCATGGGATTGCGGTTTGGATAATTTTGTGTTAAATGCATGCACACTAGGTGTTATGGGCCCTAGTGTTTAACACTGATTTATTTGGAGCGGCATGAAAATTCATGGACTTTATTCATTGTGCAATCTCTACTTCAGCTTTATTTTGAGTTTACACCCTGCCATACAAGGTACTGGCTCAGGATGGGTGTCTATGGTTGGATGGTCTAAAATCTATGAGCTTACTCCAGTCCAACCCACTTTCAACCTAGTTGGTTGTATCCACTCCATATTAAATATATGGCTGGATACTCACTAGTTGCATCATAGTTTATCGTCAGTCGTGGAAGACTGTATGTAAGTGGTTGGGGGAAAGCACCTCACTCTTACTGCTGCTATTCATTCCGTGTTGGATGGGTGGTTTACAAGTATTTTTTTCTAAAGGATCTGCTAAGACATACGTTAGCACAAAGCATTCTGAATGGGCGATTCTCTCCCTATTCTTGAATTTTCTTAGGTTAGGTTTTCAACTTTGAACACCTGTTGTGGTGGGGTTGGATACTGATTCAAGAGTTTCATAAGTCAAGGACTTAGTAGGTGTGCTAACAAAGTATGTTGGCATGTAACCTTCATTAGGGGTGAACATGTAGTTCTGTGTGTTCCAAAATGTTCAAAAGTCTCACATGAGAACACTCCCTATTCTATCCCTCAGTAGCTATGAGCTTTTCAAGATACTCACATGAGTTATCATGAGTTACTATTTAGATACGCGTGGTTGCAAAAGGACAACAATGTTGAAAATCAAGATGTTTCTCTTGGTTTCATTGAACCACCTCACTACATCAAGTATCATATGGACAATTGGCTCGCATATAGGATGCCAATAAGGAAAACATCAGTGTTCTTATGAAGATACTACCACTTGTGTTTTCGAGGACGAAAATGCTTCTCCGAGGGGGGAGTAATGTCAGGACAAGGGCAAGGCTAGGGAGTCACGGACTGGGCCAGGGTCCAGGCTAGACAGTGTGGACAAGGGGATCCATCTAGGGCAAGAGGCTAGGATCCTGCCTATATATTGGGAGGTTGGGAGGAGGATCCTAGGTCTAGTCACCCAAGTTCTTACAACATGGTTGGCATTAGACCCCATGTCTCATGGGGTCCCATGGCAGAGGGTCCATCCCACACCCTTGAGAGACTGGTTACAATTTACAGCACTTCTTGGCGAGATTCAAAGCATCAAGATGTGTGGCATGAGGGGCCTGGGTACAAATCATGTGTGAGGACATCATCAAGGCTCTATCAATAGAGTGGTACATGCCTCTCAAGCCAGAGGCTCCCAGCTAGATGGAGGCCTTCATTCGCCTTGAGGTCCTCATTGAAGTTAGGGTCTGCTCTGACTTAGGCCTTTGCATGTTGTTTGAGGGTCAGTGAGAGGGCCGCCTCCACAGAGATACCACTAAGGCACCAAAAGTAGCAAAGTGTTATTTTCAGTGGATTCAAGTTTTGGGCATCCGATCTGTGTGCTTGAGCTTGACTCGGTAGATCTTGAGACTTGATATTGGAGGCTTTGGGCTTGGGAGAGTCTCCCCTTTGGTGCAAGTGCATTGGGACCCTAGCGAGTGGTTTTGGTGAGATCCTTTGGATTAAATTGATCACCCAAGGATCCCTTTCCTCCAATTACAGCACGACTGGATAGCTATAGCAAGTCACTAGTAAGAGGAGAGTCTCACAAAAATGAGTTCCTGATAGACTTTTGGGAGTGCTTGTGGGACAGCAAACGATCAAGGAGAGTCACCATGTTCCAGTGGCTAGTCACCCATCAAGCTATCACCGTTGGGAGTCGGTTGGTCTACAATGGACACCTAGTGGGTTGTGCCTCTTGTGACCACCCACTTGAGTCGGAGGAATTGACTATGGGACTGCCTCATGGTGCAGCAGGTGTTTGGCTTTGGACTTTATGGTTGATGCTAGCCTTGTCATCAGCTAGGCATACGCTTGGGGTGCTACTCCTTGGTCCACCCTCACTAGTCCAGCACTTCTGTTTTGAGTTGTCCTCACAAGCAGGATGATTGTGATACACGAGGGGCGCCCTACACTCCAGCCCACCATAGAGCTTACACCTCATGAGTGGAGCATTGATAGAGAGATTTGTTGGGATCTTATATGCATCCTCACTCTCTATTCATACGGAGAACACGTTGCTTCTTCATCTCTGAGACTCGCCCCATACCACTGGTGGAGAATGTACAAGATATATGGCTGGAGTTGATCCATACACTTTGAGGTCAGTCTCAGAGGCTGTAAGGTAGCTCTGACCATATGTGAGAGTGCCACAAGATATATGGTTGGAGTTGATCCATACACTTTGAGGTCAGTCTCAGAGGCTGTAAGGTAGCTCTGACCATATGTGAGAGTGCCACAAGGCATTCCTATGGCTTTGGCGTCCAGGGCCTTTCTACACCATGGTCCATGGGGCTTCTAGATGGCACTACCATCCACCTATGTGATTGTTTCCTCCTCCCATATCCTGATTTAGTCGTCATTGTGCATATCTCACTTTTTCATTGGGAGAGTCTCCCCTCATGCTGATGTAGTTCCCTCTTGCTGGTGCAGTTTGTAGCCCACTGGTAGTCTTATTATCTAGAAGGATCTTTTTCTTGGAAAAAAATTTATTCATGAAAAATCTGTAGATTAGAGAATTTTGAAATAGGCTATGAAGGCATGTGATATGGAGGTTTTACATACAATGAACCCTCCATATTCATGAAAAATCTATGGATTAGAGAGTTTTGAAATAGGCTTTGAATGCATGTGATCATATGGAGGGTTTACATACAATGAACCCCAAGTCATGTATCATGAATAAATGAATGAACATCCTGAACCACCTTGGATTTCCACTGTGAGCCTTGCTCAACTATTATCAACACTTTCTTGATCAACATTGTATTGAGGACAATTCTCATCATAGAGGACTTTGATCTCATACCAGTCAACATGCCTATTGATTGGCATAGCAAAATTGCTCATACATGTATCATGCATGACAATCGACCACCTTCTGCATTGTTCATTGTTTGAAATTTTCATTCTATGCATGATTCTATGCATCAAACATGAGTGTTCGAAAACCTTGACAAGGAAATCGACATAAAGTTAATCCTCCTAGATTCCAAAATCATTCCAAACATGCCTTGCATCGGTATAAATAGAAGCTAGAATGGAAAATGTATTGAGTTTGAAGCTTACTTCCTCACATGCGCTTGCATGATAGAGCTAGATAGCAAAATGTTTTATGCAGACATATCGTTACTCTAAGAAATTACAACATATGATAGCATGCAACTTTGATTACCCATCAAAATATTCAATGTATCCCGATCTTTGAGAGAAGGCCTTGTTTGCAGTAACAAAAATCAAGAAAAACATCCATGGTGAATCCAAAAGCGTACGTAGATTACTTAATTCTACACTGCACCAAACAATTTGAACGACATAATCAACTATGCAAGGGAGATTAAATTGCAAGCTTCTTGATGGGAAAGCTCTCAAAATGGCAAACATGCTCCCACAACATGATCTTTCTGGAGAAAACAACCTGAAAATTGCAATCATGCATGCAATTGTAAAACACTCTTAACTTGTCGTGATATCAATGTGAGGACAGGGGGAGGACATGACCTCCCAGTGCACTCTGCCTTCAACTCTCAAACTTCCACACAAGGTGGGATCTATGCATTAAAGCTCTACCCAGCCAACTCCTTATATTATTGGGCCCTCAATTGGGCCTACCCCCTATCTATAGGATCCCTTTCCATTTGTCCATCCCTTGGGATAGCTACTTGTTGTAAGCGGCCCGTACTACTATACAATGCTTATTTATTATGTATTCTCTTCATAAAAGTTGAAAAATATATATTCAACAAACACGAAAGAGAGGGTAGAGAGAGAGAATGAGGGTTAAACATGGGAAACCACCCGAAGGAAAATGTATTTATGCTCAATCCAAGTGCCTTCGGATTGAACTCAGTTACAACCAACCCAATGGTGAGTTAAAGTAACTCAGACTCATAGATCGTGCAAGATGTCATATGTCATGTGTTCACATGCATAAAGATAAACCAAACATAAGAGGAAATATACCAACATATACATATATATACAAGAGGGAAGTTTGGCCCATTTTGAAGAGAGAGTAGTAGGGTATTTTCTTGGTTGCATCCATGGTTTAGGAAGGAGCTTGTAGCTCTAAGAATGGGGTTATATACTCATATTTTTGGGTTTCTTGCAGTAAAAATAGCAAGGTAAAGAGAAAGAATGGGTTCCTTCAAGAAAGAGGGAGGGGAGATGTAGTGGGAAATGGTAGGGGGGGTGTAGGGCTTCTTGAGATGATGTTGGGAAGAAAATTCAGCAAGAGGGATGGTGCTCAAGTGAGGGGGAAAGGCTTTTATTTGTAGGTGAAATGGCCTCAAGAACAAAAGGGAAAAGAGGACATTTTTATGTCCAACCACATATCAAACAAGGTGAGATTTCACGATGGCTTTCCAAAAGGAAATCAAGATAAGAGGAAAATACACACAAAATATATAAATTAGTATTTATATTTTGGCTATACAAAAAACACAATCAAGTAATGAACAAGCACAATTCAAAAAGAGAAAGAAAAACAAAAGGTGGCTGAATTAAAAACATTTTAAAACAAGAAAAATCAAGAATGTGAGGTCGTGAAATGAAATGTGAAATTTAAAAAAAGATTATCAATAAATATATGTGTGTGTGTGTGTGTGTGTGTGTGTGTGTGTGTGTGTGTGTGTATGTGTGTAAATATAAATATGTGTGTGTGTGTGTGTGTGTGTGTGTGTAAATATAAATATATATGTGTGTGTGTGTATGTATCTATAGAATTTATTAGAATTATGCAAGGTTAATGCAAGAGAAGTCAAGACATGTCACATGTGAAATGAAAAGTGAAATAAAAAGATCCATTTATTATTTTAGAACTGAAGATAAGTCTCCATCATCACATTGAAAACATTTGAGATAAGTTTCCATCAATACACTTAAAATAACATTTAAGATAAGTCTCCATCATCACACTGAAATCATTTAAGATAAGTCTCCATCATCACACTTAAAATAACATTTAAGATAAATTTCCATCATGGCACTGAAAACATTGAAAGTATCCCTAACCCAACTCAACACTAAGGCTTCTTTTAGAAAGCCAAAAAGGTGTACAAGTGTCTCAACTTTTAAAAATCTTTGCAACAAGTGTTCTTTCAATGGTCAAAATGAGTGGACAAGTGTCCCAACTCGTGGAAGCTTTGCAACAAGTATCCTTCCACTTGTCCTTCTAGCATTCTCCTCCTAGAATCTTCTAGAAGCTTCTAGATCCTTCTTTCTTTGGTAAACTGCTAACAAAAGAACTATCAATATGGATATCAAATGAAACCTCTTTTCGTATGATCGTGATTTTAGCTTTAAAACATAAATCCAAAATGCTTGTGAAAACATATAAGCATTCAACACATATATGCACAATGAGAAACCTTTCATGCTCATGCCACCTTATTGATTGTAAATGTCGTTTCTGGTGGATAACCCACACTCCAAGGCATCAACCTTTCTGTGTGCAAAAATGACCCCAATATGTATGAGCTACGTGTCACAAGTGTCCTTTCAAATTCTCTTGGTGGGAGTGTGCACTATCAATGTTCTAACTCAGTGCTAGATCCACCTTAATTAATATGTGACCACTCATCAGTGGCCATCCTAAATGCACTATCCTACATATCTTGAATCCAAAGAGAAAAACAATTTTGAAACTAGAAAATTTTAAAGAACACGTAGGAAAGGATACAAGTTCTATTTCAATTAAGTTGTCATACTACTCCTAGGATAGGTCCTATCCCATAGATTCATAGCTTCTAAGCTCCTAGCCCATGCTTAAGCATCGTTGGTGACACTACACGACCTATGTTTAGACAGGTTTGCTTTAGCATCGTCTTGTTGAACACTAACAAGTCTAGCTCAAGTTAAATTCTACGAGACATGAGATTACAATTTGGAAGTTAGTGATGCCCAAGGCAACATAGAGGATTACAATTTCGTCCCCAATGTCACTTGAAAGTTTCAAGAATGTGCTGCCTCCATATCGTAACTCAAGCAAAAATAGGTGACAAATCAATTGAAGTGGTTGTCGTTGGCCCTTTGCATCCGCTCAAGCTCTTCACATTAATAACCAACACCTTCTTGGTTGTAATGGAACTCAAGTTTAGGCAACAAAGACACAAAACTGGTTTCCATGGGGATACTTGGTAGTGACTTACAATGCTCTATGATAACCCAAGCAAAAATAGGTGACAAAACGGTTGGAGTGGTCGACAGTGGCACTTTGCATCCGCACAAGATCTTCACATTAATAACCAACATCTTACATTTGTGGGATTGGAACTCAAGTTCAGGCAAGAGAGACGCCAAACCCATGTCCATGGGCATACTTGTAGTCACTTACCATGCTCTATGTGTGATAAGTGCCCTTGGCATGAATGTTAGGTACGCACAAGCAATGAGAGCACCACACCCTTGTCGAAATACTTGTCTTATATCCCCCTCTTTACACATGAGCAACCATGGTTGCTTATCAAAGTGCATTTTCTTGTTGCTGGCCATGGAACCTTAGTCCTCAAAACCTTAATTCTGCGTTGTATTCAAGCTGAGAACCAATACGTGCAACAAAGTTCGAGAAAAATGTGTCTCAGCTTAATATCGTGCCGTTTTCAATTTCAAAAATGTCGGTTGAGGGCAGGTAGAAAAGGAGAAATTCCGCCACAAAACAGAGAAAAATAGTGTAAAAACCCAAAAAATAAACCTAATTTTCTAAAATTTGCTCTCGGCAAATTCAAGGAAAGTGTGTGCAAGGTCTTTCAAGAGCTCCGGTCAACTTACCTGTTGAAAGTTACATAAGCTACACGGCTTTCAACGTAATGGAGAATAAAGAGCTGGTGCATCGAGACACCAGGAAAGTAAAAAAGACGTGCATGCGCAGGCCTACGACAACATTCACGTTTTACAATCAATCTCACACACACATGCACACGCACAGCGACACACACACACATTCCCCAGCATGGAACTCTCTTCCTTTGCTTCAGGATGGTGCAAACTGCTGTTCATCCCACTCATATTGTCACTGCAACTTGCAATTTCCACAAAGAGCTTGTTGCAAGACCCTTATGGTCCCCCAAATCCTGTTCATTGTGGTCCAAGCTTTTGCACCATATCCAACACATATGGTGTTTGGCCTGATCGCAGACCGTGCCGCGCCCAGCACATTGTGTACCCAACAAGTGAAAGCGAGCTCCTTGCCGCAGTTGCAGAGGCGACCCGTAAGAAGCAAAAGATGAAGGTGGTGTCCAGACTGGCCCATTCCATTCCCAAGCTCATTTGTCCAGGTGGGCAAAATGGGCTAGTCATTAGTACGCGCGATTATGACACGCACCTTGCGATCGACCAGCAGAGAATGAGGTGGGTATGGTTCTGCATTCACCATGCAGTCACTCAAAATGTGGTGTCATTCTTTAGACTTCCAGGTTTCTTTACATAAGGTTTCATGCTAATGCAAATGCAAACCATAAATATTATAGGCAACATGCTGCATTTGATCTGACTTTTGCAACCTGTTTAGCTCTTGCACTTGCTTCTCATTTTGCATTAGAGTGGAGGTTGATAGTGGTATGGAGCTACGAAAACTGATCGACAACCTCGCAGCGGGAGGATTTGCACTTCCATACACACCCTACTGGGATGGCCTCAGCATTGGGGGCTTGATAAGCACTGGTGCACATGGCAGCTCGTTCTTTCAAAAAGGTGGTGCAGTGCACGAGTATGTGGTCGGCATGAGGCTAGTGATTCCAGCCACAAAAGAGGAGGGCTTTGCAAGGATCATTGACATGACTGAGGATGATGAAGAGCTCCTCAGTGCCGCAAAAGTGTCGCTCGGTGTTCTAGGTGTAATCTCTAAGGTAATCTTCTGGCACAATAAAACTCCAATACAACCTCCACAAGAAGATTTAGAAATATTCTCATGTAGGAAAACGGAGTCTTTTTCAGTGTTTTTCATACCATGCATAACATCATGAGTTTCTGCTCGAGAGGCACCACATACCTAGCTAGGTATGGTTGGGGGCAGGGGACCACCGGCCCCTCCACCGGGCCGGCGGTCCCCTGCCCCCAATCGTACCTAGCTAGGTATGCAGTGCCTCCCTCACAGAAACTCATGATGTTGAGTAAGTCACAATGTGGGAATTATTGTGAGAATTTGTCTCTTCTTGTGTCGATCCTGTCATTTGACATGCTAGAATGTGTAAATACATGTGTTTTTTTTTTCATGTACGCATACATATGCGATGGTAAAACTGTGTAGATACTTGTCTTTCTTGTATACATCTATGTACACATATATTCATGTTACACAAAGCATGTGAAAGTGGCACTTGGAAAAGTACCTGTCATAAAAATGTCCAATATACCTGTGGATTTTAGGACCTGCGGCACCGTGTCAAGTATTCTTCATTTGATGATCATGATGGAAGTTACATTCATATGACTGTCTTTCAGGTTAGTCTGCAAGTGGAGCCTTTGTTTAAACGCTCCATAACCAATGAATTTCTCATGGATGCCGATATGGAGGATAGAATCCTATCATTTGCATCTACATATGAATTTGGAGATGTGTTATGGCATCCTTCGCAGCGCAAAGCAGTATACAAGATGGACAGTCGGGTGTGGATGAATGCTCCAGGAGATGGAGTGAATGACTTTATCGGCTTCCGCGCATTTGATGTGGCTGTTGTAGAGGCATCAAGAATTCTTGGTATGAGACAAAGTACTTACCTCTTCAAAACCTTTAAATTTAAGGTGCCCAAGAAGAGTACTCCTTCCATTAAACCAAAAGACATACTTGTTCGTTTATGAAGTACATGTATTGACTTTGATCATGCATGTAAACTGTCTATAAACTAGGGATTTTGTACTAAATGACATGCAGAGACTTCCTTTGAGCTAACCGAGGACGCGTTGGGCAAGTGCGTCGCTGCCCATCTACAAATCACCACATTATCAGCAGTTGGCAAAGGCCTCAAGAACAGCCATACCTTCACAGGATATCCAGTAGTAGGCTACCATCATCGCCTTCAAGCGTCAGGCTCATGCCTGTATGATGTAGAAGGCCAAAAAGCCCAATATTTATGCCAAAACTCACATAACACTCACACGTACCACCATTGCCATGTAAATGGCCTGATTACTCCAATTGATTACAGTATCACCCCTCATCAAGTGTGCCCATGGGATAGCAGCATAAGAGGAGAGTTCTTTCACCAAACTACCTTCTCTATTGGAGTCTCCAAGGTGAAGGATTTTTTGAGAGATATAAAGGCACTAAGGGATTTGGAGCACATGGGCTTTTGTGGAGTAGACCTCTACAATGGAGTCTACCTTCGGTTCCTTAAGGCATCAACCGCCTTCTTGGGTGAGCAAGAAGATGCAGTGAGCTTCGACTTCACATACTATCGGACAAGAGACAGTGTGCACCCTCGGTTACTAGAGGATGTCATGGAAGAGGTTGAGCAGATAGCAATATTCAAGTACGGCGGTCGTCCACATTGGGGTAAAAACCGGCCTGTGGCCTTCATACGAGCATGGGAAAAGTATCCAAACCTCCCTCGCTTTCTTGCTGTGAAGAAACAACTTGATCCAGAGGGTCTCTTCTCTAGTGAGTGGACAGATGCCATACTCGGCATACTTTCCGACAACATTTCCATCAGCACAGATGCAAATCAATGGCCAAGCTTGTTCGCATCTTACACACATGATGGCTGTGCTCTTGAGGGTTTGTGCATCTGTTCTGAAGATGCACATTGTGCACCACACCTTTCTTACCTTTGCCAGCCCGGGCGAATTTATCCGCAAGCTCGTGTTTGTAGAAAGATGTCATCAACCTCAACTTGTGAGCTTGAGATGTGCCATTCATAACAGTGAGGACTTTGAGATGCAAGAAAGCACTTGTGACAAATCATGTGTTTCACATACAAAGAAGACTACTCTTCACTCACATGTTTTGAGTTTCACTTCAACCTTGTATTTGGTAAATCTTGCGCTACAACAAGGACTACACACATTACACGCGACCACAAAGCTGGAGAGCAGTTCCAATTCCTTCATTCAAAACAGTCTCCTTTGAGTTCATGCACACAAAACTGTAGTCTTTGTACTTCAAATGCATAACTTGCAGGATCTATAAACATCATTTTAGATACAAAAAGACAGCACTTTAGAGGACATGGGAGTTTGAACTCCCCCACCTTGTAGGGCACAATCACATATACCCGCCCATTAGCTTAACTTAGCCTGTGCTTAAAAGTTCAAGTATATATTCTGCAGTGCCTTGCCGAATGCGGTGGCTCATAAACTACAATGGCAATAGACCCTTTGTATCAACCATAGACTCTTGTAAACAGATAGGACAATCGGGAGACAATCCTAATTGTCAAAGTCTTTCACTGATAGAGGGATAAATAGAAATGATTATAGAAAACCTTGAATTCCATTTCTTAAAGCAAAAGCAGTATTGTAACAATACCAATGTACATCCAAACTAAAACGCAAAATACATTTGAAGCAAGTGAAGGAGTAGGCTGTGAGGCTTTTATCCTCGTGTGACATCCTGCCAGTACAAAGCTCAATCGAAGTCAAGGTGGCACTTTCTTCCACAGGTTTTCAAGCAAATAGGATGCAGAAAAGTATCTAAACAGCCATCTGCTTCCCCTTTGAAGATAGCACTCTGATTAGTATAGGTCTCGATAACTGCTCTTTTATGGCCTTGAGATTCCTGTCTAATAGGGGATGTTCGTTAAATGTGGAAGGCAAGAAGCTTCTCTACTTTGCCAGGGACTCACATCCAGAAATTTCCTCACTTTTATGAGGTAGCCTGCAAGCTTTGCTTAGAAAATTCCTTCAAGGATCATACCGCTGTTAACTCTCGTTGCCTGCCTTGATGCTTGCACCAAAGTGCTCATGTTCCCTTTACAGCCCCTGTGAGGCCTTCTCCACTTGGTACTTTGCAAACCTGCAATGCATGTAAGGCCATCTCCCTTCAGACAGGGCACCATGGTACTACCCTCAAACATATGCTTTCTGGCCTTCCTAAGATACGTCCATCCATCATCTCCCTTCAGACAGGGCACCATGGTACTACCCTCAAACATACGCTTTCTGGCCTTCCTAAGATACGTCCATCCATCTTATTCTGACCTTGTTCGCCCGCAAGTGAAACAACAAGTTGGAATCACTAGTGACAGACAGTAAATTCTCCAGTGAGATCTTGACACAATGGCCAGTGCTCTTTATTCTGATCTTAACCTCTCGTCAGCTCTTCTCCACTGTACAAACCATTCTGGCACGAATGCAGATAGCAGTGGTAGTGCATAGTGATCGGTGATCTACCAGCAACTTTCTTTCAGGGACCTTGACTTCCTATAGTCTTTGGACAGCGGTCAGTCCACTTTCACTCCACTGATGATGTCAATCAAGAACCTCTGCTTGACCAGTAGGGCTAAGGAGCCACTTTGATAACAATCAGCTAGTGTGCTAACAAACAACCAGCAAAATCTGGCACTGAGGGTATGTATGTCTTGAAATTATTTTGCTGAAAATCAGGAGTCGACTATTTCTAGAAATAGAACACAGAAAAAATCAGCAGTGCCCCATTTGATTCACGTTCAAGTTGCAAGCTCGAACACTTTGAGACACCCTTGCTCCAAGATTACGCTGGAAATTGGAGCCACGGTGGTGGCCACTTAATGAAAAATAGATATTTACATGCCCCAAACAATTAACATTGGAGCGACATTGGAGGTTGGAGCCTGCTGTGGCTGCTTGGTGGTAAATACAAACAACACAAATCACCCTTTATCATAAAGGTTGCATGAATTTTAAAGAATAAAGAATAAGATTCAACAAAACCATCTTCACACTGTGAGAATGGAGGGCATGATGGGAGCATGGGCACCAAAAACTGGAGCTTTTGTATCTGGAAAACACTCATAACCGTGAAGTGGTTTAAGATCACCATTGGAACATACTGCCATGGGGTACAATAGCAAATGCCCAGGCATCTCGACAATGTCATTTTGGGTGTAAAGATCCCACAAGTGTTGGGACCTTGCACGCACCCTGCAAACACATTCTATGGTTTCCGGATGTAAGAAGTCGTCATGAAGCTCCCCAAGATGCTCATACCAAAGAGAGAGACGAAACCCATGAACTTTCCCTTTTGGCCTTTCCCCATACGTTCTGTGAACCAGATGGTGTGGTTGATAGGCTCCAATTGCAATCTCGGAATCACGTCCACCATCCATAGACCGTTGGTTACAATTTGCAGAGCCAACAATTATGTATTCATCATCAACTACAACACAGTAGAAAAAATGATTAAAATCAAACATTGTCCCCCTAAAGCAAGACAAAAAAGACATGCAATAAATTTGTCCCAATTGGTCTACCTTTAGCTGATTAAAAGCATGCAATCATGACTACCCCACACAAATGTCCCAATTGCAGAGGCACCAACCCTTCGGCACAGTTACTTGAAAGATGAAAATAGCAAACTCCAACAATCCAGGGATGCCCATTAAAAAAGCATGGTGGAGATGAAATCGCCTCATTAATAAGTTTTAATTGGAATCAGTCATCTAAATACTGCTTTCTCAAATGCATTACACTGTATATAAACAAGAAAGCAATCTGCATTAAAATTACAAGACATAAAGTTGTTACCTATCATGGTCTTGGCGTGCACATAGATCATGAAACGGCGATGGTGCTGAGCCAAGCTGTAGTGAGAGCCAGGATGTGGGGCACCAGGGGGTCTATACTCATTGGGGGAAGGAGATTCGCGGTTGCCCAAGCAAAAGAAGTTGAGGTAGTCAGTGGGCTTAGCATGACCGTCCATGCCTTGTTCTTTCAAGGCCCGTGCAATTCTCCTATACATCATCTCCACGGTGAGCCGTTGCCATAGAAGAATGTCCTGCACACTGGAGCTCTCGGGCACCCCCTCTGGCCACATGGGGACCAATACATATGCTGCAAACCTCTCTCCTGCTTCAATCTTCTTCACTATCTTCATTGTGAGCTCCATTGGTATGAGCTGTGAAGCACCGCCATCCTTGTGTTCTCTCCAACTGGCTGCGCCGCCCACAAAATACTGGTTTTCCATGTATATGAAGTGCTGCGCTCGCCGGATGGCGCATATGTATGCGTCTTGTATGCTTCGATCAATGGTATGCTCCTTCCCTACCACTAAACCCATCGCTGCTGCACATTCGGGATTGCGTGGAAAGCCCAGCACGTCCCCCTCGTCGATCGATCGAAAGACCTGTGCATTCCATGCTTCCTCGTCGTCCTCGGCAATGACTGCCTGTGGCGGCCACAGCTCCGGAATCTCTTTCAAATTCTTTAGAGCTCCTGTCTTGTCTGCATTTACATTTCACAAAATGATTTGAGACAAAGATCTAACCCAAGAGTTTCGAGCTCAAGACGTTGTTTGGGGGACGGGGGGGGGGGGGGAGGGTCCTTGATATTTGTCCTTGGGATTTTCTTTTGCTCAAGCTTAAGCTTGCCACTAATTATCTATTAACCATATTGAGCTTATTGCTCTATATGAACTATGTCGGTAAATTTATGACTTGGTTTTTGTACGAAGAAGTGATTAAAATTAGTTGTTCAAGTATGTGTGGTGTGTATCGATCGACCCAAGCTTGATCATCAACATCTTCCCATGAAGGTTTTTGGCATAATCTAGTATGGAGATATTGTGCAATGTGTAATTCAAACTTACGTGTAGCTTGGCGGCGCCATCGTTGCTCAAAATTAAAAAGGATGTCCCATGCGCATGGACCTTCTACCATTGCATGCACGTCATGCCAAGGCTCTCGTGGTCCTCCTAGACTACGAGAGGCACCTTCAAAGTTTGTTTGGTGGAAATCATCTTTGTGAGCTGGGGTCCCTAATGTGTGAAAGAGTGAGTGGGATTGTGTGTCATATCGTCCATCACATAGGTCAATACCGCCCACAAATGCAGCCAATCGGCGTCGCTTGTTACTGGAAGAATTGTCCACTTCACTTTCACAGTATGGAGCACCCTATATGGAAAAAAAGGAGATCCATTAGAAATTTCTCACAAATACCAAACTCTGAAATGTATGGGGCAAATCAATATCCAACTATAGGCCTATAGGCCATGGGAACCTTTATTTAGATGAACCTTTGTTATATGAAATACATCAACAATTAATGTAATCTATCAACCAATTTGTGATTTCACATAAATGCCTTGATTAAATGGATGTGTTCAAGTCATTCAAAGGTAAGTGGAACCAACCTCAAGCTCTTTGCTTTTGACCTCCTCATCTTCGATGTCCACCACCAATGTCTTTTGATGATGTGTGAACATCATTCTTGTCTCTATACCTTGGACCAAGCTAGCTCCATCATCTGGATTTCGAGGACATAGCACACAATGTACCTTTGTGCCTTTGAAGTACTCCTCTGTGTTCTCATCATGTGTGTGCATAACACCTGGCGTTCTCACTCCTAGTACACTAATAGATGTTTGATCATCCCACACCAATAGCAATACTTGAACACCCTCTTGACTCTTTCTCTTTAGAAGGTCTCCAAGTGTAATTCCCTCTGCACCAGGAATCATCCTCTCCATATCCCTGATAAGTGTAATTTTGGTATAAACAGACCACCCTGCAATGTAGATAATGTGCTTAGCTTGTGCAAGGGCTTTGAATATATCCTCCCAGCATCTAGTGGGTTCATTGAAACGATTTCCATGCAAAGGAATGGGAGGCATGAAGCCCTCATGCATATGAGCATCTTGATAGAGCCGTATTTTATTTCCTCTTTCTTGCCTAAAGAAGCTGTAGTGAACACTAGACATTGCATGTTTAAGGCCTTTGGCCCATCCCACATAAGGGTCATCCTCCACTTTCACAAACTGCAACCTTACCAACAATTTTCCTCTTTTCTTGGTGCAATCATGGTTGCTACATATGTCATACCATTCCTCTGTCACTTCTCCTGACAGGAGGCTACAAGGAGGAATATGGACCTTGCCCACCACCATGGACCCAAATGGTAAGTCATCTTTGACATGGATTGTGAGACCTTCATTAGCCTCGAGCTCAAAGGCACAAAACACATGAAACGACTCATTCCATGTGGGGTTGAATGGCGCATGCTTCACAATTCGTGTCCTTGCTACTCGGGCAACACCGAAGTCCAATGTGACATATAACTTGCTCAATCCCTTGCCCACATGTAAAAACTCTTGGATCTCCTCAACGATTTGCCTTTCATAACATGTGCAAAGCTACATTTCAAACAAATGAAAGGACTCACATTAGCTAAGTAGAATGAAAATTGCTCTCCATAATTGCACTTATATATACTTCATTTGCATAAATCCACTTATGGATTCACTAAGCATGCATTACAAGCTTCATATAACACCTTGTCATGTAGCTAGCTCCAACCGAATTTTGATTTGCTATGAGGAAGAGGATTAACTTACAAGCTTTATTTATCACTTAGCTTTAACACCTTGTCATGTAACTAGCTCCAAATAGATTTTGACTTGCTATGAGGAAGAGGGTTAACTTAATTGCAACTTCCATGATGCAAGTCAAGATTTGACTGTAATTTGCTATAATCAATTTGTAATTACGAAGAGCTCAAATGGTGTTGTTAGCTATGCAATGTGCTATAATCAATTTGTGACTATAGCGAGTGCAAACCGTGTTGTTAGCTATAATAAGAAAAAAACTGCATAACATTGACAAGTACAATTTGAAAAAAGGGTCGATTTTTTGTGTATGAGATTACCTTTCGCAAGAAATGATGAGTTTGGCGGTGCTCATTCTCAATCTCCATCGCTTCACAGATGGTGGCAAGGAGCACTCCATGAAATGCATGCACACGATCATCACCCACCTCGCTACTAGCCATGCACTTAAATTGTCAATTAGTAAAAGGTGTGCCTTAATCAACCTCTAATCAACAAAAATGAGCTTGAAAAGATCAAACTCATCAAGCAATCTAGATGAAGGGAGAGAAAAGCCCATGAGAAGGAAATTAACAACATACAATTGTGGAGTGGAGCACTTTCATTGGCCTAGAAACTCAACTCACGCAGAGAAACCATAGCAAGAATTTCTTCAAGCAAGGCTATAGTGAGAGATTGAAATCAAGAAAGTCATTCTAAAGAGAGCATCTTAATCAATAATATCTATCAAATCCGAAAGGGTTAACGAAAAATTGTGCCGATTGGACGTGAGCAATGAAACATAAAATGGATTCAAACATCCAAGTGGAGAGAGCAACTACATGAAGACACATTAACTTGAAAAATACAGAAGAAGTGGATTATGTATAGCCACTAATAAAACTACACAATGTAATTAATGATGTGTAGATAAAGAAGATGGTTTAATTAGTCTTCAAAGCTATCTACTGAAACCAAGGCATGGGCATTTATTTGTGATGTCTAAGGGTGAAATCTTGAAAGAATCATGTCTACCCATTAATCTAGTAGGAAGTGATTGCTTCAAGGAATTGGAAACCGTCAATAAGTAGGTAGCAATCTACAATTGCTACCTACGATTCCTAACCATTTCAATCTACGATTGAAATGGTCAGGAATAAATACAAATTAGATGTCTTATAATTAAAACTTTATTGAATGATAGGTTATAAATTACAAGAGGTGGACGAATCAAAAGAAATTTTAAATTATCTATACCAATATTGGGTGGCACACAAAAATTATAAATCAAACAATAACTTATGGCTACTACAAGTAATTATACTTATAATTAAAGAAAAAATTGTGGCTATTTATACAAAATTTTATCTTTATGATATCTTTCAATGTTGTTGTAGTTGTTGCTTGAGCGTTGCTTAGCAAGCTAAGCTTTTTTACCTTTGAGAAGTGACTATTTCTTGACATTGACAACAAAGATTCAAAAGACAAACTCTCTTCAATCTTCTTAGAGCTTGCATGAGCCGTCAAGACACAACTAGCTTCAATATATCACTTTAAGATAGGGGTGGGCTCCCTCATATCGTATTTGTTCGATCTATCTACTCGTCCATCCAGACAACAAATCCGACTTTCTTATCGATTAGTGCTTTGTTCGTTGTTTAAGTGCAAGCTTTTCGTTGCATATGCAAACCAAAATAGCAAGAACATGCCACCCACCATGAAAAAGCAAGAGCCCTCCTCTCATCCTTGTTCCTTGGGGCCAATGGGACAAATTTTGTACACTCTTCTTCTTGAACAATCGATATCCTCACCGTCAAGAAAGCTATTACTTGCATGCTTACCTAACCCAATGATATGTACCTCCCCATCAATTTGAATAGTAAAATTCAAACAACTAGAGTGGGTCTTGTCCCCACTCCTCACTTCTATGCGTGTAGGAAAGTCTCAATATCCTTCACATTAGAACTTTGGAACTTAGAAGCCATCACATTGTCGACCAGCAATTATTTATTTCTTCTCCTCATTAATGTGCTCTCACTTGTTGAGGAGATCTGCACGGAGTGAATACAGAGTGAACATTATGAATGACGTTGAGCACATGTGTGTGTGTGGGCACGCACGTACACACCCATAGACACGACACACATAAGCATGTGTGTATATGTGCATGCGACATGCATAATTATATGAGCAACTCTTGTATATACATTTGCACACACAAACACAAACACCTCGACAAACATGTGTATGTATGTATGCATACTTTCATACATATATATATCATATCCACGTCTACATATACATGTATAAGTATACACGTATGTATGTGTACATGTGCATGTGCATCTATACATGTATATGTATATATATAGATGTGGATGTGTGTGTGTGTGTGTGTATAAACACACTCACACACACACACACAAATATACATACACACATACATATATATGTTTATGGAAATACACGTATGCATGTATATGTCCATATATAACTTGTTGAGAAGCAACCAAAGTAGCTAATATTTAAGAGTCGAACCACAATGCAAGCCACTGTCATGAGATCCAATCTACAACCATAAAATCACACATTAGTTGAAGGACTAATCATCAAGAAAGCAATTAAGTACAAGTCTAGCTATCCCCTATGTCATAATAATCAATATCTAATTCTCCTAAATGATTTTCTCATATTAAACTGATCATTTAATGTGGGGAAGGCCAGGGGAGAAAAAAGCTAGAATATTGGTTAAGCTAGCAGACTGGCCATAGTAGGGATCCAAAGGAGGGAAAATAGGGATCCAAAGGGGGGCCCATCTGCAAAAGAGCCATGTGCAACAATGGGCTAAAAAGACCCTAAGGTTCAGCCCATTAAGACTTCCAAAATGCTAAGGTTCCAAAATTCAAAGGTTGTGTCCAAAGGTCAACCCTAGGGAAAATTGGATGCTTTGTGTGTGCCCTAAAAGTCTTTGCACATCCCTACATGGGAGGGGGCGAGCCCTAAAGGTAGGGGATGAGAGTGAAAGCCACACACACACACACACACACAGGCTCCCTTTACACAAAGGGAATGAGGGACACATGTCAGCTCCCTAGGCCAGATGCCCACAAGGTGTGCCCAATTTCTATTAGATGACCCTTGAAGTGGACCAATGAGAATTAAGCTAGAGTAAATCTAGTTTAATTAATTTAAAAACATTTAATAAAAGAAACCAATGAGAATTAAGTCTCCTAGAAGACTATTGGGCAGTCTCCCAAGGGGTCCAATGAGCATTCAGGAGCCCCATGGCTTGCCTGATTCCTATTGGCCAGGAGGCAAAGGGGTCTAATGAGAGTTTAGTTTAATTATTTAATTACCTAAAGCTCTCACAAAAGGGGAAAGGGGGACACATGTCAGAAGGCTATCACTTATGCTACTTAATTGTAATTGGCTTGACTTGGGGAGGGCCAATGAGGCTTCAACAAGAGCAATTAGCAAGAGGGCTCGCCCAAGAGAGAGAGGGGGCTGATTTTTGCAAGACATTATCACACACACACTCACACAAGCTCATGTGTGAAGAAAGAGAAGACTATCTCTTCCCAAGCTTTAATGGAGAACTCATCACCTACTCCAAGCTTGTGAGATAGAAGCCTACATCAACACTCTCTTGGCATGTGGATGCAAATCCAACCAAGAGCCAAGCTTCAATGCATGATCATCTCCTCTACCAAGCTAATTACTAAGCTAAGCTATGCTACATATGAGTGATTATGTGAGGAGATGTACATCTTTCTCGTAAGATACTCCTTCTTCCTCTCAATCTACTCTCATACCCTGCTAGCTCTCACCATCTTCGAAGGTGTGTGAGGTCTTGGGTCTGAGAACGGGGATAATTCAAGTTGTGTTTGTTAAGTGTTTTGCTTAGTGCATGAAGTTTCCATCTTCATTGCACTAGCTAGTCTTGAAGGAACACAAAGAATTGTATTGTACAATGTCTCTCTTGATGGGAGAAACCATAATACAAAGCCTTTTGGAGGGGGGACCGGCTCCATGAAAATCCGGTCCTCAACTGTTGTCAATAGCTTAATTTCTCTCTCTTTTGAAAGTATTGTCGATGCTATCTAACTAGGTGTTATGCTTTTTGTTGCTCTCTCCACCCAAGCACTCTTGTAATTCTCATTAGGAATCTATTCTAATGAAATGCCCACTATGTTCATGCTAATTTCTGCTACACATAAGTTATTAGGCCATTAATTGTTACATTGGTATCAGAGCTCAAGGTTTCTCTTTTCTTGCTCAAGAAGGGAGGTCCTCAAGCTAGCTACAAATGGTTGGTATTATTAATTGCCTGTGAGTAAGTAGAATAGGGATTTTTCAGCCTTGCAGTGCGCCTGCCTTTGTGCAGTTAACGGGGCATCACCGTCGAGAGCTATGGTCTTAATAGTGGAGTTCTACGGGGCTTGCCTACGGCTTAACCACTATTGAGCTATTAGAAGCTTGACAGGAGCCGGTGCTGTTTTGGTGTTGAAAGACCCTCTCTTCTATTCCTTGCAATTAATGGTATTCGAGCCGCGGGTACAGTAGCTTGAGTGATTTTTCTAAAGGGGTAAAGAGGAGTAGCAACTAGGGCTTGAAGTGCCAAAGTACACCTAAAAAGTTTACACCTAAAAGTTGTTAGAATGGCTGACAATAGTAAAGAGAGTGAAATTAATGTTGATAACTTTGATTTTGCTCATGAGCAAGCTACTAATGATGCTTCAATTCTTGTTAACTATCTTGTTTCTAGGCTTCAACAAGCCATGGACAATCCATCTCTCCAAAGTGAAGTGCAATGGTAGCTCCGTGCTCACGGGATTCTCCAAGCTCGTCACCATGACGAGAGAACACGCCTACGAGCCAACGGTGAAGCTCCACGAACATGGAAAGCTTTAAGAGCTTCCATTATGAAGCAGTTTTTGGCCACCGATGCCAAAGACAAAGTACTCACCGAATGGCGAAGCTTAAAGCTCTCTCCCAATGAATCTATCCACAAATATGTAGACAAGTTTTGGGACCTACAACTCAAAGCCACTGTCTTCAAAAAGTTGGATTTTGGAGAGCAAAAGCAACAATTTTGTGCGGGCTTAACCGAAGAAATGGCGGAGTATGTCAACTCCCAAAGACCACGTACCATATCGGCGGTAATACACCACACTATGGTCGCCTCTCGAATCAATTTCCAAACGGGGGCAAAAAGAAATAATAAGCCCCCGGAAAACAAGGGTTCCAATGAGCCTAAGGAGAAGGACAATGTCCAAAAGTCTCCTAAGGGCAACTCCAACAAAGCTAAAGAGAAGGGAGTTTACAAAGGTAAGAATAAACTCTCTCCTGAAGAGCTTGAGCGTTATCGTAAGGATAACCGGTGTTTCAAGTGCGGCGAACAAGGGCATGCGTACCGCGCTTGTCCCCAAAAGAACAACCGCCAAGATCCTCCTAGAGCTTCCTTGGTTGAAATCCAAGAGGAGGAGACTCACCAAACTCACCACAAAGGATCTCCTCTATGCCATGCTTGGGGAAAGGTAAGAGAACATGATGCTTTTATTCTCTTTGACCCTGGTTCTACTCACAATTTTATATCTATAGAGTTGGCCACCAAGCTAGGAATACAATCCTACGAGATGGGAGATGTCCTACCCGTAGACAGTGCCTTCAAGGGGCAAGAAGCTTCAGTCACTCCCTTAATCGGGAAAGTGAGGCTTCATGTCCAAGGCTATGTGGACAAAGAGGACTTCTTTATCTCTCCTCTCAAGCATGAGGATGTAAACCTAGGGGCACCATGGTTTGACCGCCTGGCTGCTGATGTTAAATTTCCTGAAAGGAGAATCTCCTTTAAGTTCAGGGAAAAAGACATGTATATAGATGCTAAGGAAATGGGTAACACCATCCCCATTGTACATACACAAGCTTTCAACAAGTCAATAAAGAGCTCTATTTCCGTGTACATGATTTTTGTTAAAGACTCTCAAAATGAACCTAATGCTTTAGCAAAAGAAAATAAAAGCAACCAAAAGGAATTAGAGTTATCCAATTTTCTCAAGGGGTTTCAAGATGTTTTTATTGACGACATCCCTTGTGAGCTACCTCCTAAACGAGGTAATGATGACCATGCAATTGAACTTCTTCCAAGAAGTTCACCGCCTAATAAACCTCCTTATAGAGTTTCTCAAGCTCAACAAGAGGAGATTATGCGGCAAGTGCATGAGTTAGTTGAGAAGGGTATGGTTAGTCCAAGCTCATCTCCATTTTGCTCACCTGTGCTATTAGTGCAAAAGAAAGACGGCACATATCGTATGTGTGTCGACTATAGAGCACTAAATAGGATCACTATCAAGAATAGGTTTCCCATTCCACGGGTAGAAGACCTATTTGATAAGCTGCAAGGATCGACCTACTTCAGTAGGGTTGACCTAAAAAGTGGCTATCATCAAATAAGGATAGTTGATCAAGACATTGTAAAGACCGCATTTTGTACTACATTTGGTCTTTACGAATACATTGTCATGCCTTTTGGCTTGACCAATGCACCAGCCACATTCAACCGCTTGATGGAGAAGCTGTTCAGGCCTCATCGAACCTTCACTGGAGTGTTCTTTGATGATATTATTATCTACTCTAATTCATTGGAGGAACACAAGTAACACCTCCAGGTAATATTTCAAGTTTTAAGAGAGAATAAACTTTATGTTAATCGAAAGAAAAGTGAAATTTTCTCGCAAGAGATTCAGTATTTAGGTCACATTATCTCTCAAGATGGCATCCAAATGGATCCATCCAAGTTAGAGGTAATAAAAGGATGGCCTAAACCAAGGAATCTTCATGAACTAAGAAGCTTCATAGGTATGTGTGCATACTATAGACGCTTCATAGAAAAGTTCTCACAAATTGCGGGACCATTACATGACCTAACAAAGAAAAGCGTTAGGTATACATGGTCTGCTAAGGAGAACAATGCTTTCGAAAAGCTTAAAGAAAAGCTTATCTCTCAACCTGTGCTTACACTACCGGATCTCTCAAAACCATTTGAGGTCCAATGCGATGCTTGTGGTGATTGCCTTGGAGCTGTTTTGCTCCAAGAAGGGCACGCCATAGGCTATGAGATTCGAAGGCTCGACCCTGTTGAGCAAGCTCTAGGCATATATGAAAAGGAACTCCTTGCAGTTCTACATGCCTTAGATTCATGGAAGCACTATTTATTGGGGACTCCTTTCATTCTGCGAACGGATCACCAAAGTCTTAAGTACTTCATGACGCAAACCAAGCTCTCCGACAAACAAATGAGGTGGGCAAATTTCCTTTCGCAATTTCATTTTCATATTGCTCACATTGCTGGCAAGCATAATCAAGTAGCTGATGCACTCTCAAGACGGCCGAGAGTGAATGCGGTTTCCATAGCAACTCACAATGATCTATCTTCAATGATAGATGAGTATACTATTGATCCCGATTTTAGAGATGTGATTTCAGCCCTTGCATTAGGGAAGAAAGAAGAACCATTTACTTTACAAGATGGTTATCTTCTCTATGGCAATAGACTATGCGTTACTAACTCACGTGAGAAAGTAATGTATGAATCTCATGCTCCACCTTATGCGGGGCATAGAGGGATTCAATCTACCTTAAAGGGAATTGAAACATATTTCTATTGGCCTACCATGAAAGTGAACATACAAGAGTATGTTTCCAAATGTGTGGTATGCCAAAAGACAAAATTTGATAGAGGGAAGCAACTTGGATTGCTTCAACCCTTGCCAATCCCTAATTCACCATGGGAGAGCATATCCATGGATTTTATCTTTGGATTGCCTAAGTCTATCCATGGGAATACGGGAATATGGATGATAGTAGACAGGTTTAGCAAACAAGCTCATTTTATACCTGTCAAAAAGACTATCAAAGCCCATCAAATGGCAACCCTCTTTATTTCACAAATTTTCAAGTACCATGGCTTGCCCATGTCCATAGTGTCGGATAGAGATCCTAGAATGACCAGTAATTTCTGGAAGGGTCTCTTTGAGAATTTAGGAACAAGGCTAAACTTCTCTTCGGCCTATCATCCACAAACTGATGGCCAAAGTGAAATAGCTAACCTAACCATTCTCGATCTACTAAAAGCCTATGTAACGGAAGTAGATCAAAGATCGCAATGGGAGAAGTACTTACCCTTAGTGGAGTATGCTTACAATAACACTGTACATACTTCCACGGAAAAAGCACCTTTCGAGGTAATTGAGGGAAGATCAAAAAGTCCCTTGCTACTTAAGGTACATGGGAAGATCTTCGCTGTAGATGAGTATAGCCGAGACCTACAAGAATCTTTCCAAAAGATTAAGGATGCTATCTCTATCTCACAGCAAAGGCAAAAGGCTGCTGTTGACAAGCACAGAAGAGCCCAAGCCTCTAAAGAAAACGATTGGGTCTTGTTAAAGTTTCCCAAGGCTCGATTAAGGCACACAACGGGCAAAAATCCTACAGGTCACCAAAAGTACTATGCTAAACTAGCAAAAAGGTACTATGGTCCCTTTCAGATTCTTAGGCCAATCAATGAGATGGCCTATCAACTCAAGTTGCCCAATCATTGGCTCATACACAATGCTTTTCATGTGAGCCTATTAAAGCCTTACAAAGGAGAGCCACCTCAAGAACCAACTATTGAAGACCCACCGGAGATCGAGGACCAAGAAGAGGTGCTGCAGCCCGAGTCCATTCTCCGACATGAAGACAAGGGACTAAGAGGCGGTAAGACTATCCGACGATATCTTATTAAGTTTAAGAATTATCCTTTTGAAGATGCTAGATGGATGCAAGGCATACAATTAAAGGATAACCTAAACCTTGTCAATGCTTACAATGCTTCCCAAGAGTAAGCAAATGTACAAAATGTTAAAAATGAACAAAATTTTTGTCTTATAAGACTCTCTTTTTCTTTATTTGTGCACAAAAATGAAGTAGTATGCATGCTTAGATCAAGTTTGCGGAGACGACGTCTCCCAAACACCAAGTAGATCTTGTCACTCTACTATGGAAGACTGATAGGACTAATGTGCAAACATGCTTGCGGCAGCCTCGGGCTCTCAAGCGCCAAATGGACTAGTCATCCATTGTGGAATGATGTCGTAGGGTAACATAGGGATCCTCTACCCGCTAAGAAAAGGACTCATGAACATGCTTTATCTTCTCTACACCATAGTCGAGGACGACTATGATTTCAAGAGAGAGGTAATGTCATAATAATCAATATCTAATTCTCCTAAATGATTTTCTCATATTAAACTGATCATTTAATGTGGGGAAGGCCAGGGGAGAAAAAAGCTAGAATATTGGTTAAGCTAGCAGACCGGCCACAGTAGGGATCCAAAGGAGGGAAAATAGGGATCCAAAGGGGGGGCCATCTGCAAAAGAGCCATGTGCAACAATGGGCTAAAAAGACCCTAAGGTTCAGCCCATTAAGACTTCCAAAATGCTAAGGTTCCAAAATTCAAAGGTTGTGTCCAAAGGTCAACCCTAGGGAAAATTGGATGCTTTGTGTGTGCCCTAAAAGTCTTTGCACATCCCTACATGGGAGGGGGTGAGCCCTAAAGGTAGGGGATGAGAGAGAAAGCCACACACACACACACAGGCTCCCTTTACACAAAGGGAATGAGGGACACATGTCAGCTCCCTAGGCCAGATGCCCACAATGTGTGCCCAATTTCTATTGGATGACCCTTGAAGTGGAGAATTAAGCTAGAGTAAATCTAGTTTAATTACTTTAAAAACATTTAATAAAAGAAACCAATGAGAATTAAGTCTCCTAAAAGACTATTGGGCAGTCTCCCAAGGGGTCCAATGAGCATTCAAGAGCCCCATGGCTTGCCTGATTCCTATTGGCCAGGAGGCAAAGGGTTCCAATGAGAGTTTAGTTTAATTATTTAATTACCTAAAGCTCTCACAAAAGGGGAAAGGGGGACACATGTCAGAAGGCTATCACTTATGCTACTTAATTGTAATTGGCTTGACTTGGGGAGGGCCAATGAGGCTTCAGCAAGAGCAATTAGCAAGAGGGATCGCCCAAGAGAGAGAGAGAGAGAGAGAGAGAGGGGGGGCTGATTTTTGCAAGGCATTATCACACACACACTCACACAAGCTCATGTGTGAAGAAAGAGAAGACTATCTCTTCCCAAGCTTTAATGGAGAACTCATCACCTACTCCAAGCTTGTGAGATAGAAGCCTACATCAACACTCTCTTGGCATGTGGATGCAAATCCAACCAAGAGCCAAGCTTCAATGCATGCTCATCTCCTCTACCAAGCTAATTACTAAGCTAAGCTATGCTACATATGAGTGATTATGTGAGGAGATGTACATCTTTCTCGTAAGATACTCCTTCTTCCTCTCAATCTACTCTCATACCCTGCTAGCTCTCACCATCTTCGAAGGTGTGTGAGGTCTTGGGTTTGAGAACGGGGATAATTCAAGTTGTGTTTGTTAAGTGTTTTGCTTAGTGCATGAAGTTTCCATCTTCATTGCACTAGCTAGTCTTGAAGGAACACAAAGATTGTATTGTACAATGTCTCTCTTGATGGGAGAAACCATAATACAAAGCCTTTTGGAGGGGGGACCGGCTCCATGAAAATCCGGTCCTCAACTGTTGTCAATAGCTTAATTTCTCTCTCTTTTGAAAGTATTGTCGATGCTATCTAACTAGGTGTTATGCTTTTTGTTGCTCTCTCCACCCAAGCACTCTTGTAATTCTCATTAGGAATCTATTCTAATGAAATGCCCACTATGTTCATGCTAATTTCCGCTACACATAAGTTATTAGGCCATTAATTGTTACACCCTAAAACACATGCTGATGCTAAATCACATACAACTCGGAGATTCCTTAGGTGCTCCTCGAAGGGCAAACAAGATCACAATATTTTTTAACAAATTAACTAGGAAGCTGTGTTGTATACATTTTCTCATCCAAGTCGCCCTTCAAAAATACATTCTACGGATGTAAACTCCAACCATTATGAGTTGTCAATGCACAAATGCTATGAATGATAGCCATACAGAAGTGGGAGCAAAAATCTCTATCAAAACCATTGCCCTTCCCTTGGCCATAACATTTTTGCAACAAGTTTAGCCTTATAGTGATCAACAATACCAGCAAGCTTACATTTCAGCTTGAAACCCCACTAAGTACCCATGACCTTGTTGGTCATACAAAGGTAATGCATGATTCTTCACAAAAGCATCGTACTTAGATTACATTACAACAACCAAATAGTTTTCAAGATTTTGTGCTTCATCAAATGACAAAGGTCCTTCATCATCATACATACTATAAGTAGCCAAAGTATAACAATCTGATGCATAAGAGACATGTTGGGACATGAACGAATACAATAAAGACAAAGGTACACTCAATTTTTATGTCACACAAAGTCTACACCCGATATGTTGGCATGCATAAAAAGTCTACACAAAGTCTACACCGGATATGTTGGCATGCATAAAAAGCCTACTCATTTTGAGATCTATCCTCATAAATTACATCTTGTGCATCGGCATAAAAAATGGGCTAATTTGTAATTTCATTTAAATCCTCCATAGGTTGCTCTACATGTGCTCATTAGACTTACATTTTTACTCCATCCCATCAAAGAGAGGCACCAACATATCATATACATTTTGTGAGCTCACAACTCTCTCTCCTTGGTAAATGCTAACAAAGGGTGAACTACATCTTCCACAAAAACAACCTCTAGCCTACCCAAATAATTTTTTTGTTTGCAAATGATACAAAATGTAGCCTTTTCTTTTTGGAGTATAACCAACAAAATGTATCACACAACCTTATGATTTTTGTGCTGTTTCTTAGGTTAAAAAACATAAGGCAAGTAGCTAGAGACACAAAAGTCCTTGGGAGTTAAAGTATTCCAAGAGTGCTAGAGACATCGTGAGCTAGAGATATAGCAACCTCACCTTCTCATTGTATCATTGTGTGTAAATCATCTTCAATAAAGCGATCAATTGTTGACTCTTCAGAAATCTCTATCTCTCTACTCTCTCTCTAGATATGGAATTTTGTGTGTGGAATACCCACCTCTTAAACATATGCTTAATCCATGTCATTATCATAATCCATGTCATTATCACCATTGTTAAGCCCACTTAACAATCTTTAACATGGTATAAAGCTGTTAAGCTTAAAGCACCAATTGCATGCATGTCATGATGATAATAAGGATAAGTAGAGAAGGAGTGTAGTGCAACATTCTTCTCTTTATAAGCCTCCAATATAGAGAATCTAGTAAATTCACTAGGAGCATGACATGACGATTGGATGATGGTTGGGGTCAACCAACCCACAAGGACGGTAAGATAAAAGAGCGAATTGATTGGCTATATAGCCAATCAACAAGAATGCATGAGCAACCCCTCTAAGCACACCCAACATTAATAGAGACTAGTATGTGACCCACTCGTTGCTGCGGCCAAGGAAACAATGCCTCTATTTTCATAGGGCTATCTTCTCTTCCAAGTGGAACATTGTCAATACTCTCTTCCTACACGTATAGTCTATCGCACTTAAAAAAGTGATGCATGACACAACCTCTTAATAGATGCTGCAAAGCATTCTTTGATACCAAAACTGGAAGCTTCTCATAGACATTATTTTTCATGAGGTGCTAGCCCTTGTTCAACAAACTTAGGAGTGCTCTAATTCTATTGGGGTGTGTGTGTGTGTGTGTGTGTGTGTGTGTGTGTGTATATATATATATATATATATATATAGAGAGAGAGAGAGAGAGAGAGAGAGAGAGAGAGAGAGATTCCTGCATTTGGTCTACCTTGATCTAGCAATGCTACCAAGCTTGATTATAGAGATTAGATAAGTTAGCATGGTGTGAAGAGATGAAATCTAAGAGAATCCAATGTAATAATAATTTTTTAAATTATAAATGGAGTGAGTTCTAGAATTGGTTTCAATGATAGGAACGCAATTGGATTCAATATCTTTGCTCCACTCTCTTACATGCTTCTATCCTTGTACGTATATATGGATGTATGCAT